>NW_027555847.1:116534621-116891634 GCF_003287225.1 Phascolarctos cinereus
GATGGAGCTCGCAGCAAGCCCAAATTGGTGTCCACCACTGGTGCAGGTAATGCTTTCCTGTAAATTCACATGCCCTGAAACATACTGGAAACTATCTCTCAATATGATCTTCTGGGTCATGGTCAGCCTTGGATAACCGATGTTCACTCGGACAAGGGGAGTAGTATGCAGAATTCAAATTTATCATAGCTTTAGAGCTGGAAGGGACCTCAGAGGCCATCTATTCTAACCCCTTCATGTTACAGGTGAGGAACTAAGGCCAAGGGAGGGCAAATTACTTGCTTAGTATCACTCAAGTAGTGAGTATCTGAAGTGAGATTTTAACTCAATTCTTCCTGACTCCAATTCCAACATTTTTTCTACTGCGCCATGCTGTCCCATGTTATAATATGAAACATAATGTTTCATATCATAATAATCCTTCTGGCAAAGCTATTCTAATAATTTCAGCTCTCCCATAACCCCCAACAATCCTTTAAATGGATCTCTTGACCTGAAGCTTAATTGATTTATTTAAGTTTTATCTTTTACCACCACCACGCCAAAATCCCGTGGCTATTACTTACTGGTAATAGTAAGAAGCCTAGAATTACCCAAGAAATAAGCAGCAGAAAGGAGAATTTAAAACAGGATGCCTGGGGCAGGTATCTTGGTACCCACTATAGGTCAGGTCAGGTCCCCACTATAGACAGGTATAGAGCTCTCCTGTACATAGAGGCATTTTACCCGTTCTGTATAGAGTTCTCACATCATGAACGAAGAGAAAGCACAAGCCAATGTAGCAGACAAATCAAAATTATCCAGCGGACCCCAAACAGAATGATAGTCAAGGTTCCAAAAATGCACTCTGGGTGCCTTAAGATAGCAATCCATGTCATACACTTAACATATGACTTTAAATAAAGGAAAATTTAATTTTAAATACAACCTTTTGGGGACTTATCTGTGGGTAAAGATAAAAAGAAAGGAACAACTATGGCAATGAGTTGTCAGATTACAGATCTTTAACCTAAGGGTTGTATTGTTCTTAGAATTTTATTTTTCCCCAGAGAAATGCTTGATGGTATCTCCTTCCCTTTCTGCCTAAATCAAGTGCTCTGCACACAGTAAGTGCTGAATAAATGCTTGTTGACTTATTGATTGAGGAGCTAGGCAGTAGCTGAGAACAGATGATGCAGGTCTGGCCCCCTGCAATGGAATTCAGAAATGCGAAAGTAACAACCATAGTTCCAGCATAAACCTTCATTTCTCTGAGTTTATAACCTTATCCTAATAATTCACTTAAAACTGAACCTTGGTACAAAGGAACAGTTAGGCTCTGGCATATCAATAAGATGTGGCTCGTGTAAGTAGGGCAAAGCTAAAGGATTTACTACATCCACAACACATATTAGAGAAATAGCCTGAGTGATTTTCTTGCATCATCTAGTTTCAGTGTCACTCCTTCGGTGTTTCAGTATTTATTCATTATATAGCAATTTATTTAGGGCTTTGGAACATCTTTAATGGGTAGAAATTCATTCAGAATTTCAGAAGAGAAATGTTTCCAGCTTTTAATCTACAGTGGCTCAAGTGTGAAGACGGAGAGAGCTTTCAATTCCACAACCTACCCCCTTGTTTTCTTAAGATGGTCCCACTTCTCAAGCCAGGGGAATAAAAATCAATCTATAATTAGAACCACTTCAAAAGCAAGGACTTTAATGTTTCTTCCTGCCTTGCCAGTGATGGACTCATGTATTTCTTTTTTCCTTTACAGTTGGTGAAACAACATGATAATCTGATTTGGGGAGAGAGGGTAGTTATACCATTGTAAGACACTTGTTAGCTGTGTGACCCTGGGCAAGGCACTTAAACCCTATTTGCCTCAGTTTCCTCATCAGTTAAATGAGCTGTAGAAGAAAACGGTAAACTGCTGTAGTATCTTTACCAAGAAAACCCCAAATGGGCTCATGAAGAGTTGGACATGACTGAAAAAAAAAAGACTGAAATACTATTATAAATAATAGCACCATATGTATTATGAAGAATTAATGAATTTATAGCACAGATATGTGAGTTTCTAACAACCTCAATTAAAAGGGTTCTTACAGCACACAGGGCAAATTCAATATTTATCATGGGGTTTTCTTTTATTATCAAAACTTTTAGTTATGGGGCAGTTATTTATGATATATATGTTAATAGAGGCTTATAAAATTGATGATATCTTTGAAATTAGAAAGCAATTTTTTTAAAGTTTAACTTGTTTACATAATGTTTGTATAGCTGAGTTTAGAGTTTTAAGCCACCTCTTCAAATGATTTCTTATGATCAGATTCTCTCTTCATAGTCCCTTCCTTTGTCAATGGTTCTTTCCCATGATTACCACATTCATTGTTCTACAGTGTGTGGTATAAATCAACCCATTATCCAGATTTAATGTGAATTTTCCTTTGTATGTAGCAACACTTTTTTTTCAGCTGCTACATTAGCTTTTGTTTCTTGGCTTAAAGTTGGCAGAACCCCTCTGGGCTTCAATTTCTCCATTTGTAAAGTGAAAGAGGTTGGATCGATCCTGTCTTTAAGTTCTTTTTACCTCTAAATTCTCTAACTTCTAATTGAAATGGTTAGATATGTGACTCAAGTATTTTGTGAATCATCATTGTAGGTTACAGTCTTAAATAGCTTTGGGAATGAAGGGTTGTGATAGGTCAATCAGGCCATAAAACAAGGAATGAAAAAAGGAGAAAGCTAATTTATGCCTTACACTTTTAAGGTGAAAGGGAATATTTTCCCAAATTAGGGTCAGAATATTCGAAGTGCAAACAACAGTCCTTATTGGGAAGTAGATTTGGCTTGTGAAGGAAAACTTCGCCTGCTGATTAAGCCCCCATTTACGATGAAAGATGTGGAGTCAGGTATGACTTAGATTTCCATGCATGGTTTCTCAGAAACTTTGCTAGCTGTGTGACTATGGTTAGGTCATTTACCCTCTCTTGAGCATCATTTCGTCATATGGTAAAATGGAAATGATAATAGATGTACTACCTCCCTCGTTTTCAGGAAAATGCTTTATAAACCTTAAAACAAGCTGCAAATGCAAATTATTGATTAATTACTAGGAAAATGAGGACGAAGGTAGTAGCTGCATCACAACCCAAATTTCAGAGAGCTCAACTTCTAGTGTGTCAAGTAAAAGAAATAAGGTCTATTTGGGGAGGAAAAAAATAACTTTAATATGTGACCTCAGTGTTACCCTTCTCCCTTTCTTTCCTGTTTCTATTCCTTTTCTGATTCTCTGGCTCAATTTCCCCAGCCTTCTTAGCTAAAAAAGGCCTAAACCTCCTTTAACTTGTAGAAAATCTGAAAGCCATGTGTTGCTGCCTCTTTTCCCTTCCACTATGTGAACTTGCAAAGATATTGGGCCCTGTTCCTGTAGCTGTCACATGATTGGAACCCCTCCCACATCTTTCAATGGTGCCTGTTAGCATTTCCCATTCACTTTCTGTCCCATGTTCTTGGCTGTGAATGAAGCACCTGTTAGGGAGGGGAATGGCAGTAGCAGACCTGGCAGTGGTGGCAGAATATAACACCCCCGGTCTGGTGGGTAAAACTCAATGGGTCAGAACCAGCTCTCTGTTATTACCAGACCATTGCTTTAGTATCTCCATCCTCCCATGCCAGGAAAAAATAGGAAGCCTCAGAAATAACACAGGAAGGTAGAGCTAGCATGCATTTTTTTCTGTATCAGTTTTCTGTATTTCTTTTTATAGATAGAATTTTGATGTCTTTTGTTTTTATGTTGCCTCAATTTCCCCTGCAACCTTCCTCCAACCCCTCCTAGAGAACCATCATTAATAACAAAGAATACTTTAAAGAAGAAAAAACAAACTAGAAAGAGTTTAAAAAAACTGCTCAATATATTTTAAATGGTATAATATGAATATATAGGCCTATATGCACATATAAACACATGCATGTATATGTGTATATATACACACATATGCAAATATGTATGACACCTATATGTATATATGTGTGTGTATAAACATATGCATGTGTGTATGGTGATGAAAATTGCAACCCATCCATAGCTTTGCATTCTGTGTGATGCTTTTTCCATGTCCTCCTGAAAGTTTGCTTTAGAATATCCACTCAGCATGTGTGAGGCCTTGCTTACTTTCTTGTAACGCCAAGTGGGTGCCAGTGGAGAGTTCTGGCTATCTACCTGTCATTCGTTAATCTAGCTACATGATTAGACCATCTTTTTCCTCTTGTCATGTAAATTCTTCAGTGACTTGATTTATTTCTGATCTCCTTTGGGGTTCCTTGTTTCCAATATGTTTGACAACAAGACCTGGAATACTACTACCTCCTTAGAATTGAAGATGAATGTCATATTGTGCAGGGGAAAGAAGCATGATGGGTGTGAGCAAGCTTTGCACCACTGCCCAAGTAATCTTCCTAGTTTAGTCATCTGAGCATATCACTCCTGCAGAATTAGTATGAAATCTCTGGATCATGGTGCTTAAGACCCTGCATAATTTGGTTCCAACTTACCTTTTTAGACATATTCCATACTCCACATAATAATGGCCATGCGGTCACTAATGATGATGATAATAGTAATAGTAAAACATTCATGTAGCACTTTAAAGGTTGTAAATTGTGCCTAAATGTTACTCCACATTTCAGGTAAATGTTATCCAGGTCCTTACTTCTGTCTGTTGCATTTTCACCCTTACTTCAGGGACCAGTTCAGGTGCTACAACCTCAGCAAGGTCTTCCATGACCAACATTCCAGTAGTGAAAGTGATCTCTCCCCCCACATAAATTTCTCGTTTTACTTTGCCTGACAGTTTTTGCACTCATTTCACTCTCCCTTCTCTCACAGTGACCTATGTGTATTGTTCTCCCCTAGATTGGATTGTAAGCTCCATGATAACAGGGTCTCAATAATAGCTCACCTTTTATTCCCAGCACTGGCACAGTGCTTTGCACATAGAACGTGTTCGTTAGATCAAAATGATCACAAGATTTCTAATATTGCTTTAGCCACTAAGGAAATTGGACAAAGGCAGCATGAAGAATTCTAGAGCTAGCTGGGTGATCTTGGGCAAATCACTTAACCTCCCTAGATTAATGTTGTTGTTTTTACTACTCCAGACTTAAGGTCAACAGCAATGTCAACATTGAATGAAGCTCATTAATTGCAAAATACAGATTAATCCTTTTTTAGAATTTAACTGATAAATTAACTAGTATCGTATTGTACTGATTTGTTAAAGGATTATTATACAGTCTCTTGGGACATGGGGAAGAGAAAAGAAATCTCAATCCAGGGTACTTAGTTGTCAGTCCTCATTAGAATTTCAGTACAAATTAGTCATGCCCTTTTACAAAAAAGCCTTGATCCCATGGGAGTCTTTAAAGTTCAGGCTTCTATATGTAAAGTACTTTCCAAACCTTAACATGGTATGTAAAATATGAGCTATCATTATGATTATTTCTATAATTTCATAGAAGTTTTGATTTGTTATTGAAAGGGAATATAGAGATCGCCAGTGGTAGTGGAGGCTGGATGGTATAATGGTTAGAGCAGTGGGCCTAGAGTCCAAATCCAACCTCACACACTCAGTAACTATGTGACTCAGAACAAGTCACTTAACTTCAGTCTGCCTAAATTCCCTCATAAAATACAGGTAATAATAGCACCTCCTACTTTCCTGGGTTGTTGTGAGAATAAAATAAGATTTGCAAAGTACTTTCCAAACCTTAAAGTGCTGTACATGCTAGCTTTTATTTTTATCATTGTCATCTTGCTTCACTCCTTGAATAGATGAAGAAAGTAAAGAGTACTCGGAGAAAATAATTTTCCTTAAAATGACACATAGTTAGCTGAAGATCCAGAACTTAAATGTAGGTCTTCTGATTTCTTGTCTAGTAATTTTTTTTTTCCATTATAAAAGCAAAATTGCCAATATGGCCAAAGAGAAGATGAAGTAAATTGTTTTCTTTGGATGACATTTGTTTGGAAATAATATACTTGGTTACCATCATTTCTATGCACCATTGACTTGAGTTGTACAGTTTTTCTTCTGTGGTCTAGATGTTATTGGCTGATTCATGTAGATGAATTTTTGTTACAATGACTAATGCCCCAGGTTTCTAAACAGTGAGGACATGTGATAAGTCTTTTATTCTTTGGCTGCTGGTGTCAGCATTTTAGGTAGCATGTATGTGACTTCTCTCTCTACTGAAGCCTATCATGACGTTTTAGTCTGTTAAATTTGCCTGGAATACAGCTATTTCAGCAGTATGCATGCATATGGTTGAAATGCTTCCAACGATTGCTGTTGTATCCTTAGTTATTATGGGAGAACTTCTCTGCTGATAATTGACCACGTCAGTTTGAATACTTCTATCAAAGTATAAGATAAGTTAGTTTGATATTCATTACTGTCCACTACTAAATGAACTTTTTTGCCATAGCCAAAAATATAAGTCTCAGCCACTCAGAGAAAAGGAACCAGTATAATTCAATGAATTAATAGTTAACTACTAATCCAGGTATCATCAGGTATCCAGAATGTCAATCTAAACCTAGTTTACTATTACTCTATATAATGGCCAAAGCAATGTGATAAATTCTTATGTTATTTCCCATGGACTTGGTCTACCACTATGCCCAACACATATTAATGGGTGAGTATCTATCTTCCTTGAAACAGTCTGGCATAGCCTTACCAGACTTAAATACTTCTATCCATTTAGTCTCTCAGGGAATTGAATTAAACTTGTTTTATCAAGCCAATAACAATTACAAAATGAAAAATGCTAGGATTATTGCTATGGTATTTAATTTAAATATTTTATAGACTTACTATATCTTTGTAAAATGCAGATGGAGTGTATCTATGATTTTATTCCAAGTGAGGAAGTTCCCTTTACCAAAGCAGATTGGTGCCTTTTCTGTTACTTAAAGTCAGATAGTTTTTATATGTCGTATATTTGCAATACATGATATATTTATATATATAAAATATACTTGTTTTGTACACACATATATGTATATATATATACATGAATAAAATGAGATATTTGCATAGCACTTGCAAATCTTAAAGCACTAAAAAATGCTAACTAGTATTATTTTGAAGGCAATTAGGTGGTGTGGTGGATAAAATGCTGGTCCAGGAGTCAGAAGAACCTGAGTTCAAATATGGCCTCAGATACCTCCCAGTTATATGACCCTGGGCAAGCCACTTAACCCTGTTTGCCTCACTTCTTCATCTGTAAAATGATCTGCAGAAGGAAATGGCAAACCAGTCCAGTGTCTTTGCCAAGAAAACCTCAAATGGGGTCATGGAGAATTGGGCACAACTGAAAGGACACAATAGCAGCATTCTAGTTGCCAGGAGGCACTGATGGATTAAAGGTCTTTTCCAGGGTCAAACTGGCAGTCTGTATCAGAGGAAGGAGTTGACCCCAGATCTTTCTTACACCAAGACTACCTCTCTACCACTATGTTGCTTTTCTATATGTTTCATGTAAACATCATGCATAAACTTACGTGTATAGGTAGATAGGCATTGTCTATGAATACACATTCGCTAACTCCAAAACAAGGACTCTGTAGATCTTCAGAATGTTCTCCTTATCCAACACCAAAAACAAACAAAACCAAAAATCTGGCAGAGGACTGATGAAAATCTCCTTCTTAATCTTACCCTAGCAGTATTCTTAACATTGGCATGGATCTCAGGGAGCTGCTAACTAA
Organism: Phascolarctos cinereus; assembly: GCF_003287225.1. Classification (NCBI taxonomy): domain Eukaryota; kingdom Metazoa; phylum Chordata; class Mammalia; order Diprotodontia; family Phascolarctidae; genus Phascolarctos; species Phascolarctos cinereus. The sequence goes on from NW_027555847.1 coordinate 116,542,381, forward strand.
CTCCTAAAAATGAAAACCATATCCAGAGTGCAGCAGCTGGCTTTTAAGAGACCATGTACATGCTGCAAGTTCTCTTACTTGACATTGGGATTTGTCAGCTTTTGATAATTTAGGTGTTTTTTTTTTAGCAGTCCAAATTATTGCTATAAATTTAATTAATCAATCAACATTTACTAAATACCAACTCTGTTCCAGACATTGTGCTAAGTCCTCTAATTCAATGACAGCATTCCAAATTTAATACAAAATATTATTAGTCTTACCTAATGTTTGTAGTGAGTTCTGACAAATGTACCATGGACTGTGCTTACCCTGAATTATTTTGTTCTTATCTGGTTTGGTTTTAGTCATTCAGTTCAGTACTACACAGTGTACTTATGTGGTAGTGATCATTATGGCAGTCAATGAGAATACAAAGATCAAAAGTGTTCCCTCCCCCCTTCCTCCCCACCTCACTATTTACTCTCAAGAATCTTGCTCTCTAATGGAGGGTGGAAATTGGTGATTCAAGAAAACAAATAAATACAATACAAGCAAGAAAGAGCAGAAGACAAATTGACCTAAAAAAAAATCTAAGAAGAGACAGAATATTTTCAGGTAAGGGTCGAGGTGGGGGATTGTGAAGAGGGAAGACTTCAAGGAGGAGGTAGCATTGGAGATGAACTTTGAAAGAAGAGAAGGGTTTCAGCAAATAAAGATAAAAAGTGAATGCATTCTAGGCATAGGGGACCTGCATGGATATATCGTCAGGAGAGGACAGGGTGAGATTAGGTAACAGGTTATTTGGTTCAGTGTGCTTGGAAAGTTGAATGCATGAAGGGAAATAGTAGGAAATCCAGGTGGAGGGGTAGACAGCAGCCAGATTACTGATATGCTATAAAATATAGTAAATATTCTTAAAGGCATTTTAGTGTCTTAGGAATCACACCTTAGAAATTTTATGATGTCCTGAATTTTACATGTAAGGAAACTGAGGGCATGAAATGTTAAAAAAAAAAACTTGATTACTGTGTCTTTATTAGTTTTTCCATTGTTGTTGTTGTTAAGTTGTGTCTGACTCTTCATGACCCCTTTGGGGGTTTTCTTGGCAAAAATACTGGAGTGGTTTGCTATTTCCTTCTTCAGGTCATTTTACAGAGCAGGAACTGTTATAAACATAGGGTTCAGTGACTTATCCAAGGTCACACAATTCTTTTAATAAGAATGTGAGGCCAGATTTGAACTCAGAAAGATGAGTCTTCTTGATTCCAAGCCCAGTCAGTGCTCTATCCATTGGACCACCTAGCTACTGCTCATTGACTTTACTTGTCTGGGGGTAAACAGGGTTCTGTGTACAAGAGTCTTACCCCACAACATAACTTACCTGCGATCTTTGCAGCCAAACAGTAAAATTCTTGGTTATGCTATACATGCAAGCTCATAGAAAAACCTCGAGCCTTTTCTCTACTTCTAGAAAACTGGCAGTCATTTTTACCTTCTTTCTAGGTACTACCAATCAATTTTTAAAAAATGAAAATGGTCTTAAATGTGAAAGCTGTCATATGCATCAAAGCACTCTATCGTGTAAATAACTTGGTGACAGCTTGCAGAAGTTTTCTCCTCAGAATCTACGAGGAGTTATTTTTCTCTCCTCTTCCCTGTACTTTGATTGGATTCAGTTCAGTACTTTACAGTGGGAAACCTGCTATATTTGGAGTTAGATTACCTGGGCTCAAACCCCGATCTCTGCTTCTTAATACCTGTCTAACCTTGGGCAAAATCACTTAAACCTTTCTGGACCTTAGCATTCTCACCTATAAAAGGAGACCTCTGGAGTCTCTTTCAGCATCTCTCCTGTGATCCTGTATTACATTGGTGTAAAACTCAAATAGAAACAGGACCACTAAACTATACATAAGGATCCCTGAAAGACATATGTTGACTTAGAAAACCATATATTAACATTACTTATTTTCTATTATATTTTAAAATTTTGCTTAATGTATTTATTCCCAAATACATTTTAATCTGGTTTAGCAACACTAGGAGGGTTGCTGGCAGCCCATGGTCCCTTTTTTTTTTCCTACATCTCTGTTGTATATACAATGAAAAACTGTCCTTAGATGAACAGTTGAATTCTTTATTTGATAACTACTTAATATTGAGAGACTACTCATACCCATTCCATATACCACTCAAATGATGCAGAAAAAGCTTTTGAAGTTCAGTTGTTTCACAATTAAATTTTTTAATGGAAATGAATAACTTTTGAGCCATATCTAATTTGTAGGTAATTCATGTTGGAATTATTACCTATTATAATCAAATGGTGAAATATTTCCTGATTGCCATTCTAAAACTGAAAGAAACCAGAATTATATCTCCGGAGGTTCAGAATAATCTGCCTCAATATTGCATTCTCTAGCTAGAATAAGAAAGAGAAAAGGTATAAGAAAATCAAAACATGGACCCCTTTTCAGTAAGATTGTTTTAAGTTGTTTAAGGTTTATGTTTGTGCAGACTTTCTTTATGAAAATCCTAAGAAGCCTGTATTGAAAAGTCTCTTTGCCCCATTTTGGAGATGTGGAAACTAATGTGACTTGTTCATGGTTGCACAGCTTGTAAGTGTTGGAGCTAGGATTTGGTGTCAGATTATTTGACTCCAAGACCATGTTTCATTCTGATTATTTGGAATGTCAGAGCACAGTCACTTAATGTTTCTGTTTTGCAAACTTTAATATTTACCCACATTGTTTCATACCATTCATTTTCTCCTTTGAGTAATTTCTTTCTCACGTCAATTATCTTGTCTATCCCATTTTGTGGAATCACAGACTACCTTTTCTTTACATAGAGTGGGGAAATGCTACTTTCTACTGCTGTTTGGGCAATTCTTTTAACCTCTCTTAAAGTTAACCTTTCTTGTGTTTATGGCAGCATGTAGACAAGAATTTTGGTTTTTTGTCTTCCCATTACGGTGTGGTGCTAGAGGAAGGAACCATTACAGACATCTGTGTGCCTTCTCTCTCTCTTCCTTCACAGACAGATCTTCTTGACCCATACGGTGCTTATATGTGAAATCTACAGGGCAATCCCTACCTTTTACTATCAATGAAATGCTGATACATTTGTATGGCCCATGCAGCCCGTAGGTCAAAATGCCTAAAAAGAGAATGTGGCTTGATTAACTTAGTAAAAGTTAATTTGTTTCTTACTAGTTGAGAACTATTAACTCTAGTTACCAATGTGTGGTAAAAAATGATGTTTCAGTGGTTTGAGCGGGAAGGAACCATCAAAACCTAGTTTAATCTCCTCATTTCACAGAGAAGGAAGCAAGGCCAGAGATTGCACAGGTAATTAAGGAGCTGAAGCAGGATTCCTCCAATTCCAAACCAAGTGCTCTTGCCAATGGATCTCTTATAAGAGATAATTTTAATATTATGAATAAGATCATTTTTTGAGAAGTCTTTTACATTACCAGATTTTATAGGAAAACTAAAATAATATTCTTGATAGTTGAATCACTATTGAGAATAATTGTGCCATATTCTAAAACTGACTTACCTGAAGCTGATTGCCTATTTAATTTTGAAGAGGGTCATCATTCAGAGCCTGTTGATGTTTTTTTTTTTTTGCCTTGGCAGCTTCATCCTCACAAATGAAATTACAGGTCTCTGAAGTATTGAACTATTGATGATTACATCATAAAGGGCAGAATCAAAAGCTTTGCTAACACCAAAACAGGAACTGTTTGTTATTTCCCCTTGATCTACTCATCATTTTCTTCTAGGAAATTAGACTGATTTGATAGAACTCATTCTGCAGAATGCCCTGTTGGTTATCATGCCATAACCTGTTTGCTTCAAAAGGGTCTTAAAAGTACACCTTTCAAGAGGCATTCAAGTGAAAGGTGAATGACCACTTTCTCAGGGAAAATGTAGGAGAGATTCCTATTAAGGTCAAGGTTAGACCACATGATCTTGAAGGGCTCTTCCATTTCTCAGATTCTGTTTCTTATCTCTCTGGTCAAAATCTTGAATTGGATTCATTCCTTCAGCCTTCCATACGTTGCATTTTTTTTTTCTAGAATTTGAAAGTGGTTAACACAAGGTAAAACTGTTCAACCTGAATTGACATGTTAGGTAGCAGGCTGAAAAGAGAACTGGGTTTAGAATTAGAAAGCCCACATTCTATTCCTTGCTAGCTCTGTTTCTTAGCCCTGGAGCAGCTTTGGGAAAATCCCCCTTTCTGAATGCCAGGTTTCCTTCTCTATTAAAAGAAAGTGTAGCTTAGGTAATATAGCTTCTCTGGGGGGAAAAATTTCAAATATTAAAATGTGTGTTTTGATTTTCATAACCCAACCCCCCACACATACCCATGATGAAATCATGTTGTGCTACAGTTCCAGGGAAACCCCGGCTGGTGATTAGTCACACTCAGATGAACACTGCACTCATCCAGTGGCATCCTCCTGTTGACACATTTGGCCCCCTTCAGGGCTATCGTCTAAAATTTGGTCGAAAGGACATGGAGCTGCTCACTACCCTTGAATTCTCAGAGAAAGAAGACCACTTTACTGCTATGGATATCCATAAAGGAGCATCTTACATCTTTAGGCTCTCCGCTAAAAACAAAGTGGGCTTCGGGGAGGAGATGGTCAAGGAGATTTCTGTTCCTGAAGAAGTACCCAATGGATTCCCCCAGAACCTCCACTCAGAAGGCACCACGTCAACATCAGTGCAGTTATCCTGGCAGCCACCCGTCTTAGCAGAGAGAAATGGCATTATCACCAAGTACACCCTTCTGTACAGGGATATCAACGTCCCCCACCACCCGGTAGAGCAGCTCGTTGCTCCTGCTGATACCACCATGACACTTACTGGCCTAAAACCAGATACCACATATGATGTAAAAGTACGTGCTCACACAAGCAAAGGGCCCGGTCCGTATAGTCCAAGTGTCCAATTCAGGACGCTGCCTGTGGATCAAGGTAGGATTTGTCTGCTTATGGCCTTCTCCTTGAAAGGAATGTCGGTCTTGGGATATCAGTGTTTTGAAGCTGTAAATAAACTGATCGGCCCATTCATATTAATAGGTTCAACAAGAGCACAAGGTAACGTATGTAAATCTTAATATGTTTCGGATGCTGTAGATTTCAGTTATTCCATGCCAAGCAAGTCTGGCTGACAGCCGCACATTATCTTCAGGTAAGGAAAGCACAAAGTAGTTAAATGAATTGGTGTGAAAGGAACTACCTTTGTAAGAATGGGGTATTAAAGTGAATGCCTTAAAAAGGTAGGACACCAACACTTCTCATGTGGATCAAATAGGAAGCGAGCAGTTTATCCCCTTTGGTTAGTGGTGGAAAAGGGATAGGTGGTGAGTTTTTAGAAATAGTTTGAATACATTGTTTTTCCTTTTCCAGCAGTGTTTGCAAAAAATTTTCATGTCAAAGCAGTAATGAAGACGTCAGTATTGCTGTCTTGGGAGATTCCAGAGAATTATAATTCTGCCATGCCTTTCAAAGTAAGTTGTTTTCTCATTTGTAAACCATCATGGATAAAATTAGGGGTGGTAGATCATCCAGTTTAGTTATTTGCTGAATGTGGGGGATCTTTTGCTCCTGCTATATTTAAGTGGCATGAGAATCAGTTACTGAACGTGGTCTTAGCTTTTGCCCTTTGGACTTATGAACTTGCAGATTGGATGTAAGTACAAGAGGGCAGCATTCCAAATCAGAAGGCCAGCATAGAATATAGTGCAAGATGTAAACTCAGCAGTCACTTACTACTTTGGGCTATTAGGTTCTCAACACAACAGGGAGTGAAACACAAATCGATCTGCTTTTAATACATCAAACTTGAACTTTCCTAACCTAAATCAGAACCTTTGCCTCTTCTTCAGAGAAATACATTTCCCTGCCTTCTACCTATCTGTAATTTATTTAGCTCGGGGTAGAGTAGATGAATTCACTATTTTGCCAGATTTTCCTCTACATCTCTGCTCTTTTTTTTCTTGACTCCCACTGATAAATTTCTTTTTGGCTCCCACTGGTAAAGTTCAGCAAAAAAGTTCACACACAAATGTGACACAGGGGCTAGGCTATGGCTAGGCAACCCCAATGGTCTCTTGAAGCTCTCACTGTCTTTGCTTTTGTAACTTTTTAAGATCATGGGACTTTGAGCTAAAAAGGACCCTAGAAAGCACCTACTATAAACCTATTGCATTATAGACTGGTAAATTGAAGCCTAGAAAATTTAAGTAATATATCTCTAGACAGAGAGAAAATGATGGAGCCCAGATTCAAATTCAGGTTTTTCAATTCCATATCTGGCTTTTATAATACCCTAGAGAGTTTTTTTTAAGTCTTTAAGATGAAAAAGAATGGAAACTTTTAGAAAAATCTTGGTGTGAATGATACATTGACAACTTCAAGTGTATATCTATTCCATTAACAACTTAACAAAAACCTCCATATTCACTCTATCGTAGGTGTCTGTTCTTAGGGGGGGGGGAAGTTATATAGAAAGAGAAAGATACTTAGAAAAGGATAACAGAGCCTTTATTGTTCTGAATTCAACAGAGCTCAGAATTCACATACAATCCTGTTGGGTTAATTTATATTATCACCAATTCCATTCAGCAAACTCCTGCTTTGTGGAAGTACTTTGCTAGTTTTAAGAGGAGATTCAAAGCTGAGATAAAACGTGTTTTTGGCCTTTGTGAAGCTTATTCTCATAGATATACAAGAACATGTCATTATAGATAGTCCACTTTGCGTCTCTGTTAATAAAACATTGTTGAATGGATGTTTCTGTTTAGATCCTTTATGATGATGGGAAAATGGTAGTTGAGGTAGATGGCCGGGCCACACAGAAATTAATTGTCAACCTAAAGCCTGAGAAATCCTATTCATTTGTCCTGACAAATCGAGGGAATAGTGCCGGTGGTCTTCAGCACAGGGTGACAGCAAAGACAGCTCCAGATGTCCTGCGTACCAAGCCTGCCTTCATTGGGAAAACCAACTTGGATGGGATGATAACTGTGCAACTGCCAGAAGTACCAGCAAATGAGAACATAAAGTAAGTCTGCTAAGGAAATAGGGTCAAATGGCAAGAGGGGAAAAGATGAGAAGGAGTAGCAGTATGAGAAAAGAATGAGAGCCTCTGTATTGATAAGAGGATTGCCTATTAACAGAAGGCTTCTTGAAATTAATACGTATTAATAATGAGATATCATACTATGGGGAAAATAATGGAATTTTTGTTCTTCTTGTTACAGCTATCCTGTCTGCATGTATTTAGGCCAAATCATACAGCCCAGATAAATCTATGTGCCCCCATGGAAAGTCAATTTCCTTAAACAAAAAGAAAATGGTAATTTCAACAGGTACTGAATCATATACAGAATGTAGGAATATATTTGATTTGTTCATTTTAGGCACAGTATAAGAAATCTCTTACTGAGAAATTAAAAAATATTGTTTGTAAGGTAAAGTCTTTGATAAATTTAAATCCAGGTTAACCAATGGTATGTAATTGTAGATCTTTTAAAAACTATATTGTTCAGTCATTTTTTAGTCATGCCTGACTCTTTGTGACCCCCTTTGGGTTTTCTTGGCAAAGATACTGGAGTGGTTTGCCATTTTCTTGTTCAGGTCATTTTCCAGTTGAGGAAACTGAGGCAAACAGGGTTGAGTGACTTACCTAGTGTCACACAGCTAATAAGTGTCTGAGGCCAGACTTGAACTCAGGAAGATGAGTCCTCCAGATTCCAGGCCCGATTCTCCATCCACTATGCCACCTCGCTACCCTTAAAAAAATAAATTCACCACAATATTAAACTATCGATAATTTTGGATGGCCAACAATTTTAATTATCTCCTCACCTTTATAGGCACTTGAAAACTTCAACATGACAGCAATGCTGTTGTTGTTGTTGTTGTTGGTTTTTATTTTGTTTCGTTTTGTTTTGTTTTACTACAAGTAAACATGAAGGAAAAATTATGATGAATAGTAAAAATGGTGATGGTAATGGGTGGGGGAAGAGTGAGAAGGGTCCAGCAGTCCAGAAGGTCCAGTGGTCCTACGTTGATCCTCAAAGGCAAACTGCAATCCAGGGCCAGACTGCAGTCAGAGCGTTCCTGCCAGAACCTGAAGTGCCAGTGGCACAGCCTTTGAGAACCTTTGGTCTCTGTCATGCCACAATAAGACTGATTAGAAGCAGACTCCTGGGAAGAAGCACATAAGTGTTACATTAAATATACTTAAGAGCAGAATTTGACTTTTAGCATTTTTTTATTGTAGTTTTTCCTTGGTTTTATTCTTCTCCCTGAATATTGGAAAAGAGGGAAGACTCCCCCTACCCTGGCCCAAAAAAGATGACTTTAACAGATAGCGTGCATAGAAAAAGGGGAAAATCTCAGTAATTCATTTGATTAACCTGAAGAAGAATCAGCTAATGTGCAAGAGATCCATGGCTTGAGGCAGGTTTACAGAAGGAAAGGAAAGGCCATTCCAGTTTCCTGGTGGGCTTAAATTTCATTCTGTTCCTTCTGAATGGATGAATAAATAAGTTTGTAATTCCTCTTGTGTTGGCTTCTTCCTTACTTGCCTTTATTTTTCACCTTTACTTCACTTACTGGTTGTTAGTTTTTATTTGGTTTGTGTGGAAGTGGGGAGAGATGGGGGAGGAAGCAGCAAAAAAGAGTGGTAGGGAAAGAGAGGAAAGAAAATGACCTGCTATTCCCTTCTTCTCTGTCTCTAATCGTGAAGACAGCTATGGCAGAAGACAGGATAAGAGGGAAAGGAAAGCATTCTTTTCTAGAAACAGGTTAAGCAGCTCCAGAAACTATTGCCACCTTGCCTAGGGAAGAGAAATAGTGTAAAAGTAGACTGGGAAAGCATCAGAGTGAGAAACAATATTAGAACTAAGGAAAAAGAAAGAGGAGACCTGCTGATGTCTAATGACCTTCGCTCATTTGTTAGGGGATGATCACTGGAAGCAGCCAGCTTCAGATGACTTAACATCTGTAAAGGACTTTGCAAACCTTAAAATACTTTCCACGTCTTGGCTATTGTTACTGCTTTGGATAACCTTTCTATTGACACTGACATGAGAAGGAGAGCATGACAAGAAACCTTTCCCATATTTAAGAAGGATGATATCTTCCCTCCTTCATTAGCCAGTATTTGATCATAGAAAGAAAGCAGATATTTCATTGGAGATATATACAACTATTTGCACTTTCAGCAAAACTGGTGCTAAAGTTATGGCCCTAAGCCAGCTCTTATTTAGGTGAGATCTGTCTGGCAGCCTGCCTGTAATTTTTGTGTGAGAAAAATGCAGTTTTGGTAATTGAAAGCTGCTTTGTCTACCTGCACAAACGTCTCTTCTCTTACTCCAAACTCATGGATAAAATCCATGCCAGATCCAATGGGTGGTCTTGGACACCCCATAAAACATTTTCTTTCCAAATATATGAGTGGTAAGTAGGGCTTGTTCTGACCCTGATTCTCCCCTTCCCTAAACACCCCTGTTCCCTCTAATTAGTGTGCTGTTCATGCTTATCACCAGGGGAACAAGAAAAGATTACCTTGGGCAGCACCAATATTGAAATTAGTGCAATAAGGGCAGTGAGGCCCTGTTGCTCCCAGGAGATGCCATTTTTTCTCGTTTGGTTCACAGTACTATTTTAATGGGTGGTTCTATGACTAAAATCCTGAATCTCTCCTCCCCCCATCTTCACAGCTTCTACATTTGCTACAAGCAAATGCTAGCTCTGGTGATGCTACAGCAGGCATTTGTCCAGCCCAGAGCAATCCAAGTAAAAGTATGATGGCCTTGGGATACAGGCACTGTTCAGAGGCACATAATGGGGGCAAGGCTTGGGGAAAAGTAAAGATGCAAATTATGTGAACTTGTAGGACAGTGAGAAATGGGCACTGTGTAGACTATATTTGCAGAAGAAACTCTGCTAGTGACTATGTAAAAGAAACATAATTCATAAGTGACCCATTTTTCATTCAGGGAGAACATAGCTAAAAGGCAAGAAGTAGTACTTTGGGGAAATGGTACATTGACTATTATCTTAGTTTTCAGGCTTTCTTCTTTTTTGCTTATAAGAAATGGAATTCTTAGAGGTGTGACATGATAGAATTGTGTCTGTAAAATTTGTGGACTGCTCTGGGGAGTTTAATGAGAATTCATTTGTTCATTTGCCTAATGTTTGTTAATAAAAAATACCACATATTTAGGACAGCATTTAATAATTTTCAAATAGTAGGATAGATTGCATTTAACAGTTTTCAAGTAATAGGGCACCATTTGTCAATTTTCAAAATACTTTCACTTACATTATATCATTTGGTGTGTACATCTGATCCTGTGAGATTGGAAGGGAAGTTACTCTTAGCTGCATTTCACAGCAAACCTGGGCTTTCAGTGATGCAATGACTTTTCAAAGTTACATGGCTAGTGAGCGTCTGAGAGTCAGACACAGGTCTTTAGACTGTTCATCTGCTGTGCTGCATTACTTTTCTTTTTTATTATTTTATTATTATTATTTTTATTTTTAGTCAATTGGGGTTAAGTGACTTACCTAGGGCCATACCACTAGTAAGTGTCAAGTGTTAGGTCTGAGGCCGGATTTGAACTCAGATCCGCCTGACTTCAGGGCCAGTGCTCCATCCACTGTGCCACCTAGCTGCCCCTACATTACTTTTCACACACTGTGTGAAAAACACTATAGGAGGAACTTGGATGAATTAAAAAAAAAAATCTGTGAGTCCCCAGTCACTTATGATTTTACAATACATGACTTCAATGCGTGAAGTTACAATATAGAGCAGTGTGTACTAAGTACCATGAAATGGACACAGTTAATAGTAAACCAATTAGGTATTTGTTAAGTACCTCCCAGAGTTCCTGTGAATATAAAGATAGGAATTAAACAGTGTAAATAAGATTTCAAGGAGTTTACATTGTATTAGGGAAGCCCACAGGTACATTTATCATTATATGCAAAATACCTACAAGGGAATTGGGTTGGGAGAGAAGAGGCCCTAGCAACTAGAGGAATTAGGGAAGGACCAGCCAATCTTCGAAGGAAATTAGGGATGCTAAGAGAAAGAGTAGAGGAGGGAGTATATTCTAGACATGGGGTTTAGTAAAGGAGGTCATCCTGATGCAAAGACAGAGAAATCAAAGATGTATTGTCCAGTGTGATTACCAGCCCTAATACCAATTTTTCTAGGCCATAAAGGATGGGAAGTGGCACATAGAAATGGTGGATTGTGAGCTCTTTGAGGGCAGGGACTTGGGTCTTTTACCTCTTTTTATATCCCTAGAACTTAGCACACTACCTGGCAAATAGTAGATGTGTAATAAATGTTTATTAGCTGACTGACTGAAAATAGAATCTGGTTCTGAAGGACATTAAGCACTAAACAGAGAAGTTTGTTTTTGATCTTGGAGCTCACTGGAAGCTACTAGGATTTATTAAGCAAGGATTGCCATGGTCAGGTCTCTACTTTAGAAGAATCGATTTGCATCTGTGAATGATAGAATAGAGATGGGAGAGACTTAAGGGTGAAAGTCTTTATATCTTATTAGAGATCTCTTGCAGTTATCCAGGCAAGATGTGATGAAGGCCTACACCAAGTGGCTGGCTATATGAGTAGAGAGAAAGGAACAGATGTGAGAGATATGGAGATGTAATCTACAAGATTTGGTGACTCACTGTATATGTGAAGTAAAGCAGAGTAAGGAGTTGAAAATGACATTGTGGTTTCAAAATTAGATAATTACCGGCATGGTAATGATGTCCTTAATAGAAATAGGGAATTTTGGAAGAGATGTGGGTTCTGGGGAGATGATAATAGATTCTGTTTTAAACATATTTTGTTCATGATAACTATGGGACATCCAATTTGAAACATTTAACAGGAAGATTGGAGCTCAAGAAAGGGACTGTGGCTAGATTTATAAATCTGGAAATCATCTGTATAGAAATGAAAAACACAGGAGCTGATGTTTTTGTTTTTTTGGGTTTTTTTAAGGCAATTGGGTTAAGTGACTTGCCCAGGGTCACACAGTTAGTAAGTGTCTAGTGTTTGATCTGAGTCTGGATTTGAACTCAGGTCCTCCTGACTTCAGGGCTGGTGCTCCATCCACTGGGCCACCTAGCTGCCCCCCACGGGAGCTGATGAAAATAGAAGTTGAGAGGAGGGAGAGATCTTTGGGCAGTGGGGGAAAGCTTAGTGGAACATATTATTTTTTCTAGTTCTTGATGAATGAATAGGATATTGGTAAGTAGAAAGGCAAGAGAAGAAGATGGCATAAGCCAGGACATGTAGGTGGGAAAGCAAAAAGTCTTAATTATTGGCTGAAAATCAGGCATTTCACTTCATGACCTGAGAGCTGGTAATATCCTATAGAGAAATTTACTGGAACCTTTCACTGTACTTTTCACCTTCATCCCTTGACTTTATTTCTGTCTCTATCTTCACTGTGTAAGTATCTGTTGCAGAGGATTTTTTTTTCCTAGTAAGCAGCTGAGGTTGATTTATTGTGCACTGATAGTATCAGCTCAGGATGAAATATCAGAACAAAGACCAGTGACCCCCATGACCTGCGATCCAAGGAACAGACTATAAAGTGTTTAGATTCTTTGGGTTAAATGGAGAAATGGAAAATTTCTGTGAACTTCAAACCTGAAGGTGCAGGAAATAGGGAAAGGTTTTACACAGGTAATTCATTAGATTAAGATCATTTATTGACTTAAGTATTCACTATGAAATATAGGCATGGGGAATATAGCTCATCATGAAATGCAGATAAACATTGGTCATTCAGTTATTAACTCATTTTGTGCAGCCTGCCTGAATTTGGAGTGCAGATAGCGGGAGGACTAGAGACTCTATTGGAGATTATCTCATTCAACCCCTAAACTCATTCAAACCCCTGGGCTGAATAGTGATGATATTTTGGTCCACATACAGATTAGAACTGCCTTTCTGAGTTGCAACAGCCATACCTACTCTTGAAGAAGAAAGCAGGCATTGGTATAGAATTTAGACAATAAATATGTATACCCTCTTCAAAGGGTATGAGCTATTAAGAGGATGGGAGCAATTTAGTTAGGACCACAGTATCAGAGATTTAGAGGTAGAAAGACCTTCAGAGCATCTAGGCCAGTTCTCTCATTATACAGTTGAGGAAACTGAGGCTCCTGAAGGTCAAATGACATGCCCAGTGTCAAATGAGAGGCAGGATTTGTACCTGGTATCTCTGACGGTTAAGATAGTGATATTTAAACTATACCAGAGTTATTTATGCAAATCACATCTACAAGATAGAGAAATGAGTATTCAACTCTATCTGACCTTATAAAGATTTAAAGATTGGTAGGTTGAGGCAGGGGCAGAGGCAGGAATTTTCAATTATGTAGAGGAGCAAATATTTAATGCCACATTGTTTTCAATATTAAAGGACTGCTTTGAAACGGGCATTGTTTTGACTGCCATTAATGAATGTTTTGGGGATCAGTCAAGGGATAACATTATAGATATGCTGCCATATTGCTGATTAATTGCAGTGGAGGAGGGTAGTTCCATTCCTTTCCTAGCCAACAAGTAAAATGAATATTTAAGCATTGCTACAGAAGAGTAGATTAAAGAGGAGAAGAGAGAGAGGGAGCAAAGGAACACAGTAGAGAAAGAACTGAGGATGCAGAGAAGGCTGTAGAAAAAGTGCCACTTAAAACTTGAGTCCCTCAGACTAATGTAATGTTTGGGTTACCTGGCTCAAGATGATAGTAGCTCATTGGTGATCTACTTCTTTGTCTGTTAAACCCTTAACTATCCTCTTGACTATGCCAATACAAATGATAGCTAGCTCCTTCAATAAGCCTTCCCTGATGACCTCAGTTGCTAACTGCTTATTTCCTCAGACATCACACAGAATTTCACATTGTACCTCTCTGATATATTTATCATATAATTTTGTGTATTATCATGACATGTGTATTATCACATAACATTATCTAGCCTAGGAAGTCAAGAAAGAACCTTCTCTTTACTAAAATTATTATATCCTCCAATATCTAGTATAACTTATAGTATTTAGTAGGTGCATAATAAATACTTGTTGGCAAGTGCTTGATAAATGCTAGTCGACTGACTATTTGGCTAAGTGATTGAACAGTTTATTGGGTCATTACTCTGGGCATGGGAAAAAGCTCCTCACTTTATCTATACAATTATTGCCTCCACAGGCACACATTATGGTCCCTCCACACTTTAGTATGAGTTGCTTGGCTGAAAACATTTACCAATATCATCAGTATCTAGCATTCCAATGATTAGGATGAAAATAAAAGTATTTACACCTTGGTTGGATCCACCAGATTTTGTGCTCTGTAGCCATTGATTTTTATATGATTCCATATGATTGCATATGGCTTGTGAGGCACCAGAAAACATGTTAGTGGAAGCCCATTTTCTTGATACAGACAGAAAAAGGGGTGATCTTCTGAGAAGTGTTTATCAAGTATATTTAGAGCTCTGTTACTCATGTTCATGCTTCCCCATGCTTAGTTAATATTATATACATTTTAACATGTTAAAATCTCATAATTCCCAATTGTATTCTGTGAGAAAATTAACTGAGATGGAGGAAGGAGTCCCACACAACCACCACCCTTCTGTAATCATCATGATCCCTAGTTTTGTCAGTGTGGCCTTATCACCTGATGTTTGTTATTCCCTGATATAGATCCCAGCCCCTCCATACCTTAAAGGGGGGTCTTTGTGAGTTGCTGTGGATGAAAAATTTTGTCTTCTGATGGCTTATCTGGTAATAAGCCTCGCAAAATGTAGCTAGGCTGATCTTCTGACCAGATACAAAGTCCATCTGTGACCCTATATTTGAAGCCTTCCTGGCTCAAGAAAGACCTGCCTGAGCTTGTGGGCAATTTTCAGAACATTTGAGTCACCACAGTGAATTATTCTTAATAATGGAACATCAAAGTAGAATTTAGTAGAAGTTACCCTTCCTTAAGAAATGAGCACTTTATAGGAGAGATTAAAAGTAGGTGTTCCACATTACAGAAATCCCACCTGTCTAAATGTAATTTTAGAAAGCCAATGCAGACACTTCCGCTTCTGGGATCCAAGATGGCAGAGTAAAAAGGTAGTTGTTGTCACCCTCCCCTATCAGTCTCTGAAAACCCCAGAAAAATATCACCCCAGAAAAAAAATCCTGGAACAGCTGCTTTAAAGGCCAGGGAACAAAAAACCACCATGAGTAAAGGAGTATACATAAAGGGGGTGTATTTTAGTTCCTATCACAGCAGAAGGAAAGAAGGGAGGGGGGGTGAGCATTGTTTGAACCTTGTTCTCATCAGATTTGGCTCAAGAAAGGAATAACATAATCAGTTAGGTATAGAAATCTAACTTGCCCTATAGGCAGTAGGAGAGAAAAGGGGAAAGAAAAAGGAGGGGGGATAGAAGGGAGGGAAGAATCAGTAAGGGTAAAGGGGAAGAAAAGGGAAAGGGAGGAGGGACTGAAGGAGGCGGTGGTCAAAAGCAAAACACTAGTGGAGGTGGAAAGGAGAAAGGAGAAAGAAAAGCATAAATGGGGGGGAAGGATGGAGAAAAAGACACAGACAGTAATCATAACTGTGAATGTGAATGGGATGAACTCTCCCATAAAATGGAAACAGATTGCAGAATGGATTAAAAACCATAATCCTACAATATGTTGTTTACAGGAAACACATTTGAAAAAGAGTGACATATACAGGGTAAAGGTAAAAGGCTAGAGCAGGATATATTATGCTTCACCTTAAGTAAAAAAAGCAGGGATAGCAATCCTGATCTCAGGCAAAGCAAAAGTAAAAATAGATCTAATCAAAAGAGATAAGGAAGGGAACTATATCCTGATAAAAGGCACCATAGACAATGAAGTAATATCATTACTAAATATATATGCACCAAATAGTATAGCATCCAGATTCTTAGAGGAGAAGTTCAGGGAGTTACAGGAAGAAATAGACAGCAAAATTATACTAGTAGGGGACCTCAACCTCCCCCTCTCTGTACTAGATAAATCTAACCACAAAATAAACAAGAAAGAAGTTAAGGAGGTGAACAGAACATTAGAAAAATTAGGTATGATAGACCTCTGGAGAAAATTGAATGGGGATAGAAAGGAATATACTTTTTTCTCGGCAGTACATGGCACATCCACAAAAATTGACCAGGTACTAGGGCATAAAAACCTCACAATCCAATGCAGAAAGGTAGAAATATTAAATGCATTCTTTTCAGATCATGATGCAATAAAAAATTATATGTAATAAAGGACCATGGAAAGATAAACTAAAAAAAAAAAATTGGAAACTAAATAATCTAATCCTAAAAAACGATTGGGTCAAATAACAAATCATAGAAACAA
Source organism: Phascolarctos cinereus (assembly GCF_003287225.1). NCBI lineage: Eukaryota > Metazoa > Chordata > Mammalia > Diprotodontia > Phascolarctidae > Phascolarctos > Phascolarctos cinereus. Next base: position 116,558,818 of record NW_027555847.1, read on the forward strand.
TCAATAATTTCATTCAAGAGAATGACAATAATGAGACAACATAACAAAACTTATGGTATGCAGCGAAAGCAGTTCTTAGGGGAAATTTTATATCTCTAAATGCTTACATAAATAAAATAGAAAAAGAGGAGATCAATGAATTGGGCATACAACTAAAAAAAGTAGAACAAGAAGAAATTGAAAATCCTCAATTAAACACCAAATTACAAATATTGAAAACCAAAGGAAAAATTAATAAAATTGAAATTATGAACACAATTACAAAACACTTCACACAAATAAAATCAGATCTAAATAATTGGAAAACATCAGTTGCTCATGGGTAAGCTGAGCTAATATAATAAAAATGACAATCCTATCTAAGCTAATTTACTTATTCAGTGCCATACTAATCAAACTACCAAAAAATTATTTTATGGAGTTAGAAAAAATAATAAAAAGATTCATTTGGAAGAACGCAAGGTCCAGAATATCAGAGGAACTAATGAAAAGAAGGTGGCCTAGCAATTCCAGATCTTAAATTGTATTATAAAGCAGCAATCATCAAAACTGCTTGGTAGTGGCCAAGAAATAGAGTGGTGGATCAGTGGAATAGGTTAAATATGCAAGACACAGTAGTCAGTGACTATAGTAATCCATTATTTGATAAAGCTAAAGAGCCCAGTTTCTGGGATAAGAACCCACTCTTTGAAAAGAACTGCTGGGAAACTGGAAAAGAGTATGGCAGAAACTAGGCATAGACCCAGATCTCATACCATATACCAAAATAAAGTAAAAATGGGTTCATGATTTAGATATAAAGACTGATACTATAAGCAAACTGGGAGAAGAAGAAATAGTTTACCTATCAGATCTATAGAGAACAGAAGACTTCATGACCAAACAGGAGATAGAGAACATTATGAAAAGCAAAATGGATAATTTTGATTACATTACATTGAAAAGTTTTTGCACAAAAAAAGCCAATGCAACTAAGATTAGAAGGAAGGTAGAAAATCGGGAAAGAATTTTTACAACCAGTCTCTCTGATAGGGGCCTCATTTCTAAAATGTAGAGAGAATTAAGACAAATTTATAAGAATACAAGCTGTTGCCCAATTGATAAATGGTCAAAGGATATGAACAGACAGTTCTCAGATGAAGAAATTAAAGTCATCTATAGTCATATGAAAAAATGCTCTAAATCATTATTGGTTAGAGAAATACAAATCAAAACAATTCTGAGGTACCACATCACACCTATCAGATTGGCCAACATGACAAAACAGGAAAATGATAAATGTTGGAGAAGATGTGGGGAAATTGGAACACTAATGCATTGTTGGTGGAGTTGTGAAATGATCCAACCGTTTTGGAGAACAATTTGGAAGTATGCCCAAAGGGCTATAAAAATGTGCATACCCTCTGACCCAGCAATAGCACTTCTAGGGCTATATCCCAAAGAGATCAAACAAATGGGAAAAGGACCCACATGTACAAAAATATTCATAGCAGCTCTTTTTGTTGTGGCAAAGAATTGGAAATTGAGAGATTGTCCATCAGTTGGGGAATGGCTGAGCAAGTTGTGGTGCATGAATGTAATGGAATACTATTGTGCTACAACAAATGATGGATGGGCTGACTTCAGAAAAACCTGGAAAGACTTGTATGATCTGATGCTGAGTGAAGTGAGCAGAACCAAGAGAACTTTGTGCACAGTAACAGCCACGTTGTGCGATGACTAACATTGATAAACTTAACCCTTCTCAGCAATACAAGGATCTAAGACATCTCCAGAAGCCTTGTGATGGAAAATGCAGTCCACATACAAAGAAAGGACTATGGAAGTTGAATTGCTATCATTTTTTTTCTCTTCTGTTGAGTTTTGTTTCCTCTTTCTGATGGTTCCTCTTACTGGTTTTAATTTTTACTTACAACTTCACTAATGTGAAAATATGTTTAATAAGAATATAAATGTATAGCCTATATCAGATTGTGCACTATCTTAGGGAGGGTGGTGGGGAGGAAGGGGGAGAAAAATTTTAAAGTCAAAAGCATATGGAAGTGATTGTTGATAAATCAAAATAAATTAATAAAAATTTTTAAAAATAAAAACTAATGATAAAAAAAGAAATCCAGTGCACAATTTTAGTATGCTTATTCTACCTTGTAAAAATGCCAGTTATCAAATGGAGAGGGTATGGTATAGTGAACAAAATGTTTAGCCTTGGAAATTGGAAGATAAGACCTCCTTCTATCCAAGGAAACAGAGAGACCTGGATTGGATTGCCCCTGAAACATCCCAGTTTTATGACTATGAGGAGTTGTTTAAGCTCTAAATGCCTTGAGTAATTCTCTAATAAAATATGCTACAGGAATTAGTTGATAACCTGTATTGTGGAATTGCCTTCTAGAGATATTATAATATTTCATCATCAAAATTGCAATGAAATGCCTATGTGTTCTGTTTGAGAAAGTGAAAAAAAAAATAAGCAATTGGTGATGAGTCCCTTGAGAGGATGATGTGCCATCCACTTAATTTGCCTTTAACCTCAGTCGTTGTATAAAAGATAGTTTTAAATCAATATACACACTTAACTACTTGAATTTATTTTAACCATTTTGTATGTAACTATTTCTTTTTAGGGGTTACTACATAGTAATTGTGCCTTTAAAGAAGTCACGTGGAAAATTTATCAAGCCATGGGAAAGTCCAGATGAAATGGAATTAGATGAGGTAAATGTCTCTTTTGTTTATTTCATTGTATTGACTGTTTAATTAACTAACTAGTGATCACAGTATAATGGTCTCTAGGCTATTTGCTACCTTTACATATCTTTCTAGTACGAGTTATCATAGTATACGTTTACAATCCGTAGGGGACCAGCACAAAGATACCATTACTTAATTTCAGTAAAGTGTACAGATGGTCTAATTATTGTTGGCTTTAGTATTTTCCCCTTTGCCCATTGTAAACCAAGTTGCAGAGGTATGGGGAGGTGAAATGAGCTGTCTTAGAAGTTTAATCATCATTGATGCAAACTCCGGTAATGGTCTACTTCATTAATGAGGTGTTGGACCAAGATATACCAAATGCTTAATTGTAATTTGCATTGTATTTTAACATTTGACTTACCTTGTGGCTTCTGTGTGTGATGCATATAATTCTACTGATACGGAAATTATTTTTTCAGTCTCTTTCATTTTTAAATCCAGAAATTCAAAACAGTTTTGGAGGGGGGAAATTTACAGTATTATATCTAGTCTTTGTATCCTCTTCATGCAAACCTGCAGTAGGTATTTAATAAATCTTTGTAATTCATTCAATAAATGAATTGACTAGTATCACAACTAGTAAACTCAATAAAATACATACAGTAAATATAATATGTAGGTTAATTATGGTCTTGATTTCCTGCACTTTGCTTGAAAAGAATTGGATGGATGCATTTCATTTTATGTAATTAGCTGTTTCAAAAAAAGAAAAAAAAACAACTGTGTGTAAATTATATTTTTGTAAATTGGATTTATGGGATCCCTAGCTGAAAGGGCTTTTATAGATCATCAGGTCTAATTTCCTTATTTTATGGGTGAAAAAGTCGAGGCAAAGAGAAGCAAAATGACTTGCCACAAAGCACATATATAGTAGCTGAGGTGTATTTGTAAATGTAGCAAAGGGTATTGCTATTTAAATAGATATTATTGTGAATCCCTTTGCAAAGGATTTTTAAAACACTTCTATTAATTCTTTTCTTTTAAATAGTAGATTTACATAAGCATGGTACTCATAAATTATTTCATTCATTCATACGTACATACATGCATACATGCATAATGTGTGTGTCTGTATTTAGTTTGTTTTGTTTTGTTTTTGCTTCTCCATAATCCTAATTAATTAAGAATAAGAACTTGCTATAACATATTTTCAGAGAAGTAACGTTTACTACTCCACGACCCCATTTGGGGTTTTCTTAGTGAAGTCATTTGCCATTTTCTTCTCCAGTTCAATTTAGAGATGAAGAAACTGAGGCAAATAGGATTAAAAGACTTGCCTAGGATCCCACAGCTAATAAAAGCCTGAGGCCAGATTTAAACTCTAAAAGATGAGTTTTCCTGACTCCAAGGCCAGTACTCTATCCACTTCACCATCTAGTTGCCCCTGTGTTATCATTAAGTCAGTAGTCCAGAGGTTTATCAAGTATCTTAGGCATCATTTCCCTAACATTGTCAAATAATTTAGATACTTTTTAAGTTGATTTTTCCCCTCCTATTCAGAAGACAGAGCAAGGAAATCATTATCTGTGATACTGGAAGAATAATAATCCTTCATCAGAAGATGCAAAAGGATTGGTTGGTCTCTTCTAAGTAATGCAAAGCAAGACATGAGTTTTCTTGCATCTGACTAATCAATTAAAAAGTGAAATATTCTTCATTATTTTAATCAGTTCTCAAATAATTTCCAACAATGTCTCCATTCCATTTTGATTAGAATTAGATTTTTAAAACTGTGTAACCTACTGTCTCCGTTCCTTTACTTATAAAAAATAAACGGACAAAAAAGTTTTTCATGACACTGAAATAGATAGTCCAATGTTGCATCAAATACATTTAAGCATTAAGATCAATTTTTTAAGAGTCACTTGGTAGTAAGTAATGAAAGCTGACTTAATATTACAGCCCAATTTTAACCTCCAGAATCCCCATCATAATGCAGTAGGGCTAATAGATTAAAGTGAGAGGCTGTATGACATTGAACTTCCTTGCAATTAAATTCTATGGGTCTGTGCTGCCGATTCCCATAACAAAGGGTCATTTTAATCATCCTGCAAGTTGTGGTGCATTAATCTGTATAATAGTTTGATAAAGAACATTTATTAATTCAGAAATATTTGGGTCAGGATGGGTTGTTTCCTACTTTTTTACTGACATAATTGAGACCACATTGTAGAATTAATGGTGGAAGAAATAAGATATGCATTGACTGGAAAATGAAAATTATTTCTGATAAAGAGCCCAAGCCCTTTATATATCTTTTGGAAGTACCTCCAATACATCAAGTAGCTATTGTAGAGGGGAACGAATGAGTAGTAAGCAATGTTCTCACTTTATGCTTACTCATCTACTTTCTGATCCCTTCAGACTCTTTTTTTTTCATACTGTGGATAATATAAAAGCTTTGTCGTAATTTCATCGTGCCACTTGGCACTGCCAAATATGACAAAGCAGTGCTACTCAGATGAAAGTCTTAAATACGTTTGACCGAGTAATTTTTTTAAAAGCCTGTAATTCAATTTGTTGGAAACCCCTCAAATGAGAGAATGGTGGCCTAAGGGAATTTCCGCAGCTAAGACTCATATCTATGCCTATAAAAATTGAAGGATGGTTCTGAAGGAGAATTACTCTCAACATTATCTTCTAGTTTGTCCCATTCTGGTTAAGGGGCCTCCCAAAGTGATAAATGCCATGAACACAACTCCTGTTATCAAGGTCAGTTCAGGCACATTCATTGTTACCAATAGAAAAATGAGAATATTAGTTATATTTATTAATAGTAGCTCACATTTATATAGTATTTTAAGGCTTAAAGGGTATTTTCATCTCAGTATCCTCTGGGGTAGGTAATATAGGAATTGTCATCCTCATTTTACAAATAAGGAAACTGAGGGCAGAGAAATGAGGTCACTTAGAACCATAGGATCATAGGTTCAGAGCTAGAAAAGAATATAAAGGTAATTTAATCCACCCCTCCATTTATAGATGAGGAGACTGGGACCCAGAAGGGTAAAGCAAATTGCCAAAAAAAAGAAAAATCACACAGCAAATGGCTGATGCAAGATTCAAACCAAAGTTAATATTATTTCCACTGGACCACACTAACCCCTCTAGTTGTTCAAGGTAATGTGATATATCAGGACTTGATCACAGGTCTGGGAACAATCCAAACACTACCATGTGATCTTTGAGTTTAATTTCACATTATTGATTTGTAATGGGATGGTGGGGCCAGTTTGTGATTGTGACAACAATGTAGTTACCATTTATTGCCATCCAAATACACCTTCATGATTTAAGAGTGTAACAGAGGCAGCATTCCAACCAAATAAATGCAAACTAAAGGGTTTCCATTTGTGACCTGAATGGTTACTTTTGAGGTATGGAGCACATTTGGAGTACCATGCAGACCAGAACAATTAAAATATCTCAAATACCTAGGAGTTTAGATAGTAACCCCTGGGAATGACAGTAATATGGATGAATTATGATAGCATCGTACCTCTAAAATATGAATGAAATCAAGAGTACCTTCAGGGTTTGATCAGTGAGGTGGAAGTGGTATGCTGATATATTCACACAAACTACTGTTATTTGTACTTGATTAACTGGCTTTCAGAGGGATACATATCTGACCAATAGTCTGTTTGCTTTTATCACGCTTGGTGACTGCTGACATTTACATTACATCTATGCTGACCTTTTTCCTGATTCCCCAAAAGCAACATTTCCTCTAGCATATGAGGTCAGTTTAAAAAAGAAAGAAAAAGTCTTTTGAAGTTGTCCATACATCTTTAAAAGAAAAGTAACCTAACCTAACCTTGTAGAAGTAGGACAAATACATAAATTATCAAATATTTCTTAGTATAAACTTAGGATCAGTAGAACTTAGGACATTTCACTCATGAGGATGTCTCTCTATTTGGGAATCAGTTGAAGAATTTAATAAAATCCCACAATGTGATTATTTTTTTCTTCTTTTACAAAATAAATCAAACTTTTGACCAGAAAGGTTACATTTGATATCAAGGTTTTTTCACATTATTTAATTATTTTTTTCAGTTCTATTAATATCTAATTTTTTTCCATATGTAATTAAAGAATCTGAGTTGTGCACTGGGAGCAGTAAAGAATCTTGGAGCACATTTAGTCAAACACATTTATTTAATAGATGGGAAAACTGAGATCTGGTGTGTGGTAAGCTGGGAGCAAGAAGGAGAGAATGGGACATGACATGCTAAAAGTCATTGGACTAGTTTGTTGCAAAAGAGAATCTTAAGCTCAGATCTCTTGGTTCCTAATCTGATAATACTCTTTTGAACTGCAAATTAATTTATGAAATGAGGCAGTCATGCCCACTTCTTTTACCACAGTGGTAGTGGGAAGTGAGACTGCCCTCATGCTTTAAAAAGGCATAGAGAGTACAGAGACTGGCCAAGCAGTGTGAAGGGGTCCTGAGGCAGACAACTTGGGGTCAGGGATGAGGTGCTAGATGAAGGTAGGCAGTTAGGAAGAGAAAGGGCAGGGAGAGAGCCACAAAGAATCGCTTGCAGAATCATGGATTAAAGTTGAGAGAATTTGACAGCATGGATGTAAATGAAGATGGAGGATTCTTGGGGGGCAAGAGATGGATGTCTCATGTTTATAGGTCTTTTGTGGAGGAGCAGACTAATTCTTGTCTGTGCCTCTTTGTGTTTAGTTCATTAACATATACAAATAATCTCAAATAATTGGTAAAACTTTACATTAACATATGCAAGTTATCTCAGAGTAACCAGTAACATCTGGTGTTCCGCTGGTCTTACTGCAGGTTTCTGGAATTTATCTGAGATTTGCATATCATAGGATCAAAAGGCCCTGACAGCAATATGATACAATTTGTAAACTATGCTCCTTTGATCTTTGGGAAGATCTATTCATGAATTCTAGGTTCCCCTTTGCAATCTTACTTCCTATTATTATTACTTCACACCAACTACTTATAAACTGGCTTACTGTATTGAGTGGAAGGGTGGTGGTGGTCAGGGGGACCAGAACAAGATACAACTTTAACATAGCTGTGTTTCATAATGTAGGTTCATAGATTTAGATATGGAAAGACCATTAAAGGCTATCTAGTTCAGCTCCCTTATTTTACAGATGAGGAAACTGAAGCCAGAAAAGGTTGAATGATTTGACTGAGTTCATGCAGGCAATACTATTGTCAAATATTATGAAAGGTATTTTAGGCATGTGGGTAGAATATAAGTTTTTTATATATCTTTTTTTCTATTTCATCAATAGATCAAATCCAAATAACCAAGAAAATATTAAAGTATCTGAAATAAAGCCTTATTCAAAGATAATCATTATGTGCACATACTTCTTTTCTGTTGTGATAGCATGTCCTTGAAATTTTAGTTAAAAATCTCGCACTCATTTATATGTCTCTAAGAAGCTCAGAGTAAACATGTTGCTTTATGCCTTTGAGTTAACTGCCTGGTGAATTTGGTAATCAGCATAGGGGAAAAAAAAGATCCATACTCAATCACTAGAACTTAAAGAAACTATAATTGAAGCTTATCATAGTGAGCATGTGTTGTGATAAAATATTTCATAAGAATCACCTCTAGTCACTTTCATACTGATGTTTATCTTGTCCCAGAGATTTCTTCTCATTTTTTAGCTGTGAATATACCTTCCTCCATTCACTGTGTTAGCTTCACTTGTATGGCAAAAAGCTGAGCCAGTTGCATAACTGGCTATGGAATGGTTCTGCATCTTTATCCTTCAAGTATGATGTTGGTCCTGTTTGCCCAAGAGAAGACAAAGAGTAGGTGGGAGGAAATCTCAAGCCATCAGTCAGTGCAAGGGAAAGCTTAAGGACCTTTCCCTGATCAAGAATATATTCGGTATTATTTTAATAAGTGGAATTAAGTTCTTAGGTTTTGTCATTGTCCATTAAAAATGGAGGACTAGGAGTAGCTAGGTGGCCCAGTGGATGGAGCACTAGCCCTGGAGTCAGGAGGACCTGAGTTCAAATGTGACCTCAGACACATTACACTCACCAGCTGTAACTTAACCCCAATTGCCTCAAGCCCAAAAAAAAAAAATGGAGCACTAGAACAATGTGAATCTGGGGTTTGCTCATCAAGATGAACATAATTTTCTGTTTATTTAGAATGCCCTTGGAGACAAGTACAGAAGAGCTACCAACTTATTTTAATAAAACAAGATACCATTTAACCTCAGATTATGTACCCTTTTCTCCTTAGACACTAAAATACATATAATCAACATTATTTGCACCAGTCCAAACTTAAATGATTTCTGTCTTAAAGTGTATCAAGTCAAGCCACATGTTTGATCAAAGCATGTCATCAAATATCTGTCAGCATTAGACTGGTTTCTGTTTATCCAGTTGAATAGCATAGCCTAATGGATAGTGGGGTGGAATGGGCCTGGAACTGGGCAGGCTTTTAATCAAACCCTACGTCTCACACCTTGTGGTTATCATACTAACCTCTTTGAATCTGTTTCCTTATCATGAAATGAGAATTAGAATACCTCTAGTATCTGCCTCATACTGTCATTGTAAGGCTTAAATAAAATAATGTATTAATAATGATAATAACAATAGATAACATTTATATAATACCTACTATGTGCTAGGCACTGTGCTAAGTGCTCTACAAATGTTATCTCATTTGATCCTTACAACTACCCTGGGAGGTAGATGTTATTATTATACTCATTTTATAGATGAGGAAATTGAGGCAAACAGAGATTAAGTGACTTCCCCAGGGTCACACAGCTAGTAAGTATCTGAGGCTGGATTTGAAATCAAGTCTTCCTGACTCTAGGCCCAGGGCTCTATCTACTGTGCCATCTAGCCTCCTTACTTAAAGTGCTTTGTGAACCTTAAAGCTCTCTACAAATGTCAGTGAAGAAAAGGGAGTCTGTAGTACATTATTAGCCTTCATGTGGTATCAGGATTAAGTAGAAAATTCTGAAGAATTCAAGTACATTGGCTGTGGGAAGGCTCCTAGAAATCAAGTAGTTTAACCCTCTCCCCTTTTGACAAATGAGGAAACTGAGGCTCAAAAGAAAATCAGGACATTTGATCTAAACTTTATTGTGACCACTTTCTTTATATTAAGAGCTCTGATTCTTATCAGTCTTTGGATCAGTGCTTATCATTTGAAGTCTAGCACCTAATATAGTATATTACTGAGCACTTATAATAATTGAGAATAGGAGGGTGGTCTTATGGGTATTCAAAGCAACATATGATCCAAAAACAGGTTTTTTTGTTAATCATAGAGTAGAATGTACCCTCCTCTTCATCTCAGAAATGATTATCATATTTCAATACATTTTCATTTACTAATATACACCAGGTAGAAGGAGGAATAGCTATACCAGGAATGCTGTATGTCCGGGAGAAACTTGTTTGGGATTAAAATATGAATAACCTCCTAAATGGTCAATTAAAACTTGACCTGCAAGATCATGAAATGTGAGGCACAATCTATTTACATATTTGTAAATAACATATCAATTTCACATGCGCAAATAAAAATATTCAGTCATTTTATGTTGGTGCTGGGGGAAATTCTGCTCACTCTATAAAGTGCCTTTTGCCAGAAAGCTAAGCAAAAGTATGACTCAAAGTATGTCTGTAAAGTCAAGTAATGCTTACGTTGACTAATTCAAATACAGGCGTAGACATGACTGCTTAGTTAAGGAATTGTACAGTAGTGTAAAGAACAGGGTCTGTGTTCAAATCTTAATCCTTGGCTCTTATGTTCTGTGTAAGTTTGTGTAAGTTGCTCCCCTTCTTTGGGCCTCAGGTTCTTTTTGCCTTTAAACTCTTTTAACTCTAAATCCTATACTCCCTGCAAGAAGCTAATTTTCCTTATGTAAGTTTTAATTTGGGATTGACTTTTCTTTGTAGAATTTTGTGAGTGTGGACAATGATATCATTTACTGAAAATTGACCTCTTCGGTCATGTTAACCTTATAAGCAACTTGGTAGTAACCTCCAGTACCTCATTTTAACAAGAAAGGCAAGAAATGGAAAAACTGAGAGAATTGAGATTTAGCGATGCTGACGTACTCAATGAAATGCAGATAAATTGTATTTAGTTTGGTTTTGGTTTTGAAATATATTTCCCCATTAAACTGTCAATAGTTTCTATTATTGTTGTTTACATGTCTCTTTCTATTTCTACCCCCTCCAAAAAAAAAAGCTTCTTAAGGAGATATCTCGGAAACGCAGGAGCCTCCGTCACGAAAGAGAGGTTGAACTAAAGCCATATATTGCTGCTCATTTTGATGTTCTTCCTACTGAATTCACCCTGGGGGATGAAAAACATTATGGTGGCTTCACAAACAAGCAGCTCCAGAGTGGTCAAGAGTATGTCTTCTTCGTCTTGGCCGTCATGGAGCACGCAGAGTCGGTAAGATTACTGTGCTGGGGAGTTTATTCCAATAAAGATGAGTGCAGTTTAACATTTATGAAATGCCTGCCACTGTGCTAAGCGCTCAGGATACAGAAAGGCCAAAATGAAACACTTCCTGCTTTAAAGGAAATGTTATTCTTTTGGAAAAATCGTATATATGTGTGTATAGGTGTGTGTGTGTATACACACACACACCTATACACACATATAGTAAACATGTATACATATACATACATGTACATATATTGTGTTGTATATGTAAAACACGCACACATGTGTATACATGCCAACATATACTCACATATATACAAAATGTACACGTGTTTACATATATGCCTGTGTGTATGCATGTGTGTAAATATGTCTGTGTGCATATATCTGTATATATGTGTGCATGTATAATCTATGCATATAGTATACACACATCTATATGTGGATATAGATTTATAAATATAGAAAACGTGAACATTAATAAAGATAGTAATTTTAGGAGAAAGAGAGAGGGCACTAAAAACCTGGGGATCAAGAAAGGCTTTTATCTTGGGTGGGGAAGGTTGGGGAGGCAAGAAAAAAAAAAGAAATTTACATGATAGCTTTATTATGTATTTAAAGAGAATAGCAAGTTTTACATAATAGATTTGCAGGTTCATGTGCAATCATCTTTTTTTTCATTCTACTGTGTTATAGAAATGCTTGTTTTTTTCCATAAATTAAAAATAAATAAAAAGTAAAAAAAAAGAAAGGCTTCAAGTAAGATGTGACACTTAAGTTGATTCTTTAAGGAAGCTACAGAATTTTCAATGTAGAACTTTATCATCTTGTAAATAAGGACTGTTTCATTTATTGAATGTGTATTCCTAATGAGACAGCCTGTGCACAAGGGTAGGAAATAGAGGCCCAAGTTCAGGGAATGGCTAGAATAAAGAATGCTTGAAGGGAGTAAAGATTTTTCAAAGTATGGAAAACTTGACTGGAGAGTGGACTTTAAATGTTGGGCTGGTGAGTTTCTGTTTTTTCCTAGAGGCAATAGGGAGTTTCTGAAGATGTTTTCAGCAAAGTAAGTGTATATTCTGACTAGTGATCTGGGAAGTTTATTATTGTAGCTCTGTGGAAACGAGATTGAAGAGTGGTGATGCTGGAAACAAAGAAATAAACTTAGGGGCTCTTATAAGAATCTAGATAATCATCAATCCATCACCAGTTATCTGTTTAGTTCCTACTCTATGTTAGGCACTGGGGATACAAATTCAACAAATGAAACAGTCCTTCTTTACAAGATGATAAGACTTGGCTATAGAGTGAGGACCTTGCGAGTAAAGAGAATGGGATGGAAATTTAACAGGACTTAGCAGTTGGTTGAATATAGAAGAGGGGAAAGGAGAGAGAAAAGTCAAGGTTTACTCCATGCTTGCTGGGATAAACTAGGAAGGATAGTAGGAATCTACTCCTAATAGGGAAGTTTAGGGAGGAAAATCTACTTGTTTAAATGTTAAGTTTGTTTTGGTAAGCCTTTATTTTTATTAGGCAGCTTAGCATTGCTTGACTTTAAAGACACATTTTTGAGTAGTATTTTTATTGTATTTTTAACAATTTGTATTTTAACATAGTGAGGAGAATTTTCCCACAATCAACATAACAATGACTAATATCTCATTGTGACTGTCAAATTATTTTCCTGTGGGCCATCTGAGAGGAAGTAACCAATAGGCAGCTGATCATGCATTTCTAGACTTAGGAGAGAAAGAAAGTTCTGGATACAAAGTTTGCCAAGTCATCTTCAGATAGGTGATTATTAAGCCCATAGAATCGAGCCTGTTGAGATTGCTTAAGATAGAGAATTTAAAGAGAGAAGAGAAAATGGTACGGCAGAGAGCTCTGGAGAACATTCATAGCAAAGAAACAGAAGATGCAGAAGCAAAGGAAAGTCAAACAACTAGAAGGAGAATTAGAGTAATGCCAAAGAAACCAAGAGAAGAGAGTGTGCCCCGATGGCCAATGGTGTAAAAGACTACTTTGACAATAGCGCTAAGAATAGACCATCAGATTGAACAATTATGAGATTACTGGGAAAATTGGAAAGAACAGTTTCAGTCAAGTTATGGGGTTAGAATTCGATTTCAAGAGCTTGAGGATTAGGAAGTGGTGGCGATGAATTTAGATGGCTTATTCTAGACTATGGTGGGAAGGAGAGATATAGATTCCTCACCTTCAGTAAGTGTCTCTGGACTCTTCTGGTTTATTTCCAATAAGTATCTAGCCTAAAAGGAATATATACAATCCTTACTGATACAATTATTTAGAGCCATGCTGGAAATCTTGTCATCTACAAAGAAGCAGTATGCTGTAGCAGAAAATACGCTGCATTCGGTGTTAAGGAGCTCATTCTAGATCCTGCCTTAATTACTTACAAGCTTTGTGACCTTGAACAAGTTTTCTCTTCTCTGGGCCTTTGTTTTCTCACCTGTAAAATGAAGGAGTTGGACTAGATAAGTGGTGTCAAACTCAAATGAAAGAAAACCATAAATTGATATTTATTTTGTATTTTCATTTTTTTTTATTAAATATTTCCCAATTATGTTTTAATCTGGTTTGGGCCTTGACTTTGACATGGATGGACTAAGTAATTTCCAAGGTCCCTTTCATCCTTTATAGTATAAGAAGATCCTTTTGGTGCTTCTGTTAATTAAATATTATTGGATAGATCCCATTAGATTCCCAATAAAAATTGATTGTATTAGAACAAGGCTGCAATTTATTCTATAGACATGTTTTTACCTGAACACATCCTTACTTGAAATGAATATTTGGATCATATAATCACTATGTTGAACCTCCATTAATCGGAGAAACGAGTTTATGAAATTACTGTGGAAACTTGGAAAAACTGAGTTTCTCTTTAAGGATATCCCAGAGATGAAGTTTGGAGTGATGTGTTTGTTTGGGTTTTTTTTTTCTTTTGGTTTTGGCTTTGAATTAGGAAGCATCATTGAGACAGCAATGCTCATTCCCAGAATTCGTTGGGAAGATCTGTCTAATGTGAGGCAAGCACTGCCGACTTCTTTAATTATAGTAATTCACTTGTGACTCTATCAGTGGAATGTAAGAAAGTTAGAAAATAATTCAGTGAGAAGGAGAATTCCTGAAGTGATCTAAATAATGAGTTGCCTTCTCTTATGTAATTCATCTTGCTGTTATGTCCCTTCATGCTTGGGTTGCTTTAGCTGAATGTAATACTGTTTTTTTTTTCTTTTTAAGTCAAGGAAAGACAGAAATAGGATGGGGGGGGAAAGCATGGTAGTTCACATTCAAATTTAGTGTCTCATATTCTGGGTGGTAAGTTTTAATTGGTTCCTCAGTCTGCCAGGCAGAGTAATTGGGTTAAGCTAGCCAACTCCCCTCCCTCACCACCTGCTTTCAGTAATAGGAAGCTTATCAAAGGTTTCTCTACATCAGGAATTGGTGCTGAACTGTGGGTCTTCTTTTCAAGTGACTACAGAAATTCCCAAGTAGAAAATCAAACCCAATGGCAGCCTTTCTACATAGGTTACCTTTGTGCACAGGTTGTCATTTGAAAAGAAAATGATTGGCTTCTTGGAATTTTGAATGTGCAGGATAAACTGTTTGCTTCAATGTAAAGGTTGTGAAGCAGAAAATCAAGGGAAGGGAAAGTTGGAAACCTTTTTTATTTAAAAAAAAACTACCTTGTCTGAATTTAAAGAGAATTTAAAACGCTATTGGAATACATTGAAGAAGGCACTCAGAGAGTAATGCTAAGAGAAAATCACAGCAAAGGGAGAAATTCAATCTCTTTTCCACCCCAACTCACACCAGAGAAGGTGTCCTTTCTCTAATCTGGAAATCATCATTGAATGATTTTTAAAATATTTCAAGTCAAGAAGTTATCCCTTCACTATGGAATTTATCCCTTTTTTCTTGGATTTTCCCTACTCATTTTTCCATCAAAATAAGTCGATAAGTCAAAATAAGCTAACATCATTTGTTTCAAATATTTCTTAAGTGCCTTCAGTGTAGGAAAATTGTTAGCTGAGAGGTCTTGTCTCTGACAAGTAGGTGTTCAATTGAGCAATGGTATTCAGTACTCACACAGGCTTTTGGTCTTCCCAAAGTGCTTTCTGAGTATTGATTGAATAAAGTACTTAGCATCTCTATAGATAAACGAGTTAATTACCTGCAAAAAATGAAAGCAGCAAACAAAAAAAAATGAGGAAATCAACCCTCCACTCCCACCCCAGCAATGTTTAATCAGAAAATGTAAAGATTGTCGAGAATATCAGAAGGTTAAGGTATGAAGAACAGAGGATTGGAAAAAAGTTGGGGGGAGCCGAATGGGGTGAGGTGGATAGAGCACCAGCCCTAGAGTCAGGAGGACCTGAGTTCAAATCTGGCCTCAGACACTTGACACTTACTAACTGTGTGACCCTGGGTAAATCACTTTTAACCCCATTGCCTAGCCAAAAAAAAAAGTTGTGTAAAAATTTTATTTTGTTTTTAATTTCCACAAGCCTTTCTTGATTTGGTTTTTATATAAAACCCAAATATGGAGAATTGTGCTTAGAGTTCCTGTAAAGATCTCATCCAACAGAATTCTATGTGCTAAATTCTGTTCTTCAAGACTGAGAGTGACAGAGAGTTTAACACAAAAACCCACCATTCCGTAGAATCCTTATATGACTGTGGATCAGCCACTTGACTTCTTTGGTCTTCAGCTTCCACATCTGTAAAATGAAGGATTTGGATGCATCCCTTCTGAGGCCTCAATCCCTTCTAAGTTCTCTGATCATATGATGTGACTTTGAATTGCCTGTCCCCAAATAGTTCTTTTGGGACCACAGGCATCCACTCCCATCCTTGCACCACACTTCATCCTCTGTAAAGTGAAGGAATTGGACTAAATAGCCTGGAACGTCTCCTCTACCCCTCAGATCTCTGCTCTAGGATCCAAGGATCCTATTTGGAGTAGTGTCTCAGAAATTGGGCTGGAAAGATCCCTGGGCTTCATAGAATCAGACCCTCTGTTCAAATCCTCTGTCACTGGCACCCTCTATAATAATGGACAAGACAAATGTAACTTCTTTGAACCTCAGTTTCTCTTCTGTAAAATTAGAGAGTTGAAACAGATGACCTCCATAGTCCCTTTTAGCTCAGATTCTCTAATCCACTGTTCTTAAAAGGTTAGAAAAATAGCCTAGTTCTCCTTTCCATGTAATTGAAGGGCTAGCTAAGCCTTTTCCTAGACACACAGTCAATCTTGACTAAAGAGTATAATTCATCTTGGGGCACTTGAGATAGCTAGGTTGGGCATGGTCTAGAATCAGGAAGACCCAAATTCAAATGTGGCCTTAGACACTTAATGCTGTGTGACCCTGGCCAAGTCACTTAACCTCAATGTGCCTTAGTTTCCTCATCTGTAAAATGGGGATAATAATAGCATCTGCCTCTCAGAGCTATTGTGAGGACTAAATGAGATAATAATTATAAAGTGCTTAGCACACTAGCTGGCACATACTAGGTGGTATTTAAGTGTTAGCTATTATTATCAATACCAGGCAGTGAGCAAGAGCCTGTTTTGTCTTTGTAGACAACTGAATGAAAAGCTTACTCTCATCCCTTAGAGCACCTTTCTTCTTGAACTTTCTATTCTATATAGCCCTACCCTATCACGAGCCCTTCTCTATTACCCTTCATATAGTATTCATTGTATATCTGTACTTGGGTCTCACCTAGCTCCTTTTTTATTGGGGGGCTTTTTTTGGTGAGGTGATCGTGGTTTTTTTGTTTTTTGGGGGGGCTAGGCAGTGGAGTTAAGTGACTTGCTCAGGGACACACAGCTAGTGTCAAGTGTCTGAGGCTGGATTTGAACTCAGGTCTTCCTGACCCCAAGGCTGGAGCTTTATCCATTGCACCATCTAACTCAGCATTGACTTGCAGCAAAGACATAAATCTGATTTCCTGACATAATCAGCTGAGGCCATTGGTTCTACTTCTGTCTAATATCCATTCATCTTAATCTTCTACCAACCCTCTTTATCTACTCCATTCAGCCAGCTGGTCTTTTTCAGTTTTATGTGCTCCTTTCACATAACCCTGGGTAAGAGGCAACATAGGAAGAAATTATCAGTCAGCATAAACAAGCAGATATCTGATGAATAAATATGACAAGTCTAAATCTTGTTTTGGCTTATGCCACAGCTGTGGACATTAGTTAGCATGGATAAGCCCCACTTTCTTGTTTTATGAAATATTGGTATCATTTACATGATCAAAATAACTACATTATCTGCCATCCTAACTCTTCTCTCCTCATTTTACTGGTATTTATCTTCTCTCTAAGTTGAACAGTCTTTGAAGGACAAGAATTCAGTGTTTGGCACATCATAATACCTTGCTTTTTTATGTGGTACTTTAGGTGGTCATCTGATCCTGGGCTATTGTTAATGAACATGCTGTTAGAAACCTATTTCATAGCCAAAGAAATTAAGGCTTAGAAATGTCAACTGAGTTGTCTGAAATCATAAAACTAGTAAAACATAGAGTTGGAAAATAACCCCAGGTCTTCTGTAAGCTTAATGTCCTTGACACAAAATATCCTACTGTCTTCTAGCTCACAGTAGATGTTTAATAAATACTTATTGATTCATTAATGACTGGTACTTAAGAGTTTTAGAAGATATCACACATTATTGATTCTAGAACAAATCAGTACAACAAATTATATTGTAAATGACTTTTTTTTCCCCATGGGGCCACTTTTTGGGAATTGCAAAATGAGCACAATTAATTATACAAGGGAAATAGCATTACTTGTCCACTAATTTCCAGCTTTACCTTGTCTTCTCCTTTACTGTCATACAAGCTCTTTTTGACCCTACTTTTCTAACAAAACAAACTCTTTTTCCTCAGACCATGTATGCAACCAGCCCTTACTCAGATCCTGTCGTATCAATGGACCTCGATCCCCAGCCCATGACAGATGAAGAAGAAGGATTGATCTGGGTTGTAGGGCCTGTGCTTGCAGTTGTGTTTATCATTTGCATTGTCATAGCTATCCTTCTCTACAAAAGGTAGGCTTGCCTCATAATTCTATTGACATGATATTCCTTGGTGGGGAGATATAGGACATGAAGAATACTTATGATTCCTTGATAACTGTTGTATCCTCATTGTTTGATTTACATTAATAGAAATATTTTCAGAAAACCTCTAGAAGTATTTGATGTACTAATGTATATATAACAGGAAAAATATAGACTATTCTATACAGAATCTTATATAGTTCCTATTTTCAGCTGACTTTATTACATTTACATTCATGGGGTGTTTACCCCCCAGAGGAATCACAAACTAGTTTATTGTTCATCATGCCCAATTGACATTCTGCTTTCTTTTCCTGTCTCATGTATTTATGCTTACCACTTCTGGGCAGCATTATCAAATAATGCCTAATTATAAGGGCAAATATGCATTTTATATGACTTGCCTAATTTTACACTCCATTTCCAATCTCTTTATAAAATATAACTGCTATCTTGTGCTGTATGTTCTGTAGGCATTACAAGCATTGACATTTTCCCCCTGTATGAATATTTTAAGATGAAAAGAATGGAAAAGCTTGGGTTCAAATAGGAAAACAAAAATGAACCCTAACTTTTCCAACATTTTTCTGACCTTTCTATTTTATGTATAACCCTTCACAACTTGCTTCTTATCATTTATCTTATGTTCTCCATGAGTAGGAGAAGCATTTTCCTTTTTTTTTTCTGTCATTAAGCTTCTTTTCCTTCAATATCCTAAGAGTATTTCATGGTCTCAACTTCCTATGAAGGTAATTGCCTATTTGGCTTATCATCACTGATTTTTGCTTTTCTTTTTACAATTTTTTTCATTTTCTGCTTTTATATCATCTATTTCTGGATACCTTTTCCACTCTACTGCCTGGTAAGAGTCAGTTTGGTAGAGAAGGTCATCATTTTTTTTTCTCTGTAACTCTGTAGTATCTTCCAACTCTACTGTTAACTCCATTATATTCCTCCCACCTGCTTCCAGACTTTGTATCTACTCTATAACCTCTTGAATGCCACTAAATCCTGTAGTGTCATCCTTTAGAGAAACTCTAGTTTATTCATTCTCTCAATCCATCACAGATTCTTCACATTAATCTTTTTTACTCTTGGATCACTTTAAACACCTGGGCTTTTATCCACCTCTCTTTTCGGCGAAGGCCCATCCATTCTGGATTTGCCTGCCAAAACAAGCTTTTTTCACCACCATAAAGTATTTCATCTCTCTTCTTCCATCCAGCCCTTCTAAAACAGATTTAAACCTCTTGACATTGACCTTCCCCCTACTCTTCTCTTGCCCTTCTTTTTCATTGCTTCTTTCTCCTCCTCATGCATTCCCTCCATTCATTTGTTCAACATATGTTTCTCCCTACTCTGTTTTGTAAATGTTCATTTGTGGTGTTAACCATGTTCCTGAAACAGTCTCACCCTTTTTGTTCTCCCCGATTGTTTCTTTTCTTCATGAAAACTACCCTTTCTCCTGAAGATACTTCCTCAATTTCTCTCAAATGTGAGAAGATGGGGGGGGAAATTAAGTAAAAAAGTTCGCCATTGTCATTCGTCATATGGTCTTGTTATCTCACTAATGCTTGACTGTATTTCTTTGGTTTATGTTTTACTGCCAACACCAGATCATTTGGGGCATAGAAAGCTTTGGAAAAGGAATGAGTGAATGAAGGAACCCCACTCTAATCAATGGTTTCAAAGGTTTCCCTTGCTCAGATCCTTTCCTGGTGTGTCTATTAAGGGCCATTACTGGCCAGTTTTCATGTAATGCCTGCTTTCTATCCTACTGACACTTCTGCTATGTGGGATAATAAACAAACATGGAAATATCCCCAAGACAAATAGTGAGGTGGAGAAGAAAGCAAGGCCAAAGGGTGTAGCTGAGGCCATGAATGATACTTGAGAACTGGCCAAACTTTTCCAAATAAGAATTTTGTGACCTTTCTTATGTTTATACAACACTAATTATTGAATGAGAGTTTAATAAAAAAAATCAGATTTATAATTCCTCTTATGGGTTATTTTAATTTAAGTGACCACATCCAACTCCTTAGTAATCTGAGTCAGCGCTTGCTGACAGTTAAATTCCCAGTATATACGGCAGGCCAAATTTTAGTCTATCTGAAACAAATAGAACATTTTTCTCTAAATATGATGGTTTCCTTCAATATTGTTAATGATAATTTATAGATTTATTACACTATGTAGTTTATACAGCATTTTCCTCGTAACACCCCTTGAGAGGTGGGTAAACCTTTAGTAAACCTATAGTAAAACCTTTATTTTGTGGGTGTCAATGCTGAGGCTCAGAGAGATTGCTACTTAGCCATGGTCACAAAACTACTGAGAGTTAGAGCTGGGATTCAAAACCAGCTCTTCTGACTCTACACCCAAGACATTCTTCTTCAAGTCGTCATGATTTCTCAGGTGGATAGAGCACAGCAAAATTTCTTAGTAGATGTTTTTCTGGGGTAGACCCAGACAAATTCATTAGCAGATGGTGAGACTAGTAGTGTTTAATCTCTCCCAGTTCTACTAGGCTGATTCATTCATTCATGGAACATTGTTAACTTTAGATGTAAAAGACTTTCCCTCAAAGGAAAAAAAAGAGAGTATATATTCCTGGGAGGAAAGTTCCAAGGGTACTTTGACCTAGTGCTAAGAAAATCCTTCTAAGGATGACTTATTTTTATGTTTGTTTTGAAGTATCTACATATTAAAACATAGAGGTGTATTTGCACTATATGAATGAGAGGCTATGCTGAAATGCAGACATTACAGTGTGCACACTGAAACACACAAACCCTAACTGAAAATGCATTTAACTGGTGGCTTACAAAGTATTTCTGAAGTAGAAATACTTGTCTCAGCAATAAAGATTTGATTTGAAATTACTGACTTGAAATTCAAGTAGGTATAATGAGGCCCCTTGGGGTCATTATCATGGAGCAGTGCAGGAGAAATTTGGCTGAATCCCATCAGTGATGCTTTTTAATGACTACATTCTCAGCCAAATACATTCTTTCAAAAGTCATGGCTGCTTTTGTCAGTTGTCACTCACTTCATTACATGGATCATTGGAAATGATTTGCAGTTTTTATTTCTCTGAGTACTGTTCTCTTACAAAGATGCTGCTGCTGACCCACTACCAACAAGAAGTGAGTTTTAAATTGTTTTGTCTTACACCTTATCTCATCACTTTCTCAAGTCATTCACTGGCACATCTTTGCTGTAGAAAGGTACTAAGTAAGGGATATAGTACATGGACATAGCACAAAATCATTAAGCAACATTGTGGTTAAACTGCAGAATTTCAGTTTCAAACCACAAATATTACAAGCAGAAAAGAAGAAAAACCTTTAGCCATGAAGGAAAAATTTGATGTGAGTATGCATATTATATCTATGTATAATCACAATTATAAGACTCAACTCCTCCAATCCAATAAAATGTTATTCCACAATGGTTGAGACATAATTAATGTGAGAAAAGAGAATAGATAGCGATGAAAAATGGAGAAAAGGGAAAAACAGTAAAAAGAACAATCCATACCTTGGACATTGATTTATAATTGAAACCTCTGAATAGTGAGAAAAAAATAGTAGTAATCATAATTTTAGGATAAATAATGCTCATTCCTATTCTAATACTTTATGTATAATTAAAAAAAACAGGAGAGATAAGTTAATAGGATTACAGATTTGAATTCTTTGAATATTTTCCCAACTCCAGCACTGTTTGTGACGATGGGGAAATTATGACTTCTTTTTGTTCATTAAATCGATTGATAACACACCCCCTACCCACCTTCTAGAAATAACTATTTTTTGTTCTTAGTGTTTTGAGATCCTTAGAGGGAAATGCTATATAAATGTTAAGTTTACACAGTAAAACTTTCTTATTAAATCCTTCACATAGAACCTTGATTTTGTCTGACTGGTATATTGCCATAATGTTGGCCCCATACATAGAGTTTACTTTCATGTCATTCATAAACTTAAATTCTTATAAAGCTTCCTCAGGCAAGTGTTGCTAGATGTACTAAATATGGGCACAAAGCAAACATAATGAGCCTGATCTCCAAAGAAGAGAGAAAGAACAAATCACTTTTTTAGATGTACTGATTCTTAGGTAGACTCAAATATTATTTTGGGACTCTGGAAAAGATAATCCATTAATGCTATTCCACTATCCAGAAGGAATTGATTGGCCTTCACAAGTGGCCAGTTGACTTTTCTCATTGATCTATGAGAGCATGTTTAAAACTCTTTTGTAGGCATGTATGCAATTGCATGCTGCTCTTGGAGTTGTAAGTAGAGATGCTCTCCTGCAGTGGACAGCTCTTCGAAAATCTGAGGATAAGAATGTTTTAATAGCTATTGTAGATATGTTACTTTCGTTATTCAGTTTGTATGTCTACATGTTTACCATAAGGAAATAAGCATAAATTTAACTGAAATACTGGAACTTTGCCAAACCCATTGACCTGATCACAATTTGGGGCCATATAATCACTTGAAGCATGCATTTCTGTTTCTGTTGACTTTGACTCCATTCCTTAGTATGCTAAATGAAAAAAGCATATAGTACATAAAATGTGCCTCCAAGATGGGACTACACAGATTAATTCCCCTTCATAACAAGCCTTTCTTCACTGTACAAAGCTATAGGCAGTTTAAACTACTACACTTAGCACAGTGTCTGGTACGTGGTAAGTGCTTAATAAATATGAGTTGACTGACATGTTAATAGAGGTGGAGGTTTTACAAATAAGAAATAAATGGACACACATGGCAGCATGTCATGAACTAAGAATATATCTGTCCTGTCAGTTGCTAGAATTAAAATGCTTTTCTCCATTAGCCCAGCTATATAGATGGTCATGCATCATAGATTTATAATGATGTATGTTATACTTTACAGAAGTGAAAAATGTATTTAATCCTTTATTAGAAAAAGATTTATGATTACCTGACTTGTCTAGAGGTATTTGAAGAAATCATTTCTGCTACGTTACGACTTAGTAGATGTAGTATCATTGTGCAAACTTTTCCTATAGTTTAATTCAACTTCTATGAAGTTGATATCACTAAAGAAATAATGTATCCACTTAACTAAGATATTTTCATTTTTTATGCACAAATCTGTTACATGAGACTTTACTATATCCACATTAGATACATTAAGTCTTTTTTTCCCCAGCACGTAGCACATTTAGTAAAAATCAAATTATATATCTAACATCAGCCACCTCCTGGGATATAATTGATTGTGGCATTATTTTTTAGGTGACGGCCAAAAGAGAGTGTGACATTAATACAAAAATGTTTTCTTCAACAGCAAAAGACTCTCATTTGAACATAACCTTGTGTCCTCCATTTATTCCATGATTAGAAAGCATTCAATGTTTTTATAAGCTGTCATTTGCTAATTTGTGTAAGTTGCATGTCCTCACTATAGAATACCATTTCTTGGATCTCTGGTTGTCATGGTTACTCCTTTTGCCATTGGCCAACTAACATTTAGCCTTTTTTTCTCCTCCTTGCTGCATTAAAATGGAGCAGTAAACCTGACAGGTGAGAAGTAAAGAACGAATTCCATTTACTTCCAGTAAGAAAGAGGAAGAGGAAAAGGAAAAGTAGTAGCCTGGCATGATGGGTGACAATGATGATGGTGATAACTTCAAAGATAATGTCAGACCAGAGGACCATGGGCAGATTCACATCAAATCTCATATACTTTGAAAAGCTTCTAATATAATTGCTAGCTTTTATATGACGCTTTAAGTTTTGCAAATTGCTTCTAATATGAGAGAGTTAAGCAAATAGGAAGGAATTGGAGTGTTTTATTCTCACAATGTAAGAGGAAGAAACTGCCTTTTTTCCTTTCTTCTCCTTCAGGATGACAGAAGTTATTTCATGACTGTTCATTAGTCAGGCAATAAGGAGCATTTGTGTGTGCTTAAAAGTTTCTTTAAGATGGAAACGTAGTCTATTACATAGTTCTTTTTTCTACTGAAGACCAGGCTCAAAATCCTGAATTAGGTCACCTATGAATATTAGAATAGTCTTATGTTTTTTATCCTCCTAAAGCTTGATTCTGTCCTGCTACTCAGTGCTATTACTCCAATTGTATATAATCTTGAGATGCCTGGAATATAAGAACCCACCAACTTTTTAAAATGCACTGCCCCAATCATGCCTACTACTTTTCAATCCAAAACTTGTTGGATTGTTGTCATGCACAGTTTGACATTGAACAAAGAATAATAAGATTTTTGAGTTGGAAGAGATCATAGATGGCATCTAATTCAGACTTTTATGTAGTAAATGCATGTCCCCTATGCTTTGATCAGTTATTTGTTTGGTGTGCATCCTCTCACCACTGATGCAACCTTTTCATGCATAGGAGGTAATTATGAATTGTTGTGACCAGAAAGATTTGGTAAACACCTGGTGGCCACCATTGTGATGATGAGCCTCCAACCTACTTAAACTCAGCCAAAGATGACAAATGTTCTTTTTCTCAGACCACACATGAAGTCTTTGCAGTTTGGGAGAGCTTTGAAAAACTCAGTCTCTTCTTCCATAATTTTTGAGAACTGAGGATCATCTCAATACTAGACAAAAGCAAAGGAGTAGGAATTTCATATAAGAAATGCCCTCTTTGGCATCCCCAAAATGTAGTTAAGTTTTTTTCCCCCTTCAATACGTACAGTGATGGATAGATTACTAGCACCAGAACCAGAAGGGTCCTCCAAGGTCTTTTCTCCTGGCTCTCTCATTTTATACAGGTAGAAAGGGAAATTCAGAAGGGTGGGCAGCTTGTACAATTACACAGTTAGTGAAAGTGTCAGTATATTATCTCATATCCATTGACTATAAATTCCATAGCATTTCCTCTGTATTACAGCTGCCTGTCACAAAAGTAGTCTTTTACATGTTATATGGTTCTAATTGTTAAAATTCACTCTAATGAAGGAAATTTTCAGTTAGATACCCAAGGATGATGAACCCTTCTTATGTTCTCAGAGATATAACTTTCATTGTTGCTTTTGGAAATAACAGGTTATTCTTTTTGTCAGTGACTCATTGGGCCAAAGGTTCACAAATATTGTTGTTTGGTCATTTTCAGTCATGTCCTACTCTTCATGACCCCGTTTGGGATTTTCTTGTCAAACATACTGAAGTGGTTTGCCATTTCCTTCTCCAGTTCATTTTACAGATGAGGAAACTGAGGCAAACAGGGTTTAGTGACTTGTCCAAGGTCACAGAGCCAGTAAGTGTCTGAGGCCACATTTGAACTCAGTTAAGATGAGCCTTCCTGACTTCAGGCCTGGTGCATTATCCACTGTGCCACCTAGCTGCCGTGTAATACCTGGCCATAGTTTTCTCACTTTGCTTTTGCATGGAGGAGAACTTAAAGATAACCTGTTCCAAGTCTACCATTTTTTAGATCAGGAAACTGAGGCTTAGTAGACCAAGGGAATTCTCTAAGCTTAAATAGCTATATGTAGCAGGACTTTGGACTAGAACTTCTAACTAATTATTATTAGTTATTATTAACTAATCTAATCTAATTATTGTATTAACTAATCTAATTATTATTCTAAGCTTGGAACCATGACATAATTTAACACCAGCAGAAATAGCTGAAAAAAGGTAAAATGAGCCTCCCTTTCCTGCTCTCCCAAAATGTCATACTTAGAGGTACATCACACAGGGATACTCCCCAAGAAAGAACATGTACATGCATGTGCACATTTATCGATTCATATTTCTGTAGTGTATTATGGTTTACAAAGTGCTTTATTCAACAACAGTGAAATACGTATTGTAAATGTTTGTTAACCTCATTTCATTAATGAGAAAGAAATATGACAACTTATATGAGAAAGAAACTTGCACATGGTCCCAGGAAGTTAGCAGTAGAAACAAGACTCAAACTTAGTTCTTCAACCTCCAAGTCTGCTGTTCTTTCCACTCAACAACATGGTCTCTATTCTACCAGGATGCAAACTCTTTGTACAGTTATTGTATTGTTTGTGCAAAACTCTGAGGCATCAGATAAAAATCCCATTTTAAAAATTACCGTACTTTGATTTTTTTTCATAATGGAGTTTGAGAATGAAGTAGTCTCTGAAAGCTATCCAAAAAGGTTTTTCTCTTCATGTCCACATTATTTCTATTTTATTCTTTTTTGTTCTGTTTTATGCTTTAAAGAGCAACAAATTCCATTTCAAAAGTCTGTAGCTGTATTAAATTATTGCCATCATTACAAATGATAAATTATATCAATATAACCTTAGAATCTTCCTAATCTCTCACAAAAATCAATTTTACATTAAAAAAACACAAAGTGTTTTTGCTTATACAAAAAAGAGATGCACAAAATATCTCCGTTGAGGTATGCTATCTGCAGTGCTTTGCAAACTTTAAAGCGCCATATAAATATCAGTTATTATTATTGTTACTCTTAAATGAGTCTTTATTATAGCACCCATGTGCTTAAGAGTAATGGGGTAAGAATGTGTAGAACTATTCTGATTGACTTGGATTAATATATAGAAAACATCTAAGGTACCAATTGGTCACAAGGAGCTTACATTCCATTATGTAAAAAAAAAATGTGTACACCAGTAAGTAAATACAACGCATTCCACACAGCAGAGCAAAACAAAAGCAATACCTGGATGGGAAGGGGAAGACTCTAACAACTGATTGGATCATATGGCATTTAAGGGTTCTTTTAGAGGATTCACTTTTACCTGAGGAGTTAGAATTAGATTAGATTCTACATAACAGGATAAAAAATTATGGAGTGTGGAACTGAAAAGTTGCATTCATGCTCCAGTGAGTTGACTATGTTTAGAATTGCTATGAAGGGCTGATTTTCCCTGACTACTTGGTCAGAGATAATTTACACTGCTACTGGAAATCCACCATAAGTAGTTTACATTAACAACAGGAGAGGTTGTTGGCCCCTCCAGAGTTCAGGAGAATAATATTATTTCTTTTGAGTGTTTAAAAATGAAGATGATAAGAAGTTCTCTAAGTTTGGTGTCATGTTAGAGTCCTGATTCCAGCAAAGAAGGGGGAGGGCAATTTATTTTGAAACAAATCAATTTAAAGGTGCAACAGTATACTTCCTACAAACTTGTAGCAAATTTGCATATTTTGCTAGTGAAACTGAAGGACCCATCAGTGACAGAATCACAGACAATCAGAACTGAAAGGGACGTAAAAGTTCATCCAATCTAACTATGTATTTTACAGATAAGGAGAATGAAGCCAAGAGAAATTAAGCGATTTGCCTAAGGTCTCCCAGTTAGCTCCTAACAGAGCTGAGATTTGACCCCAGATCTTGTGGTTTTGTCGCCATACCATGATACTTCTTACTTTTATTAATGTTATTTGGTTTCAACTTCTTGTCTGTAAAATACTCTTAGATTTCTCTAGTTGTTTGAATGTCATCAAATACATTCCCATGTTATAGGATCTGATTAAATTTCAAAGCCTGAAGTGAATCATCTTTTCCTTCTCTCTGTTGTGTCCTTTCCCACCTTCTCATTTCCTTTTCCTTTTTCTCATCCTTTTCTGTCTAACTTGCCCTTTCTAAGCTCCCTTCAATCCCCTTAGCAAATAAAGTTACTAGTAGCTTCTGTTATTTCACCAACTTTACTTCTTTTCTGATTAGTCCTGTCATTTCCCAAATGGATCTGGCTCCTAAGACTGTCCTTAACACTTCTGTCTCAACACAAGTCAGTAAAAGTGATTAAGTAGGCAATAGTGGGTATCTGAATAGACCCACTCACAAAAATGAGGCAGATTTGGGATAGTCTTCAAAACAATGCATTTGAGCAAACCAATGGAAGTCCACGTTTCCTTTGTGCCTTCACCTCTCTTCATCCTCCGGACCTCCTATATGCAAGGAAAATAAGTACAACTGAAAACAAAGAAGCCCTTTGACCATAGCCATCAATGAGTGTGACCAGAGAATGACTCTACATGTCATCAAAGAATAGCATCTTATTGTCATAGCAGTAACCATGCTTTAAAGTCCATATTCTAAAAGTCAGGACAAGCATTCCTAGAAGACCCTGAATGTCTGGTTCCCAATTCTATAGTACCTTTGCTATGTGCAGCAATTAATAATGCAATACTCTGAGCATAACTCTTCCAACTGAGATTCCTGGAGCTGTGCCAGGTTGTCAGCATCAGAGGAAAACCACTGTTGAGGGTGGGGTTAGGAGGAAAAGGAAGTATTTAATTGCCAGGCTATACTTTTGATCCACTGCAACCTTGGAGAGAGAAAAAAAATAGATATCACTATGTTTATTTGAGTTGGGGAACAGGGACAATGAATAAAGTAGACTTAGAATCAAATCTGACAAATCTTGTTCATGCATTTGTTAAAATTGCATTATGACAGCTTAAACAAGGATGTTTAATAAAAGCAGTGAGTCGCTTTTAAAACAGAGATAAAATGGGTTGTCTGAAAACTGACATTTATAACTAGGCACTGTTAATGAGTCTTTTGCCTTGAATTATCATACAGAGGATCAGATGGCCACTCAAAGAAATTACTTTTTCTTTGACATTTCCATGACTGAGTTTCTTTAAGGATATAAATTGCAGTTAGCTTTACCATCATAAACCACACAAGCAATTTATCCCTCAAGATCAGAGGCATAGTAGGCATCGGTATTCTGTGGACCCAACTCTTCCACAGTAGATGAAGTCAGCCATTATGAGAATCCACTAAATGTATTTGACTGTCCTAATGTCAACAATACAGGTACATCACCACTATGTGCCCCATTACACACTCTTAAACAAAAATGACAAAGACATTGATAGTTGTAGCCTTACCCAATCACTACTTTGCCTGGTACTTAGAAAGGTGGAGGAATCTTACAGCTCTGCTCCTATACAGCTTATACTACAAGATGCTTAGATAGTGTTTCTTCTGACTAGATTTTGGGAAAACAATTTGAGAAAGAATGATGGGAGCATATGGAGTAACTCCTTCCCTCCTATCCTAGCTATGAGTATATAACATATGTACACACGCCCCACCACCCACCCCACATACCTGTCTTAAAGGGAAGATTGGTTGGATCATTGAATTCTTGAGCTGAAAGGACTTTAGAGGTCATATAAAGATTTTTATTTGTTTGGTTTTTCACAAGTGAGAAACATATTAGGAAATATAAAGTGACTTGCCCATAGCAACACAGGTAGTTAGTGAGAAACTGTTACAAAGAAGAGAAATGTTGGGGTTTCAATTTTTTTCCATTTATCTAAGTCCTTTAAAAAAATGTTATTTTTAACATTCGTTTTATCCATACAGGAAGAGGGCAGAATCTGACTCTAGAAAAAGCAGTATACCAAACAGTAAAGAGGTTCCTTCTCATCATCCAACTGACCCAGTCGAGCTAAGGCGCCTCAATTTTCAAACACCAGGTAAGAAGGACCACTTATCTTTCTTACAGCTCTGTCTCCCTGGAAGCTTTTAGAATTCAGGGAGCAGTGTGCCTCTAGACACAAATTGATTGCTGCCCTGAATCATTGCCTTGTGGCCAATTCCCGGATGTGAATATTGATGAGATTTCCACTATTGTAGGTCTGACAGAAATTACATTCCTTGTTCCTTACTCAGAGTGTAGGGTATTTCTCATTTTTTTGTTTTGAAGGACGACACCTGCTGCATTGATAGAGCATAATGTATGTTAAATAGTACCAACGTTAACAGTGACACTGATCTATAAGGAAGTATATGTCTCATCATGTAGAATGACTGAATACATCATTTAGAAATTTTAGGAAAGCATAGATTTCCAAACCCCACACATTCTTTCCCTTTGTTTTTCATATTCCCTAAACCAAACCTCATTGACCAATGAAAATTTCTTAGCACTTTGCTTTGGCAATGAAAAAATATCCTTGCCCCTTAAAACAAAGAGCATTAAAGTGCTCCAACAGATGAAAGCTATTTTGCCACAAAGGAATAGTTTGGAGACGTAGTGATCTATCTTTGAGCTCTGTCTTTCTCTGTTATCCAAGACATCTGGTTTCTTAAAAAAGAATTATTGAATGCCAGGCACAGAAGGGGAAGAGAGGGAAGCCTCAATAAAATGAGTGGCACTAGTTTTATATCTTCTGATAATAAACAAGGCAAACATGTGATTCAAGTATTGTATTGAGTTAAATTTTTATTATAGTCTTATAACTTAAATCATTGGGAAATTGCTCATGTTCAGAATGTAAAAGCTGTATGAAGCCTCAAATCTAATTCTGACCCACATTTATTAAAGCAGATAGACTCAAATCACCTGGAATTTTAAAAAGACATGAGTTCTCCCACTTAGAATTTTACTTTTTTCACAAGATGAATATTGAAAATTAAAACAATTATTTATTGAAATGAAATTTTGAAAACACTTTATAATGTTGTATTAAGGAACCAATTAGTCATTCCAATAAGTTATCATCTTGGAGAGATGTTATTAATGCTCTTAATTTCTTTTGAACAACCAATGAATGATCAAAATTTTAAAAAATTCATTCTGGTTAGGTAGATTAGAAATCTAGTTTTGAAGTTATTGAGAAAATAATACATATATAAACATATACCTTATATACTTTCATGTACATATATACATATATACCACAAACCCTCATCAATTTAGTAAAGGAAAGAGGATGTTTATGTTCCTAAAATATTCTTTATGAGGTCACATGATTTTTTCAAAAGGTTGATAAATACAAAGCATGATTATATCAATGCAGAATTGGCAAGTTTTAGCTCATTATCATAAAAAATGTTTCATGTTAAAGTATGGAAAGTACAGAATACTTCAAGCATTTCCCTAGTAATTTTAACAGAACTTGGTATGCTTCTCAGTTTGGTTACTTCTAACAGTTATAAACTTTGAAATTTAATGTAATCATCTGGTTTGTTGGGGGAGAGGTGAACTCTTCAAGGACTGTCTATTCGTTCTTTAAGACTAGCATGGAGTGACACAGAAATAAATGAAGTATATTTGAAAGATAACTTCTCTCTGCCTTTCTTTTGGAGGCTTCCTGGTACTCTAATTCCCCTGATCATTGTACTTATCTGGTGCAAAACGAAAGCAAGAGAAGAAGGTTTGATCAAAGCTCAGAATGTAAGGGAAAAGAGCTAGTTAGTAGCAGAGGATGAGAGAAGCAGTACCAGTTCAGATGAATAAAATGAGAAGCCCACAGCGAGGGTGGTTAGCAGAGCAACATTACAAATCAGCTTAAAAAAATTCAAAACTTGAACCAAGAAGTACCTTTACTTAGGATGCTCTTCTTCCTTCTGGCATTCCCCTCATGTGGTTTGCCAAAAACAACCAAATTCTAAGGAAGCCATTGGCAGTTGAGCATTGCTAGTTGATGTGGGAATGTTTCTCCTATTTCTCAAAGGGAAAATTACAGACTTAACATGAAATGTGAATGTGAATTGGTAATAAATTGGATTATCCTTTATAAAGTAGGAAAAAAATGGGCAGCTTTTCTCAGCAAAGATGGGATGTACTTTTAAAGTGTCATCTGTGGTTGTAACTAAGAGTAAACTGTGCAAAGGAGGGAGGGAAAAAAGGCAGAAAGACGACAGTATCCTTAAAGTTTACTCCAGGAACATTTGCTGATATAGATATTATTTGGATCTTCCTTTTCATTCTACTTGGATACAGATTCCTAGCCTCTCTCCCATTTGTTCTGTGCACTTAGTAAGGGATCCATAACCCTCTGCCATTTCTTATTCTTCCTGAATAAGCCCTCCACCCCTACCCCAGAATCCTTTGGCCATATCACTTGACTTACTACCCTTAAGTATTGATTACAATATATTCTGCCTTGGATGTGTTCCATTTAGAGTGAGATCTCTATTGCCTGGGGCAGAGAAAAAGGGAGAGAAGCAGGGCAGGGGAGGGGGTGGAACAGTGAGGAGACTGAAAGAAAGAGAGAGGGAGAGAGAGAGAGAGAGAGAGAGAGAGAGAGAGAGAGAGAGAGAGAGAGAGAGAGAGAGAGAGAATGAATGTGCTGCCATTGTTGCTTCACTTATCTTAAGGGTAAACAATTAGCTCTTTGCAGACAAAAATAAGCTTATCCTTCATGTGTACCACATAGTTAACATGAGATATCAAGTTCTTGAATACACGCTGTTAGGAGATAAAATTCTTAGAATTTCAATTAATGAGGTTTTACTGAATATGCATAATCCTTGTTTGCATAAATGCCAATCCCTAAATGTTATCACGACTCTGTCATGTTTATTAATGTTAAGAGTAAGGAGATAATTAATATTTGAGGACTTCTAACCTCAAAGAACATTGATTCTTACAGATTAGAGACTTCAGAGTTCTACTTTAGTGGACGATTTTGAATAATGAGGTGCAACACATCACTGCTAAAAATAATGGAGAAAAGTAAAATAAAAATAATGTATGCCCTTAAGAAGAACTGGAAAGCCCTTGATAATTTCTCTAAATTTTATTTCATTTGAACTATGGTAATTTTGTGAATGCAAGACATTCATCTTTTTTGTTGCTGTTGTTCCTATGAAGGGATTGGCCATGGAAGGAATCATATTTCTGAATGCTGCCTGAATTGTGTTAAAAATGAATTTGAATATCACATACAGAAACATAATGTGAATAAAGGCTGCTGCTATGATTCATAAGCTGAATATCCCAACATTTTCCAGAAGTGCGTATTTCAATATAATATCCCAAATCACTGGACTTCTAAACAAACATGTACAAGAACCAAGAAAAAGGGTAGAGAATAGACTTGGCCACTAGTAGGGTTGTTTGAAATTAGTTATTGTATGTGGTGTAGAGAAGGATTACTATTACATAACCTTTTCACTTATTTGGGTGATAATTGAGCTATTCTGGTAGTGAAAATGCTAATAATGACTTTCCAATTGCAAGTGGATAGACGCCAAGTTAAAAACTCAATAAAGTGTTTCAGTTGCTATTAGAACAAGTATTTCTCCAAGCACCAAATGCCACATTTTCCAAAATTCAACATGACAGGAACAGCACAATGGTTTACATTCAAAGCAGGCATCTCTTCTCCCCTTATGTACTTACCATCAAAGGGGACACGTGTTTTATTAAGGCTCATATGTCACTAAGTAGACTGTATGTCTGCCAAATTGCATCTATTGCTTTGAAATAATCTGTCTCTCACCAGAGAGATTGTTGAGATAATGATTTACAATTAATAATAGGTCTACGATAATTGGTATATAGCGAAAGCAAGTTCAGTACTTAGCATGCTACCTCAAATATTTTACTAGATCATATTTGATTAGAATCATTACCTCAGTAAGCAAGGTTGGTAAATCAGTAAGGCCTTCAGGGATAGAGTTGAGGATAAAAAAGCCTTTATAAAGGATGCCATTGAAGGAAGTATCTAAGAAGTCTCATATAACTTCATTATAATTTAACATCTACAGTTTTAATGGGTTCACCATTAAGTTTGCTTAGTAAATAAACTACTGCTGTATGTACAACCAACCTTGACAGTCCTAGGATCAGAACCAAACCATGCATATAGTGGGCACTCTAATAAATATTTCTTGAATTGAATTAAAATAGAATGACTTTAAAAAAAGCATTTATGATACAAACCTTTACTTCCAAAGTGAGACAGCATTCTAAGGAATTGTTATTAGTGAATGCCAATTAAAATAATTATAGAAGTCACTAAAAGATGTTTTGGAATAGAAGAAAACTAAAATATATAGTGACTCAAATAGGCCCATGTTTACAAATATGAAATTTACATGGTGCTTAGGTTGTATGGAGAATGCTAGCTTGTCTTTTAGTTCAAAATAAAAGGAGTACAAAGCTTAATAGTAATTATGCTGATATCTCATGTTTATAGAACCTTTCCGCTTAGAATCTAGTCAAAATACTGGTACTGGTGGGATTCTTCATTTTCAGGTATAAAAGTTAAGGGGCATGTCATTTGACTTAAATCAAGAAGGAAATAATATATCATCAATGTGGCTTTCAGTTTTAGGAGCAGATTTGGTTTGTGCCACCTTTTAAAAAAATAGTCTCAACTAAGTTCTTTGAGGTGCACCAAGTTATGTGAGAAGCAGTCCACATTGAAGGAACATTGAACTTGGGAGTCTGGAAACCTGCTGTCTTAGCTCAGTATCTGTGGTTCTTTGCCTCTCTTATTTCTCCTATTAGTATGTTTCAATCGTTTTGCATAATAGTCTGCCCTAAGTCCATTGGAAAAATAACAGTACACTTTGATCCAAAGTTCAGTCAGTTTTGATACTAAGTGGTTGTGTGACTTTGAGCAAATCACAACCTGTCTTAGCCTCCATTTCCTTGGCAAATTACTTCCTTTTGTCATTTAAAGTTTCCCCCTTGGTAAAATAAAGGAGATGGACTACAAAATTTCAGAGGCGCCTTCCAGTTCAGTATCTATGGTTCTTTTTCTCTCTTGTTTCTCCTATTAGTATATGGTAAAGGCTGAACTTTGGATCAAAGTGAAATAGTCCTACAGATGGACTACTTACTCCAGCCCTTGCATTTTGCAGAGGAGGAAAATCAATCCATAGGAAGGAGAGCAGAGGGGAGTGATTTGCCCAATATCAGAGTGCTACTAAGAATCACAGTCAGGACCAGATCTTTTAATCCAATATTCTTTCCAGTACATTATTCCCTCTGTTAGGCAAAGAAGTATACCTTGTTTTTTTTCTAATGATTTCTACTAATTTTGACATGTTCATTTAGATCTGTAAAATTTTGGGGGGAAAAACTTGTAAAGAATGATACCATAGATGTAGTTTGAATTTAAATATGGGTTTAGGCCCAATTCAGGCTTCCCTGGTGAAGCATCAAGCATAGATCTCTCAGTTTGTTTTTCCATCCTCTTTCTTTGGAAAGGGGAATGCTTGAACCTTTCTGAACATTGTCTTAAGAGTAATGATGTCACACCATTTTTAGTGCATGTCAGAAGTGAATATATTGATCGCATAGTTGATTAATTATTATGGTCTTCTACTACTGTTATACTAATTTGTTTCCCATCTCCAATTGGCTTTACTTTTTACAGCTTTGAGCAGTAATTCAGTCCCCTACGCCTCCCTGATTGGCTCTGTGTCCTCCCTCTCTAGCCAAACTACCACTCAGTCCTTATATGATAATAACTCTCTCCCACGATTCGCTCGAAAAGGTCTAAACATCTTTGTCTCTATTATTTTCTCTGTTCAAGCACTGTTATGGATGTCCTCATCAGTCCACTTCCATTCCTGAATAAGCCTAGAGTCTTTTGTGCCTTTTCACTTTCATACTTTCCACTGGGGGTGCTTTATCTGGATGAGATTGTATCACTGTCACACCACCAAATCTAGTGATGTTTCTATAACTAAACTATACCATCCAAATGGGAACCCTCCAGAAAGGGGCTCCAAGTCTATTAGTTGGTGTGAATATCAATTTGGAAGCTTCAACATTCAAAAAAACATCATCTTTGGTTGGGTCTTCCACTTAGTCCTTGGTTGACTGGCCACATATCATCATATTCATTAATACTGAAACCCCACAATTCACAATCCCACCATAAAGTAATATATGGTTGTAGGAGGGAAGTAATTCTACTTATTCTATCAGAACCAAAATGTAAGAGGCAATTGATCACAGCCTTTCATAAGGGCACTATTGGGTGACATGAAAATGTAAGACAACTTTTAATATGTTCAAAAGTAATCACCCAGTCATGTTGACGTGTACCAGGTGGACATTCCATTAAATAATGCTTTCCAGAGATTCACAGTGACATAGGAGAATGTCAACATGACTTCCAGTTTGAGCCCCTCACTCATTCCTGTTTTTCCTTTTGTCACCTCAAAGGCTTTGCTGGGGTACACTAGTTCGGAGTTTTGTAGCCAGCTGTGCTTTCTCCCTATAAGTGATGAGTCAGCAGTCCCATTCCATTCTGTGTATACTAAAAGCAATCAGGAAGAAATAAAATACAAAACATTTGGGGTCTTCTAACAGAAGGATGTGGGGGTGGAGGGAATAATCAAATATAATTGTGGATCTTCTTTTTTAAATAAAGAGTCCATTAAACTGGCATATTGTCAGCTGGCAGCCTGTACTAGTTGCCCCACATCTGTATCCCTGTCTTTTCTTTCTCTCTCAGCCTTTCTTTCTCTGTGCCTTCTGCCTTCATTTGCTCACTTTCTTGCAACTAGTTTTCCTATGAGCAGACAAAGATGTTTACACCTGAAGTAGATTGTAGGTATCCCTGGGGGTTGGTAATGGCCATTCGGGCCAAAGCCCATAAATCTCTTAGTGTGGCCAGGAGAACTCCCTATCCCCTATCACTACAATCTGCTACGAGTGAAAACATTTTTGAAAGTCTTAATTGTTTGGTGTCCAATTTTTGTCTTCAGTGAATTCTTGTCTATGAATAGTGCTGCATGTTTCTCTCGTTGTCCATAGTCGCATGTGAATGTCAGTCACCTTGAGCTTTCTTGAAACATTGATGTGCAAACATTGTAGAATCTATTCAAAATGTAGACTGAAACCTCCAAACCTCTGGACGTCATCATCATCATCATCATCATCACTATCTCCTTTTAAGTATCACCTTCTCCATTTCATTTTTGATTAAAAAAAGTTACTTATGTTTTGTTTTATTCACACCATCATTTCCTTTGCAGGTTCAGGTGTATCCGGTTACGCTGGTAACCTTCATCCAAGTTAGTTTTCCTTGATTATACATAATTCATTTTTTTTCTTTTGTTAAAATACTATTCTGTCTCCCTTTAGGCTTTCTTCAGTGTCTGTTTTATAAGTTCACCTTTCACCATTCAATTCCATGCAATTTCCATCTCACATAGTGCAGGAGAAGGAGTTTGAAATAAGTTATTACTCAAAGCAGAAGTCAGCATCAGGCCTAACTGTCTCATTTCTCCCCACCTAGCTAACCTCATTGCTTCATGGCACAATAATGCTTTTTTTTACACCAGGAATGTGAGCTTGGGGATCATGCTTGGTGACCTTTCATTTGGCTTCAAAACTCATCTCTCCAGCGCATGTCCTGCTT
This sequence comes from Phascolarctos cinereus, assembly GCF_003287225.1. NCBI lineage: Eukaryota > Metazoa > Chordata > Mammalia > Diprotodontia > Phascolarctidae > Phascolarctos > Phascolarctos cinereus. Next base: position 116,596,204 of record NW_027555847.1, read on the forward strand.
TGAGTAACCAAACTATCTGCCTGCTTTCTCACATAAAACATCTTAACTACTTACATATTTCTAGCCATTTCTAACTATTGTATTTTCTATATTTTGGTAGTTATCAGCCTTTACATTGGGTTTTCAAAACACATCCCTTTGTTTCATTTTAATAGGCATGGCTAGCCATCCTCCCATACCGATTTTGGAACTTGCTGATCATATTGAAAGGTTGAAAGCTAATGACAACCTGAAGTTTTCCCAGGAGTATGAGGTAATCTTCTCAATATTCTGATACACTGTAATACTCTCCTGACTTTCTCTTTCTTTGACCACATTTCTGAAAATAACTTCCTTCAGTGTTTTTGTTTGTTTGTTTGTTTTTTCACAAATCATTAGCCAATGCTAGGACTTGTTACAAAGCAAAGGCTTAAAAATATGGGGGGAAATGGGTTCCCATTGATCAGTAATTTCTGAACAAATCATGATATATGGATGTAATGCAATACTATTACACCATAAGAAATGACAAGAGAAATAAAAATATGCTAACAAAATTATTAACTTTGAAGAAGGATTGTGCCAACTTCTGCATGTTAGTTGCTTTCATAGAAGGTATTAGTTCTCATTCATTATAGATAATTTAATGGATTTGATTAATCTTGTCCTTATTTGGATTTCAACAAAACATTGCTTTGACAAAAATAATTTATATTTCTATAATACATTAAGGATTATAAAGAGTTTCCTTTTCATGACCTGATTAGGTAGCACGGATGTTAAGATCCTCAACCATGAGGAAACTGAGAAACAAAGAGGTTAAATGACTTTCTCCAAGTTACACATATCAAATGTAAGATCCAGGATCTTAACTCGGATCTTTTGACTACATAGCCAATGCATCATGGATTCCAAAGGGATGTGTAGGTACATTAACAAAAGTGTGTTTCATTGGGGGTTTTTTGGATTATAATATCCATTAAATAACAAAATATAATAGAAAGGAATTGTATCTTAATACATAGTGTCAATCTTCCATGGACTAAAAATGCCATAATTGTGAGGTAATGGTATGATTCTTAAAAATATTTAGGCCACAATATAACTATACTGTGAGGGAGATGTGTTCCCAATAAGTTGTATATTACTTTTTTTTTTTTGCGAATCTAATCACATCTACTTGGGATTATACAAACATAGATATACAGATGGAAGAGACCTTAAAGTTACCTACTCCTCATTTGACAGTTGAAGACAGTAGTTACCAGAGAAGTTAGGTAATGTGCTCATCACACAAGTAGACACGTTAGATCCAGGACACACTAGAAGCTATCTTTAGTTAGTGGTAGAAAGAAGTCATTTTATGTTTCTGTGGAGTTATCAGAGAATGTTGGAATCTGATCCAACACAACTTTAATTATGTTACTGTGGAGAAAACCAAGATCCAGCTAGGGAAAGTGAATTGTCCACAGTCACATAACAAGTCAGTGACTACCATCTTTCCATTATTCACTGTAAATATAGTTAAACACGGGAATCTTTTTTTCTATTCAAAGAATTATTTAATAATCTGAATAATTATCCTCTAATTCACCTTCTGCAGTACTCACCAATATAAACCTTGAATGCTAGAATTCGGACTGCTGAACTAAATCAGGTCCCAAACACCTGAATCCCTTGTAAACAATGTATACTGAGAAGATTATCTCTCCTGTGGGAAGCAAAAGGCTAAGCTTCCGACACTTGGATGGTAGTCACTTGACTCTTCCCTTGTAAGTAGGTATAGCAGAGCATCATTTTCATTGGTATCTTGAGAACATTTTCCTCTCCCTGCAAAACTTCAGTTCTCTGCTGTAAAGGGATGGTTCTTTTTCAAAACATGATTTATTTGTTTTTTTTTTTATTAAGATTGCATTGTTAAAGCACTCCATCTTTCTGGAAGGATATTTTACTTCAGGGATCCTCAATTTGGAGAAGACAATTTGTTCTTTTTATTAGGGCTGGGCAATTTAGTGTAGTGGGATATCTCTGGTCTTGAACACGAAAGACCTGAAGCCCAAAATCACTACTGGCAGTCATGACCTGACAGTACAAATCACATACCTTCTCTCTGAGTTTCATCATTATTATACTCCCGAAAACACAGTATCATTATAAGGAAAATACCTTGTAAACCTGTACATGATTCAGGTACCTTCATCCAGTGGAAATTTACATAAAACAAAATACAATATTAGAATGTAAATTAGCTTTGGTTCACCTAAATGGTTTCCTGCTCATCTCTTTCTCTTTGCTCCCTCCTAATTTTAATGGAGCACTTAAAATGATATACTGCTAAAGTCATTCCTAGGTACTTCAGGGCTTTGGGTTTCAGGTTACAAATTGGGTTTTAGGAGGAAGAGCAAAGCCTTTGAGAAATACTACCTGCATAAATATGAATTATCTCTTCACTAATTGAAATTTTTGCCTAATCAGCATCTTTCTATTTTTCTTTTTAGTATCTCATATAAGAAGCTTTCACTGTTGGTAGTTTTCTTTAGAAAAAAAGTACAATTACAAATCTTTAGTTGTGGAAAGCTGGGTGGCACAGTGAATAGAGGGTTGGACCATGAGTCCGCAAGATCTGAGTTCAAATTTGCCTTCCTTAGACACTTACTAGCTGTGTGACCCTGCCTGAGCAAATCATTTAACCTCTCCATCAGCTTCTTCCTCTGTAAAATGCCTACCCTCCCATAGTTGTGAAGATCAAAGGAGATATTTGGAAAGTGCTTTGCAAACCTCAAATTGATACATAAATTCCATGTTATTATTCTTGTCATTGTTGTTATCCATGTGATGAATTACATGGAAGAGAGATTTTTATTCTTTATAATTAATCCACAGAATCATTCTCCACAACCTGCTACCATAGAAGAAACCCTGTCCTGGAAAAAAGAGACCAGGTTTCTAATGCTACCATTCACTTGTAATGGGACCTTGGGCAAGTCCCTTCCCTGCTCTAAGTTAGAGTTTTCTTTTCTAAGAAATCAGTGGATTGGACTAGATAATCTCTAAATTCCCTTCCCTTCCAACGATCTAGAGGTTTGTATAAGTATTTGCTGGTACCACAGTGCACAATATTGTATCTATCTTATCAACATGTAGTAGGTGACAGTACCTCCTTGTAATTTATTAACTTATAGTTCATCAGAAAATACCACATATAAAGATACCCTAATGGCTTTCATTGAACTAAAGTTAAGAAGTACTCCTCGAAAGCTGTTACCACTTACAGTGTTAGTGATCCATGGTCTAAAGACTCCCATAGTAGCCATTGACACAAGGTAGCCTTCAAAGGCTCTTTCCAGTCCATCAGCATGATGATCTGTGATTAAAGTGCTCCCTCTCTGGATGCAGACACTGTGCTGCAATATAATGTCCATGTAAGTGATATTTAAGTGTCATATTCTTCAATTATACTTAGATTAGAAATCCCACACCATGTATTAGGTAACAGTTCTGAGCTAAGAAGAAGCCATTTTACCATCATCTGTTTAAATAAAATAGAAGTAGTTTTTGTTTATAATTCCGAGTGGAGAGAAGACCAAAAATAGACATTTTATTACTTTCAAATACCTATTTTTGTTTAACATAATCATTATTGAGAGGCAGAATTTTACTATGAAGATAAAACTGGCCCTCAATCAGGATAAACTGGATTCAGGTACCAAACCAAACTGATTCTATGACCCTGCACTTGTCACTTAAAATCTCAGTGCCCACAGGCAACTAAGTTATAAATTACAAGACTTTTTGCTGACCTGCTTTCATTGAAGGAATTGGAGAGTTGCCTTCACTGATGAAATCACACAACAACAACAACAACAACATTATTAGATAGATACTGAGGTGGGCTAAAATCAGTTCAAACTAGAGCAAGCTAATTGTTAAATTTTCAGTGTGAGCATTTATGCCTTGGAAATCAGAAAATGCTATCAATCAGGGCTTCATGTATTATTCTGTTGGTAGTCTAGATTTAAGAAAGTGATAGAGAAAGCATCAATGTAGACTAAACTAAAAGTGGATCATGATTATTTTTGGAGGGGGGAGAGTCCATTGTAAAAATTCACTAGCATCTCCCCCCAGATATTTGATACTAAACCTGATGCCATTTTGGGAACCAAAATAATAATTAATAGTTCAAAAGCTATTTTCATTAATCCTGGAGCCAAAATAAGAGGAAATGGGCTTAAATTGTAAGTCAGAGGCCTTAGGTAATATCTGAGATATTCCTAACTAAAATTACTGAGGAATCACACTGATATGCTTACTCTCTCCATTGAAGTTCTCCCCAGATTCCACCTCAAGGGCTAGAGTTCCACTGAGTTTTGGGAGCTATTCTAGGGGAAGACAAGCACTGTCATTCTCCATCAAAGTGAGAAAGAAGGTTTTGAGTACAGGCCTAGAAACAAAATAGGCATCTTTCATGTGAAGACCAACCTGGTTAATACACCAAGGAAAGATCTCTTTCAGTGGAGGTACTGAATTTGGTGAAATTTAGTGAAATACTGAATCACTGGAAGAGGATACAGTTTCCTAAGGGAAATTGTAGATTCTACAATTTTTTCTGGTGAGGGTTGGAAGGGCAGAGATGGGATATATTTAAAAACATTAATTTCTGAAACATCAGTGCACATTCTTAAAGAATTTAGAGAAATTCCTTGGTGTTGAATGTCTAATAGATTATTTAAGGGAATCCTATTCTCTTTCTTCTCAAAAAAAAATTCTGCCAATACTCTAATGAAAGAAAGGGGGGAAATGAAATAAACAGCAGACATCTGGAAAATTTTGAAATAATTTTCTTAAATTACCTTATGAGTCAAAGAAAATGTGTGAGGAAAAGTGCCATTTTATAACCTGTAAGTGTTAAGTCTGCTACACTGGATAAATGGCAAATGTAACTTACCTTCAAAAGTACAGTGCATAGCCCATTGTCAAGTCATTGAACTGGAACTGACTACTAATTTGCACCAGCCTACTGCTAAGAAAAATAAGTGTCAGGGAAGGATGTGTGAGAGGGATTTCTTTGATTAAGGTCAAGGAAAGGAGAATGCACATGTAAATGTGTTGAGACATTTTCTTCATCCCTTCATGTTTGGCTTTAGTCTCTAGGTCAAATAATGTTATACACTGATGGATGGGCAATTTTGACCAGTTTGATCATGGTCTCCATAGGTTGGTATGCAACATTATAACAACGGCTGGCATAATCAATGCATAGTGGTTGAGTTGTTTTTTTTTTAATGTACTAAAGGTAGATATGTCCTTCCCTGTTAGAAGATGACATTTTGGAAAGTGGCTACCAGGAATTTCCAGAAGAATCAGTATTACTGTCAAAGCCAGAATATTAAGCTAGTTTATCTATTGTTTTGTCCCATGATCTTTTTCTTTATTTAGGCTAAAGTCTTGCCAAAGATGGATAAGGTGGTAAAGGTTAGGGTTAGATGATTTTCCAGGTAATTGTTTGGCAGGGTACTTATGGTCATCATCAACAAACATTGATCGAGGGCTTGCTTACTTTGGTGGGGCACTGTGCTTGGTGAAAGGAAGGTCAAGGGAGAGGTATAAAACCTAATCTCTGATCTCCAAGAATGTTCTGAAGATATTGGACATGTATTTTAAAATGGAAAACAATCCAGGGTAGTTTACGCTTGGCACACTACATGATAGTGCACACACAATCCTGCTAGTTACAGTTCCTATAGTGTTTCAGTATTCTAAATGTTGGTCTAAAATTCCCAGCGAAGTCTTGTGAATAACCACACTACAGAAGCTTCATTTCTTTAATTTGTAGGTCATTCTATTAAATTGATTGGAAAGCTGTCACATTTGGACATCTCAAGTTCTGGATTTCAGTCCTGGTTCCAAAACATAATACGTATCCAGGCCTGGAACTTAGCTACTATCCTCTTTTTCCTATCCCAGCTACTTTAGAGGTAACTTTCCTTTGTTCCCCATTTTGAATCTTCTGGGGAACAACGGATGTAGAGATGCATATAAAAATGGTTGTTTTCTGTACCCAGGAGCATCTACACTTCCCAGACATAGGTTGACCTAAAGACAAAAGGAGCAGTTAACCCAGGGATTTCCAAGTTTCGTGAGCCCCAACACTCTACCATACAAATGGCAATGTAAATAACTCATCAGTGGAGGAGAACTGTTGTTAAGGTGATTCTCCAGAGCCTTAAATATTCTTTGAGAACCCTTGCTCCCACTGTGACATTGGGGGAGATGCATTTGTGCCATCCCAAGTTGGCACTTGGGATGCATTTTCCCGTAGAAAGTTGTAAGTGGGGTTAGGAATAGTTGAAATAATACTATACATACTATATTATAGTTCCAATGGTCCTATTAACTTCCTGACTCTATTCCTTTCCTGATTCCAGTCCATACTTCTGTCAAGGTGATTTTCCTTAAGCACAGCTCTGACCATGTTATTTTTCTACTCAATAAACCCAAGTGCCTTTCTATTGCCTCTAGGTTAAAATATAATCTCTTCTTTTCTTCTCTGAAATTGTCCAAGACTTTTCCCCACTATCTTTTCACTTGTCACAACTTGGTTCCTTCATTATACAATTTTCCCTTTCCCATACTGCATGGTCTGACCAAACTGGCCTTCTCTCAGTTCTTGAAGGTTGTTGTTATTATTATTATTTGTCCTTCATTCTCAAAGAAGACCATGACATCAGGAAGGTGATGCCATGACTTGCAAGTGAATTGGATTGAAGTGAGGGAGGGCTGTGCAAAGTCACCAACCTCACTCTCTCTTCTGGAGCCATCTGAGTCCAGTGGCAAGATATGGATCAGGACGACTGGAGTTGGAGATGAAGTAGGAGACCTTGGCCTTTTTAAATTAAAGTCTTTCCTGGATCTCAGTTTGACTGAGGCAACAGGGAGCCCCTGAAATTGATTGAATAGGGAAGTAATGTGATCAAACTTGTGCTTGAGGAAAATCACTTTGCCATCTGAATGAGAAACGGACTGGAGCAGAGACAGAACTGAGTCAAAGCAACCATTTAAAGGCTATTGCAATAGTTCAGGGTGTGACATGACACAGATAGCTATAATACAAAGTAAAATATAAAAGGGATAAAGGTGAGCTCTAGACAAAGTGCTTCAGGAAAATTTGTGAAGGGGGCAAGCACATTCAGCTTTGAAATCTGTAATGCAAAGATCTAGTTTATTTAAGTGTTCACATGCAAAACAGTCTCATCTTTGTCAAAAGAAAAAAGACCTCTGTAGCACTCTAGAAGGCTTTGAAGGGTATCTTTAAGTTATTGTGTTCACATTGTAAAACACAGGCACAACTTCTATCCTAAACTCTATGGGTGTGAATTATCTTTGATCTTGAAGACAACTAAAGATAAACTCATATGTCTCCTACCAGTTAGCATCCTGAACGTGCTAATAATTTTCTCCCTTACTCAAGGCAAGAATTTATCAACTGTTGTCTCTCCAGATGATAATGAAGTCTCTTATTTGTAATGTTCACAGCACTGTTCCCTTGTCTTTCTGTTTTAATAACAGCGGGTGCTTGTTCGGTACCTTTCTCTGACAAGCTTAAATCATCTTGCTGTTCCTATCTGATTAGTCTTCACAACATCCCAGGGAGGCAAGTTGAAGAAAAAGATGTATTATTTTCCCTATGAATAATAAAACACATTGAGGCTCACAGAAGAAACATGGAGAGATAGAAAGACCCTTGACTTATTTAGTCCTGGTTTTTGCTTTATACTAGACTCTATATAGCTTGTTTCTCAATTTGGCCTGAGGACACATTCCTATAGTCCAAGTCTTTAACTAAAATGATAACACATATACAGAAAATTACTATGAAGAAATCACAGCTACTAATTTTCACCACATGACTATCCATGGGAAAAACCTGAGGTTTTTCTATGAAATGCTAAGAAAGTATTTCTTTTTCCTATGAGCGAGTCTCACCATCCCCAATGGTAAACATTGAATTTTTCACTATATACAGAACAAAAAATGCTTTATGACTAAAGCAGTGACCACACAGCAAAGCATGCTATTTTCCCGAGGAAGAAAGAATGGGTGGGTGGAAGTAGGAGTTGGGGGGGGTCTTTAGTGAAATGTGTTAGAAAGCCATTTCAGATCCCAGAAGCCGTTATTCTTAGGCCCCATTTTGTAATCCAGATAGTATATAGAATACCAAGAGAGTTGCAGTTCTTGTTATCTTTGTCTTTACATTTTAAAATATAGGCTCTATGGGGTAGCCATTCATATAGAGGCTGAGCAAAGACTCTACCAATCACAAATGCCACATTTTTTTTTAATGCCTACTCTGGGTAATCTGTCTTTTTTCCCCAGGCTCAAGTATTGATTTTCATAAAAAAGGCAAAGTAGTAGGTAGATGGCCTAAGTATGCCTTTATTTCCAAAAGTTAGTTATTAAGTAGTATGCCCTTCCATCTCTTCTCCCACCCTACCCCCTTATTATAGGAAACAGAAGGAAATTTCACAAAGTAAGCCAGTTATCATGATGCTGCTTTAATGGCAACTTTGACTGGTCCATTCATTCTAAACTAAGACCTTAAAATGAGGGTAGAATGATTCTGAATTTACTGTTTCAAATTCCCTTGAACTCATATTTCTTCTGACGAGAGGATGGGCCTCTTTGAGAGGACATACCATGTCTTTTCTGCAACATAGAACAATTTCTCATTTTTCAAAAATCCTATTGGGCAAACTACTGTGTTAAGTTAGCTGTTAATTTGATACAGCAAGGATATTTTTTCATTCATTAGTGTGGGTAATCTCTCAAGCACAGCAGATGACTTGATGACTTTAAGTGATGGTCTTTTGGCCAGGAAAAAAAAATATCATCAACAATGATGAACTTCTGAAATTCATTCTGTCTGAGCGTAGCTAGAATGGTTCTTGAACAAAAAATACCTGTTCTGCCACTGGACCCAGACGCCATAACAAGGCATCAGAGGAGTCCTTTAGTCCTAAATGTGTTTGCAATTGACTTTGATTTGAGTGATAGAAGGCTGTGCAAAGTCACCAGCTTTACTTTCTCCTCCAGAGCCATCTGCGTCCAGTGGCCAGATATCGATCAGGATGACTGGAGATGGCCCAGGATGCAGTGGGAGACCTTGGCCCTTTTAAGCTAAGGTCTTTTCAGGTTCTCCCTTTGAGTGAGGCAATGTCCATTCAGTGAATGGGCATCTTTAAGATCTTTAAGAAGTGAGTAAAGGGCCTCTTTAATCAATATATGTGTGTGTGTGTGTGTGTGTGTGTGTGTGTGTGTGTGTGTATGTGTGTGTGTGTGTGTGTGTGTGTGTGTGTGTGTGTGTGTGTGTGTGTGTGTGTGTGTATATATATATATATATATATATATATATATATATATGTAACAAACTGGGAGGGGAAGACCCTTCAATGTCATGATCCTCTTTGAGAACAAAGGACAAACCTCATACACAACCTAGTACAAGGAGCACAAACAAGTAGAAGAAATTATGTGAATTGGGAATGCTTAGCAATGCCTTGCAGGAAAAAAAAAAGTTTAATATGCAAAATCTGTATAGCAATTGGAGAATTTGGCTTTTACCAAAAATTCGTGTTTGCCATATAATTAAAGCCACATCCTATTTTGCCCGCTGTGTGGGTGTACTTAATGGTGAGTCCATCAATTGGAACTCCTGCTTGAGAAGCTGATGGAGCTTTTCATCAATTTTGTAGTTTTTTTTTTTTGAAGAAGGAAACTAATACATTTATGTATATACATATGTATGTGTGTATATATATATGTATACATATATATATACACATACATATATATGTATATATACATATGAATTTCCTTTGGTTTTTGTATAACTTTCACTTCCCAGTATAGCCTTCTCCCATCCCTTCCCCAAAGAGACATCCCCAGTAACAAAGAATAAATACAAATAAGAAAAGGCAAAGAGGCATCAGTTCAGCAAAGTTAACTAATAATATATCACCTGAGGCTGACAATATGTGCAAAGTTCCACTTCTGTAAAGAAGAGAGAAAGGTACATTTTCTCTGAAGAAGAAAATTTTTGCTAATCTTTTCATATTAGATCTCTCTAATATCTTTTTTAGATTGTTAGACTTAATATTTTCCAATATGTATTTTTCAGTTTCCTGTAAACACATTTATAACAACCCTATATCAAATTCTATGAGCACATCATCTAGTGTAGCACTTTGTTTCTCCTAATTTCCAAGTAATATGCCTTGCTGTTTATAATTAGATTGTTTCCATCCTTCATACTTTTCTTCGGTGTGTCCAAATTCCCATTTGACAGCTACTTAGTCAAAAATCCTTAATATTTAGAAAGGGCATTTTTGTCCATCATCCTTTGACTAAATTCAATGAACATTTACTAAATTAAGCATCCCCTATGTATAGGACCCTGTGCTAGGTGCTAGGGCTAAAAAAACAAACAAACAAAACAACAAAAACAACAACAAAAAAAAAAAAACCACGTAGTCCCTAACCTCAAAAAGCTTGCACTCTGCTAGGGGCAAAAGACATGTACATAAATAAATGATAAGAGTAAAGTAAAAATCCAGGCAGAGTGAATTAAGAGATTTGTAATGGGATAAGACCAGGACAGAATTTATAGGCTATCTAGTTAAGTTCCGTAAGTGGGCTAGGTGGCCCAGTAAATAGAACTCTGGACCTAGGGTCAGGAAATCCTGAATTCAAATTCAGCCTCAAACACTTACTAGTTGTGTTACCCTGGGCAAGTCTACCTCAGTTTCCTCAATTATTAAATGGGGGATAATAACTTCCAAGGTTGTTGTGAGCATCAAATGAGGTAATATTTGTAAAGCAGTTAGTACAGTGCTAACACATAGTAGGCCCTTAATAAATGCTTGTTTTCCTTCCTGCCTTCCCCTTAATTTATAGGCAGGTAGACTTAGGTCCAGAGAAAGTAGGTCACTTTCTGAGTAAATGGAAGAGCTGGCATTTGCATCTAGATTCTCAGTTTCCAAATTCAACTTTCTTTCTGCTTCACATTGCCTCCGTACCATCACATTCACCTCATTTTGCAGCTGAGGAGACTAAGGTCCAGAGGAGAGAAGCAACTTGTTCAGACAGGCTAAAATAATATACATCTAAGTCAAAACCTGAACATAGGGCTTGTGACTTCCATTTACGTGTTTTCCACTATTTCTGGTAGCCTGAACAATCAGACAACTCATTTATCTGACCTCACCATATTTTTTTTCTGCTTTAGCATCCTGTAGAGCCCTACACTTAGACATGTGTCTTTTCCTGTATAAGAGCAGAGAGCATTAGTAGTCCTACACAGGAGAATCAGAGAACATTATGGAGCTGGTGGAATGTAATCTGTCCAATGAAGACAGAGGATGATTTTAAAAGATGGTGACGTACTACCAATACGTTGTAGGCACAGGGGTTCCATGGAGGCTTGAGAGGACAAGGAGATATCAGAGAGGAAGGTGGAGTTTGGTTTGTCCAGAATTCAGTTGCATTATGGGGAGCAAAATGAAGTAAGATTGAAAGAGGGCCTTCTAGGAAAGTTCATTGTGGATTGTGTTGGAGGTTGTACTCAAAACAGTGAAATAAAAATCCGTTGGAGTATTGAAGTATTTCTTTCCAATATCCCATCATGTAATACTGATGACACTAAGTTCTTGAAAGTTAGGGGGCTATGGTAAGTTTCTACCATGCTGGAAGGGCTTACAGTGTAGTCTTCATAAGAGCTTGTCCAAGAACTAGTCCATATAAGGAAAACGAGGCTCAGTCCCTAAAAAGGTTTTGTCACTTGGTGACAAATTTTTTGGCCAAAATATTTTTGACCCATGAAACAGAAACCAAGACATATGATGCAGTAAAAACAGACAATGTCATAATTTTTGATCCAAATAAAGAATATTGCAGTAAAATAGACTGCTCTGCTCCAATATCACATGCATTTGCACATGAATTCACACACACACTAGCATATCAACAAGAGTTTGATTCAAGTGCATTTAGGTGCTGTGTGGCCTTGGGCAAGTCACTTAGCCCCAATTGCAAAAACAACAACAACAACAACAAATCAAGTGCATGTAGGCTCTTGGCTATGTCTCATGCTTAAAATTGTAAAACTCAATCCAGATAGAAGAGAGCTACAAATTAACCGACATTGGCTTCTGTGTTGGAAAGCAGTTTATCAGGAAGCTGGAATATAGTGGGTAGGCAGAACAGAGGAAGAACAAAAATGGAGTGGAAAGAATTTGTATCTATTTAGCCGTAGCTTTGTCAGAGGTGCTGGATATCATTTTCATAATTCTTAACATGACATTTTGTGGTTGGTGGTTACAATTAGCCTGGAGTTGTGACTCCAAGGCTTGGAGAAAGTTGAAATCGTGTTCTGGCAAGGTGCCTGGCTGTTCAAAATAAGCAGGTAGATTATCAACTCCAGTGAATAATATTAGTAAAGAAAGGAAAATTCATTCCTTGAAATAAATTAGGCTTCACAAGTCATTTCAAGGCATGGCAACTGACATTTGCTCTTTGGATTTCTTTTTAAAGCACATATTCATATACATGAAATCATCTTCAAAGATTTTGCCAAGGAATTTAGTGAAATAGTTGCCAGAAGTCACAAAAAAATATAAAAGGACACTAGAGTTGCCAGACCATTTGCCCTTTTTTGGCTTGGCAAGAGAGTGCAGACATGCTTCATGCTTTAATTTCTCCCATGATCCCTGTACCATTAACCTTATGTTTTATTTAAGTTTAAATGAATGATTCAACGCATTATTTAAGGCATAGTCTCATGAGTTCAACTGGCTAACATCTAACATTCATGCTATTTGAATGCCAACTTTCCATTTTACCATGATTTTTTGCAATGAATCTGCCTTCTCTCAATTACCTTATGTAGAGAAAGAATTGGAGTAAATGAGAATCAGTGAGTAAAGTTAGCCAAGAGTAATGCATATTTAAGGTTATGTGGTATGAAATTCATATAGGTAGGTGTAGTTGGCCCTCACTTTCAATCTTAGAGGATTGTTGTCTGTGTGCCCTATAGTCAGCAAGGACTGGAGAAGAATAAACAAACATTAAAAAAAAACTTCCAGTAAAAAAACAAAAACAAACAAACAAAAAACAACAAAACCCTAGGGACTCTTCCTTAGTTCTGCTTATTGATGTTCTCATACATCTCTTGACATCAATTCTCAGGCAGACCTCCCCCAATCTTCAAGGTAAAAGTTTCAGATTTGAACTTTGTGACAGCAGTTCTCTATCATGTACAGAAACATAGGAATCCAAGATTTTGAGAATTAGAAGGGGCCTTAAAGTTCACCTGATCTGTAATATTAAGTCATTTCGTAGATGAAGAGATAGAGGGTCCAAGAGTGAATTCAAATAAGATCCTGAAATGACATAGCTGGAAGTGGATTTAGAAATTACCTAATCCACTCCCTTATTTTAAAGATGAAGAATCTGAGGCTCAGAGAGTTGAGTTAATGACACATTCAATGAAATGAACATACATGCTTTTAAAATCAGGAATCTACTTGCACTTTAAATGTACTGACTTGTTAGAATTATTATATGTAGCCTGTACTTATTATTTCATTGATACAGATAATTCCCAGTGAGGAAATTCCCTCCATCAGTTCAGATTGGCAAATTGTTTGGGACTGATATTATCAACAAATGGTTTGTGGCATTGAGTGGGAAATTAACTTGGCCCTGGTAACGTGGCTGGGATGTGTCAGAGGGAGGAATTGAAATCATATATTCCTAATTCCAAGGATGGGCTTCCATCCATTATGCCATACTGCCTCTGTTGAGTAATAAACCCACAAATCTGGCCAAATGAGAGTAACAAACATTTCCATATGAAAACACTAATTGAAAACGTAATAGACATGTGGCTTAGCTGATAAGGGTTATGGAAAATTATGAATTTCCTGATAGTATTGAGTCTCACAGAGGAAAATGAACTGGCCCATGGTTACAGAAGCAGTAAGTCCGTTAGTAAACATTTGATAAGCCCTTACTTGCGTGGCAGGTACCATGCTAAGTACTGGAGATACAAACAAAAACAAAAGACTGGAAAGGTAGGAAGGGGCCAGGTAATGAAGTGCTTTAAAAGCCAAACAAAGGATTTTATAATTGATCCTTGAGGAAATGGGGAAGAGGGATGACTTTATTGAACAGAGGGTGACTTGTTTGGACCTGTGCTTTAGGAAGATCCATTTAACAAATGAGTGGAGAATGGAATGGAATGGGGAGAGACTATAATCAGAGACCAAATAGCAGACTATTACAATAGTCCAGACATGAAGTAATGAGGTCATATAGCTGAGGAGTTGCTTCATGAGTGGAGAGAAGATGTGTGTGTGTGTGTGTGTGTGTGTGTGTGTGTGTGTGTGTGTGTGTGTGTGTGTGTGTGTAGGGATGGGGGCAAGGAGTAGAAACTTTAAGACTAAGAAATAGAGAATAAGGGGTAAACACAGACACATGGCTGGCTGGTTATTTGCTCCCTTGACAATAACAGGGAAGTTTAAAAGGGTGGAGGATTTTTCAGAGATCAGGAGAGAGATATGATATATTCAGTTTGAGATGTCTATAGGATAGCCATTTCAAGATGTCCAATAAGCAGAAGGGATTGAAAGGTTTGGAGAAACCACTGTGGTGAGTGGAATAGTGAATGGATTAGGGATGTATAAAAAATCACTTTGCTGCAGTGAAATCCCAATTAAAATCGTGTAACATTAATTTGTGGGGAATGCAGTCAGTATGGTTTCATGATTTCTTCAGTTTCAATTAATGGCACTTCAGTAAGTGAAAATAGATATAATAGATGATAGATGAAATACAAGGTTGGGTTTGGCAAAGCATGATTAGTGATAGGATAATGGGCAAGGGACTTGATTGCAGAGTACTGTGTAGATCTGAACTGGTTCACCAAGTTTTTAAGATAAAGAAAGGAGAGGGTGGCCAATGTAAGGATGATGGCCTTAGGAAAGAAATGAGGAAGGGAAAGATTAGAAGTCACCATGAGAACAAAGAAGAAGGTCAAGGGTCATATAGCAGAAGGAAAGATGTGATGGTAAAAGATTGATCAGAAAAAGTCATTTTGGAGTTTGTGAACATGCAAATGGAAAAATTGTTCGTGATGGCAAGATCAAGAGTATGATCATCTTCTGTGTGTAGGTGAGGCAGAATGCTTGAGTACATTGTAGGAACTGAGTAAGTTAAAGAATTGGAAAATTGGGTTTTTTGAGGAAATATCCTCTGGGATTCAGTCTCAGGTCCTCATCTGAGATTCAAAGCTTTTTCTTCTCACTCTTTACAGCCCACTCCTCAGCTGTCAGCCACCAACCAGGTCCCTGACAGAAGTACTAGATATTAGGTTGTATAGAGAGGAGTTGATTCAAGTTCCTATAGGCAGTAGTGGTAGTATGATAGTAGCATCATAGTAGTCTTCACAGTACACCTTAGGAGGAACATTTGCTATTGGGCTGGTTATACCATGCCTCTCTTGAGTGACCAGCAATCACATCTAAGCCTGACACAGAGCATTTTATGTAAAGTTGCTCTGCACCTAACTGTATTTGTTGGTGAAGACATCATAACCCTTAGTGGCAAGGATTGATGACAATAGCCCATTTCCCTCTTTCTATATTATTTGAGAGAGAGATATCATAAGATCATACATTTAGATAAAGAAAAGGACCTTAGATATTATCTTAGATATATAATATATTACATTAATTGTATCATATCATATCGTATTATAGTATCCTTGTTATCCAAGAAACTGAGACACAGAGAGATAAATTATTTGACCAAAGTCACATAGATAGTAGGAGCATGAATGGCGTTTGAACCTAGGGCTTTTTCTACTGTATGTTACAGTTGTTATGGGGTTGGAGTGGTATCCATATCTTTGGGCCAATCCCAAAACAAATTACCAACTTCTTCCTCCTTCAGATCTAAATATATTTCAAGAAAGTATGTGAAAAATAGTATTTTCAGTACTTATCTGTTTTATCATAAAAATATTTGCATGAAAACAGCATCTTTGCTTCTTAAGCCTTTATCTGCTTTTGTTACTCATTCCATCTTGTAAAGAGGCATAATCTTTTGTTTTTGACATATAATCATTTCCACTGCAAGCAATAGTGATGTCACAAACAAGGATTATAATTTTAGCTAGAAAATAAGCAGATGAGTTCTGAAAAACAAAGCTGCTACTGATTTTCAAATATCCTCAAGAACAAAGGGAGTATTAGTACCATGGAGGCAAGATTGGGAGGGGGAGGTTTCCCAAAACATTTTTAATAGAACATATTCTTCTTGAAAATAATAGGTTGTTCACTTCTGTTTTTCTAGTTTGAGAAATTTTAGGCTTGGTCCCCTTAGTGGCTTTTTTTTTTGCTAGGATTCCCAGGTTTTATAGTTATGTTTTTCCTCACACTGAATGGGATATGTAATCTTGCCTGAAATTTAGTTAAAATCTCTATTTGAATGATAGATGTGATCTGCCTCATTTTGAGTATTCAGTAAGTGAGTCAAGTTTCAAAAGTTAAAATCCAGCTTGGTGTAGAATGTCTCCGGACCACTCTTCAAAGTATTATTCTCGGTGTATTGTCTTACAGTTGTAATAGAAGACCAAGCACGTTGTGATGACTATTTGTATCTTTCTTGCTGGCTAGCTTATCCACCTTGACATTGCTTTAACCCTATCTGTGAGGTTTTCCAACTTTTTGCCAGCTGAGCTTTCCCAATATAACTGATATATGAATTTATCCCTGACTCCTCTTTTGCTGAGTGAGTTCTAAGTGAGTGTTTTAAACCAATTAGTGAAAGATAATTACTTGTGGTTTTTTTGTTGGTCGTTCAGTCATATCCAACTCTTCATGTCCGACAATATTGTCCATGGGGTTTTCTTGGCAAAGATACTGGAGTGGTTTGCCATTTCCTTTTTTAGTGGATTAAGGCAGAGGTTAAATGACTTGCCCAGGGTCATATAGCCTGTATCTAAGGCTGGATTTGAGCTCAGGTCTTCCTGTCAACAGGCTCAGATATTTGAGTTTTGAACACTGAAATTATGTTACCTATGATTCTTAAAATGTCTTCACTAGATGCAGATGTCCTCCCATATTTTGAGAAAAGAAGTTTCTGAGTTATGTCTTGTCTAATTTTTTCCCAATGAAGTCTTGGTAGTGAATTCCTCTAAAAAGCTCTCTAAGATCTATTCTATTTGTGCAGAATGAATGGATGGTAGCATGATCCATCCATTATTTTCAGCAGCCTTGATAATCGATACAGATCACTGAGCAGTCAATTTATCTCAGCTATCGGTATTGATCAGGAAGAAGAGCTAAACAAATGGATCAGCCAGGCTGTACACAAGTTCAGCTATTTTGTAGACAGATTCTGAGTCATCTGCACACTCCAGTGAGCAAAACAGTCACAAAGAAAGAAGAAAGCCGGGTCCTCCTCAGAAATGACAGGGTTGGGCTAGATGATCCCCAAAGTTCCTTCTAGTTCCAAAATTCTAGGATTCCATGCTAAACATTTTTCTCTGAAAACATTTTCATGGAAAAAAATGAGACAAAAATTGAAGCTGCTTAGGATCAGCAAATATGTATTATGCACCTATCCTGCAAGGCTTTGTGTTAGGGACTGAAGGAGATACAAAGAAATACAAGACCCTATCCTGGCTCTCAAAATGCTAATTACAATCACAAATGCAGATAGAAATAATTACCACCTACAAGGAATGAAAAAAGAAATGCTCTTAGAATCCAGAGAGAGAAGGCTCTTCTCTCTAAGGTGCACAAGGAAGGACTCATGGTGTGTAGGTGAACCATGCGATAGGTCTTGAAAAATTAATGGATGTGAATAGGCAGAGAGAAAAAAAAAACATTATTTCGGGGTGGGAATAGCGTAGGGTGATGGTAAGAATGACGTCAGCAGCATTAACTGTGCAGAAGCAATAAAGTGCAAAATATGTTGGAGGAATAGTAAACCAGTTGGCTGGAGTGGACTTCATTTAGCAGTAAAGTGGTAAAACTGGAATCAGATTCTAGAGGATCCTGTATATCCGAATAAGATGCTAGACCATCTGTAAATAAGCGATGAGTGGTATTCTAAAAAGATAAATTGGCATTGCCATGTAGCATGGATGGAAGGAATCATGGAATGCAGGCAGGGAGACTAATTAGGAAGATACCACAATAGTCATTGGGCACCCAGGTTGCACAGTGGATAGAGCGCTGGACCTGTAGTCCGTTAGACATGAGTTCAAATGTGGCCTCTGACACTTACTAGCTGTGTGACCCTGGGCAAGGCACTTAACTTTGTTGGCCTCAGTTTCCTCATCCGTAAAATGAGCTGGAGAAGGAAATGGTGAACCACTCCAGTATCTTTGCCAAGAAAACCCCAAAAGGGGTCGTGAAGAGTCAGACACAAATACAAATGACTAAACAACCACCACAAAACCCCAGTGGCCCAAGTTGTGAAGTAATGAGGATTGAATTAAGATTTTAAAACCACAAAGTGTTAGAGCTTGCAAGGATTATAGGAGCATAGATCTAGTGCTGAAAGAGGCCTCAGAGACCATCTGGCCCAACAAGCATTTTACAGATAAGGAAACTGAAGCCCAGGGAGGTTGTGACCTGCCTGAGTTTGCGCATGTAGAAAGCCTCATAGGCAAGATTCAAACCTAGGATCATAGAGAGTAACTAAACCAACAACCTCGCTTTGTACATAAGGATGCTCTAGCCCAAAACAGTAAAGCAACTAGGCCAGAGTTACACAGCTTGTTAGTACAAGAACCATGACTAGAATTCAGGTCCTAGCACTCTCACTAGTACAAGTGAGAAATAGTAAGAATGAAGAGTTTGCTACCTTTGATGTCTACCTGGCAAAGGAAGAAAATGACCAGGCATTGGTCACTGATCAGATACGGGAAATGAATGAATAGGAAGAGTCGAAGCAGAGACTTGAGAGAATGGAGGGATTATTAACAGAAATGAAGAAATAAGAAACAGCAGCTGCTGTTGAGGAAGATAAAGACAAATGTCGAATTTGAAGGCAATGGCATGACATCCAAGAGCAAATATCCAACAGGATAGAAATATCGAACAGAGCTAGAGAGCTTTGCTGTTGTCTGCCTAGCACAATAGGATTTGAAGGGGAGTGTGACCTTACTGCACTTTAACCCCTTCATTTTACATATGAGGCAACAGAAGCCCAGGGAGAAGTGCCATGCCTATGGCTCCAGGAGAGTGGTAGCTGAAGCCATAAGAGTAAATGAAATTGTAGAACCATGCATTAGAACTAGAGGGGAACTCAGATCATCCAGTTCCCATCCCTCATTTTACAGATGAAGGAACTTGGGCATAGTCAAGTTAAGAAACTTACCCAAGGTCATAGAAGTAGCCAAGAAAGGAACTGGGATTTGAATTCAGGTCCTTTGACTACAAATCCAATTCTCTTTCCATTGTACTGTGTCTCAGTCTTCAAGGGGAGACAATAAAGTGTGAAGAGCAGAGAGATGGTCAGAGCCTGAACTTAGGGTAATAGCTACCTTTTAGTGGCTTCTAGTCTTTCAGACATTCAGTGATTGAACTAGGCTCTGGGAAAGTGAGGCAGAAGAGGATACAGAAAGGTATATACCATGGTGCCTGCCTTCATGCTGCTTACAGCCTAGTTCAAAAATACACCACAACTCTAAGAAGACAATTAACCAAACAAACAAAAAAAGAATGGCAAATGACAAACATCAAATGAGCGACAAAACAGACAATAAATGATATAGGAGTTGAATGAAAAATGATCGAGAGGGATTCTGAGTTTTGCTTACAGTCACCTGTCTTTTGAGCTGATAGACAAATATCATTCATACCTTTGTTGTCCCAACTTAATACGGTACTAATTTGAACTTTATAATAGACAGACCCCATGATCACTTTGATGAACTAACATTACCTCATGGTAAACATGGGCTAGTCTTTCAGGAGTAATACCCCACTTTGAGCTGTTAGCCATCTGTGTCACAATAGTTAGAAGATTAGTTGCAGCAGGGATGGTAATAACAGTATTACAACTGCCTTAATTTTTGTGTGTATAAAGCCCCCATATTATAGCCATTCTGTAAAGAACTCCAGGTCTTTGTCAATGACGGATTTATTGAGGACAAGCTTTCAGAAGGATTCTACTCGAAATCCTATTAAATTGCCATCCATTAAACCATTAGAGCACTCATTAAAACCGCTAGTGCAGACTTCTTGTTATTCATGAGTTATTGGTCGTTCCCACTTCTGAGATGTGTCTGCCAATACCAGCATACCCTTTGTTCTATTATGGCTATTCGGTTCCAAGAAAGCAAACATCAGCCTTCTCCCTATTCCTTCACAGTGTTTATTGTTTGTTGGTAGGTTTCTTTGTTCCTAACTCAGTTGAGTGAAATAGAGTAGAGATTACAGTTAAGACCCCATTCACTTGGACTTCATGAGAAATGCGTTGTCTAGTGTGTAGGAGCCTGGTTTGCTTTACATCATTAAATATTGGAGAGGGAGGGTGAAAATGAGGTGATGTGATCATATGCTGGTAATTTATCAGGGTAGTGAATGAAAAAAACAGCTGGCATTTAAATCTGTTCTAATGCCATATAGTTTTAAATTTTCAACTCAAACAAGGATGTCCAAGCTAAACGTGTAATTCATATACAATGTACATTTTTTAAAAAATATGTAATCTTTCTGGTTGTCTATACATTTTTGTAAAGGCATGCACAGAAAACAATCATTGGTGATGCCTTTGATAATTTTTTTAGGTGGCAGTTATCCCTAACTCTTAGAGATCACAGGTACTCTATACTAGGCAGCATCAGTAAGTAGAAACCAGCTATTACAATTCCTTATACATTCCCAAGGAGCCATTGAAAGAGTGATCCCTTAGAGGCTCCATCCTCTGCCAAAATATTTAGGAAGGTTGGTGTTTTACCTGCTTCCTAGACTTTAAAGTCATTGAAGACTGGAACATTGATTTATTTGTAACTTGCATTGCCCCCAGTAAAAGCACAGTGCTCTGCATGGAAAAGGCACTTAATAATTCCTAATGAATAAATGTCTACTGAATAAATGAATGGGCTGAATAAAGAATGTGAAGAAAACTCTCCTTTAAAGAGTCTGGAAGAGATGGATTTATTTAATCAAAGGATGAATCAGTATGATTAATCCTTTCATAATTACTTCATTGATATTTGCTATTATATTTGTTGGTGATATTGATGGCTAACATTTATGCAGTAAAATTTACCAGGAACCTCATTTCCCCCAATCATCTTATAGGTAGATGAAGGTTGAAATATGTGGTTTTTTTTTACACGTGTATGTACTTATGACATAAGATTTTGTCCAAAAATACATATTCAATTCACATTCGAAAAATGAAAAGACACTGCTGTTTAATCCTGTATCATTAAATCTCAAAAGAGAGACGTTTCAGTTTTCTATGATAAAACAATGACTGGTATACTTGGGCATTACATGTAAAAATAGAAACTATCAGGAACTCTGTCTCCTTTTATGAGATGCTTTTGTTCAATACAGTGTATAGGAGCTCCTCCTTATCCAAGGATAATTAGTACTGGAATAAGTCTAGTTAAGTGAAATTACTTAAAATAGGGACCATTTTTTAGTAAATAGTAGAACAAAACACTTGATCAGGACTTTATCTTGGAAAATGCAATTAAAAATTATAGAAGTGGCTCATTTTGTACTTGCAGTCTCAAGTTAGAACTGCAACAATGCATTTACTTGCTCCTCACATCCACCTCTTAGATTCTCCAGTTTCCTTCCAGATTCAGCTCAGATGCCACCTCATATTTGAAGCTTTCCCAGATGTTTGCAGTTGTTAGTTCTCTCCCTTTTGTATTTACTTTCTTAGAACAAAAAAAGTAAATAAAATGTTGATATTTTTGGTGTAATTTTTTTTCCTGACAAAAGTATGATGACAGCCCAGTGTGGCATCTTTCACTTCATGTTTTTACTTTGGCAGTGTCATCATAAAGAGGATGATTGCAGCAAAAAAAGATAAAAGGGATTTATCAGTTTTTTCAAGGGACTCGTAATTCTTTGGTATTTGAATCACTCTCTTTGGAAGCATCTGTCACTATTAACAGTGAATGACCCTTCCACAGGAATGGGCAAGGATATCTACGAGTGATAAGCAGTGGGGAAGGAAGTTTGAGTGCGGGCTAACTGTAGAAATGGTCACTTCACTGATGCTTGCATTATGATAACTTTTGCTTACTGATAAATACAACCTTATAGTAATGTGGCATGATTTAGTGCCATGGTTTCCAATTTTTTTTTGTTCTGTGAACCCCTTCTGACAAGGAATATGTATTGTGAACCCCCTAAATAATTTACTTTGCTACTCATCAAATTCTTCACAATTATTTACTGCTTAAGGAACTATTAAGATTTTTTAGCACAAACCCCTTCTACCATTGTAGACATAGAACCGATGACTGTCATTATTAATAATTATAATAACTTGCATTTACATAGTACTTTAAAATGTGTATAATGCTTTAAAAATATTATCTGATTTTATCCTCTCAACAACACAGGTTGTTGTGCTATTTTTCATTGTGCTATCTGTTGTCTGTGCAATTATTATCTCCATTTTGCCAGTGAGAGAACTGAAGCAGACAGAGCTGAGGTGACTTGCCCAGGGCCACAAATCTGATAGTTGTCTGAGGCTGGATTTGAACTCATTTTCCTGATGGACATTCTACTTTATCAGCTAGCTGCTTCAGACTGTGGATAGAGAGCCAACCTTGGAGTCAGGAAGAATATGTGAACAGGGAACAAGTCACTGCCCCCAGAACATTCTCTAAGGCTATAAATTGCATAATAAGTATGAATCTTTACAGGTATAGAGTATTTCTTTAGCTAGACTTCCTTACACCAATGAAATCAAAGGTACAAGACAAAGCAAAATGAAATACCAGCAATGCAGGGATTCAGATTGTAAATATTCAGATAAGAAGTCTTTTTTTAAAAAATTATTTTCTAGCCAGTCATTATATTAAACCCAAGAGTTTATTTGCATATAAATTGCCCTAGAAAAGGATATACAACAACTCCTGTGCAATATATTATTTCCCTTCCCATATTCTTTGTTTCAACCAAATAGAGCTACTGCCTCTTCCTTGGACTCAACATTCTGTTTTCTGTGTCTGTGACTTCTCTGCTGTTGTCCTCCATACCTGGAATGCATTTACTTGCTCCTCCATCCACCTCTTAGATTCTCCAGTTTCCTTCCAGATTCAGCTCAAATGCCAATTCATATTTGAAGCTTTCCCAGATGTTTGCAGTTGTTAGTTCTCTCCCTTTTGTATTTACTTACTTATGCACATGTTATATATCCTCCAAGTGGAATTTAAATTTACTTTTGGAGGACAGGGATAGCTTAATTTTTGTCTGCTCCCAATGCCTCTCTGAGCTCAGTTTCTTTTACCAAGTAGGCATCTGGTGATAGTTTGTTGAGTTGAATTATTAAATTGATATTAGGAGGAGGCTAACTCTGAGCCAAGACTCTGAAGGTGTAGAAGAGAATCTGGAAAATCTTGAAGTGCTATAGAAATGTTAGCTGCTGCTTTTATTATTATTCCTCAGTTTAATTTTTATGAGGAGATGTATCCATGCTTCTGTTTACTCTTTAAACTCAAAAAAATTTGAAGACTCATTTTCTTTTTTTGTTTGCTTGCTTTGGTTATGAAATTTTTCAATCTAAAAGTAAGATGTTAGATATAACATAAAGGTATTAAATTATCAGGTCTTTTAAGCTGTCATATCTTGATTTCAAGACTCATGGCTTTTTTTTTCATTTTGGGCTAATTTTGCCACAATTATCCAGATGCTTATTATCTTACAAAATAAGTGAAATAGAAACTGACTAAATTATCTGGGTAATTGCCTTTTCTTTAGGCTTTATTTTGCCCAGTCTGGTCATACTAGCAAATGTACTTCATCTAACCCATTTGCCTTTTTCTATATCTGAACAGAGTATCCTTAAATCCAATAAGCAGAAGACAACTCTGTCGCGAATATCTTTTTATCACCTTATGCCAGTAGCTATAAAAATATAGCTATGTTTGCAAAATGAAGTGAAGAACTAAGTTATATGTCTGTTTAATTCTATGCTCTAAATCTTATTTAAAGAAGTTTTAGGTATATATTATTCACTTGGACTGTCCATAATGCTTACATTCTTAGATCCTGGGATTCAGAACTCTCAGATCATTTTTATGTAAGGATATTGAATCTAACTTAAGTGACTAACTAAAACCTTCAAGGTTGAAGCCCGTGGCATAGCCAGGATCCAAACCCAACATTTCAGGCCTTTTTCATGACATCACAGTGCTTACTTATGATTTTATCTGTTTCCTCCTTTGTTGCTATCCTCTCTAAGTAGAAATATAACTTTCTTCTGGTAAATATAATTGATTCGACTCATCTATTTCTGAAAATGCTCTAGAATATATTTTTAAAGGGCTGATTAATGAGCATCTAGAAAACACTGATCACAAAAGGCCATCATTTCTTTATCAAGAATAGGTCATGAGAGACTAAACTTAATTTATTTTTAACATTATTATTAAACCAGTAGATCAGGGAATTCTGTAGATAGTGTTTTCCCAGATTTCAGCAAAGCATTTGAAAAAGGCTTTCATGTTATTCTTATGGAAAACATAGAAAGAGATGGGCTAGACAATGTTACAAGTAGGTGATATGGAACTGGCTGAATGACTGGACCTGAAGATTAATTGTTTAATGTCAGCTTGGAAGATCTCCAGTTGAATGACCTATGTGGTTCAGTTCTATTTAACATTTTATTAAGGAGTTGTATAAAGGCATAGAAGCCATCTTTTTCAAATTTAGTGATGACACAAAGGGTTAGTTAGGACAGTTAGCACACTGAATGACTGAATTAGGATCTGAAAATATCTTGACCAAATAAAACATTGGGTCAACTCTAATAAGATGAAATAAAGTACTGACAAAATTTAAAGTCTTCAACTTTCAAAAAAATGACTCTCTCTCTCTCTCTCTCTCTCTCTCTCCCTCTCTCCCTCTCTCTTTCTCTCTCTTTCTCTCTTTCTCTCTCTCTCTCTCTCTGTCTCTCTCTCTTTCTCTCCTTCTCCTCTCCATAGGAGAGGGGGAGAGAGGGAAAGTCATTTTTTGAAAGTATAAGAAAAGTATAATTGAAAGTATAAGAGAGTATATATACATATATACATACATAAATGACAGGTGAGGCATAATTAGACAAAATTTGTATAAAAATTATCTAGAGGTTTTAGTGGTTTACAATCTCAATACAAGTCAACAGTTTCATATGGCAGTCAAAAAAGCTAATGTGACCTCAGTCTATTTTAAATGAAGCATAGCTTCCAGTTATAAAGAGGTGATAATCACACTGCACTCTGACTAGTAGTCAAACTTCATATGGCTTATTATATAGTTAGGGTATCGCGTTTTAGGAAAGACATTGATAAGCTAAATATTTTTCGACTGGAAGTCAACCAGGATGATGAAAGACCTCAAATTCATGTAATTTGATGATCAGTTCAAGGAACTAAGGATGTTGAATGAGAATGAAGGGAAAAAAGGCTTAAGAGAGAGTGATGTTATTGCTGTCTTAAAATATTTGAAGGGCAATCATGTGGGGAAAATAATTTGATGTGTTCTGTTTGGCACCAGAAGTCAATTTTTGGAAGTTTCAAAGAAGCAAATTTTAAGATTAATAGGACAAAAAGCTTTCCAACAGCAAGGGCTATACTCGTGTTCTAAAAGTCTTAGTTGAGTTTTGAAATATCTTGTATAAAAATCAGATGGTGTGCTTCACACAAAAGTAGGTTGATCTTTGGTAAGTATGTTGTAAAAGAAGTTCCTTTGCAAATTTGGGTTGGCTTAGCTGGCCAGTGGACAGCTTGGTGGCACAGTGGACAGAGCACCAGTCAAGAAAACCTGAGTTCAACTGTGGTCTCAAATGCTTACTAGCTATGTGACCCTAGGCAAGTCACTAACCCATGTTTGTCTCAGTTTCCTCACCTGTAAACTGAACTGGTGAAAGAAGTGGCAAATTATTCAATATCTTTGCCAACAAAACTCCAGATGGGGTCACAAAGAGTTGGACATGACAGAAACAACTTAAGAATAAATAAATCCAAAAAGCTGGATATCAAGGTCCATCCAAATTCTCAAACTCTAAGATCCTGTGACTTTTGGTGAAGGGAGAGAGAAAGGCCAAAGTCAGAGACTCCAGTGATTCCAGCCTGGGGGACTGAGAGAGAGTAGGGAAATCACCAGAAATAGGGAATTATAGAGGATGGGCAGCTTTTGCAGAGAATATTAGTTTTGTTTTGGATATTTGTTAAGTTGTCCATGAAATATCTAATGAAAAACCCAGTAGGCAGTTGGAAATTCTGGACTAGAACTCAGAGCAGAAATCAGAGTAAGAAGGAAAGATTTTGAGTCATCTACTTAGAAGTAATAACTGAAACTGTAGGAGTAGATATGAATAGAGATGGAGAGGAGACAAGGGCCAGGGGCACAGCTTTGGGAGAATTTCACCCTTGGGAGCATATAGAGCAAAGACCATTAAGAAAAGTAACCAGGAAGCATTCAAAAAGATTGGAAAAATACTTGAAAATAAAGGAAGATATTGTAATCAGCAGTGTCAGAAACCTAACCACATGGATTCCACTTTCTACAAGTTTGTTAAATTAAGGAAACTTCCTAATGGCATAGAAAGTATCAACATTTCCATTGTTATACCCTTTAAAAGATAGTCCCTTTTTTGAACTCTTATTTAAATGGTTTCATTCCAGAGAAATAACATTTTATATCTCACCAATAAAAATTGAAAAATTGTTAACTTTATTTTGGAAACAAAATAATGGCTCCCCATTAAACTTAAATAGAGTGCAATATTTTTCATCTTATTGTGCTAAATCCATGGTAAATAACAGTGAGCAAACTACTCTCTGGAAGTAAATTGTAAACTGCATGAGACAAATTAACTCTCCCTTAGGTATAATTTAGAACAGATTATTTGCCAAATGGCTTCCTGAGAGAATTAATTCACCTCACCTGGTTGGGCAATTTACCCTCAGGGTATAGTTTATTTTTGCTGATTCACCATATATCAATTCAAAAGCACTTTACTTCTATGGGTTTAAGTTTGAGAATTATTGTGAGTAATATCCATTTTTAATCATTTGGTATGTTTTCACCAAAATGTTGCATGTGAAATTGATTTACTAACATCACAATATTTCTTACTTTAATATTAATAATATACATTAATATATAATTTTATCAGTATCAGTACTCTCATCCACAATGCAGATCACAATCCCACTATTGTTACTTTCAAGAGCTGCTGCAGTCAGAAATTTCAAGACTCAAGCTAAACTGGTGAAGAACCTCTCCAAACTAACTGCTTAGACAACAAGCACGTAGTCCATCTCTGTCCTCATAGCTGAGATGTATACAGCTTGGTAGGGCCTGCCAGAGTTTATATTCTGTTGAAAGACCCAGGGTCATGACCCCATGTCATGACGAGCTATCAGATGTAGGACATCCTCATGGTTCACAAAAAAGAAAGAATTTTTAAAAGCTTATATCACATAAATAGCCAAGAAAGCCCTGTTTTAATGTAATTAGCTTTTTCTTCTTATGACTAGACAATATGACTGTTTGCTGATGGCTGATTTAAAAATGACTCATATCTGTAAGCATTAGGTTATCATCTATTAAAATATAATCAATTTCAGTTTTATTTTGTCATTCGATGCCATTTAAACTCTTTCTACCTCTGTTCTTGAAGAAAGAAAGTATGGTTCTAAGGTTCTCCCTCATGCTGCCAACCAACAGTTATTTGACCAGCCTGGCCAATAGTTTATTATGGAAACCAGGTGCATCTTACTGATGTTGTGCTGAAGTCATGTTTTATTTTTTTTTAAATTTTTATTTCATAGCTCTGCTTCTGAGTACTCTAAAAGTATTTTTCCTCATTAGTTTCCTGATCCCACATCTAACTTTTGCAACATTATTTTAGACATCTTCCTCAGTGTCCACTTTCACAAAGAACTCACTGAGTATCAAAGTATGTAGTTTGGGGGATTTTAAATTTCTCATAGAACCTCATTCTTTGCTTTCTGAATGGATATTAGTTTATAAGGTGAAATTATCATTACTGCGCTCTCTTTCTTGTTCTCACTGGGATCAGTGTAAGGAAAAATAATTAAGTGTTCCATGAAGCTATACCTCTTATTTCCTTTGGACACAACATGAAAAACAACTTTGGCAACTCTTTTTATCCCTTTGTCTTGTAAGGAAAACCTGTGAGCCAGCCTTCCATTTAGAGACCACTTGTTTAGGCCCAATTTCTGGTTTCATGTACAACAATAGTATCTACATAGATATGGGAGGAGAAAGCAGCCAGGAGAAAGAGGTATCATCAGCAATGTCAGTCATTGAAGAAATGTCAAGGACAACAAGAACTGAGAAGAGACCATTGGATAGAATGGTGGTGGTTTTCTATTTCGACATGTCATTGAATTATCAGGAAGGTATGGTAGGCATATTAGTATGGGAGATGGGCAGAGAGGGGGTCCTGCCTTTATATTCTTTTTCCTAGGTTATCCACTGTTCAGATAGTTCCTGTCCATTTGGTGGGAAAGCTTTATAGGGCCTCTAGTATCTTTCTTAATGCCCCTTAATTTGGAAAATATTGAGACTGTTTTTGTACTCTGTCCTGAAAAAATTCATAAGTAAAAACTTTCATTAGATATAAATCACTCCCAAAAATGACATCTGAACCAAGCCACCAAAAAAAAATGACATCTGAAATTGTGGTTTTGGAAAAGGTGGTGAAGTCAAGTTTTATACAATCAATTTGTATAGTCATAGAATATTAGAAGTAGAAAAGACCTTAGATATACTCCAGGACAACCTCACTCTGTATTATATAGATAGATACAGACCCAGAGGAGCCAAACAATTTTCTCAAGATTGCTTGGCCAGCAAATGGCAGAGTAGGAACCCATTTTACAGATGAGAAAACTGAAGCTGAGAAAGCTTACATGTCCAGGATCATATAGCAAATAACATAACCAGGATATGAACCAAGATCCTCTGACCCAAAATCCAACTCAACATATATTTATTAAAAGCCTGCTATATGCTAGGCACTGTGCTAAGCACGGAACATGAAAAAAGGCCAAAAAGAAAAAGTCCTTTCTCTCAGTCTAATGGGAGAAAACATGCAAATAACTATATAAAAACAAGATATATAAATGGATAAATTGAAGATAATCAACAGAGGAAAGGCACTAGCATGAAGGAAGATCAGGAAAGGCTTGCTTTGGACTTGAAGGAAGAGAGAGAACCCATGAGGTAGAGGATTCCAGGCATGAGGGACAGTCAGTGAAAATGTTCAGAACTGAGAGATGGAATACCTTGTTCATGGAACAGGAAGGAAGCCAGTGTCATTAGACTTTAGTATACATGGAAGAAAGTAAGATGTAAAGGGATTAGGTAATCAAGGGTTTTAAAAGCCAAAGAAAATATGTTTTATTTTGTCCTGGAGACAGTAGAGAGCTGAGCTAACCTCTGAAATTTGTTGAGTAAAGGATTGAGTTAGACCTGTGCTTTAGGATGATCAGTTTGATAGCCGAGTGGTAGACAGACTCAAATAAGGACAGATTTGGAGTAAGGAGTCCAACCAGCGTGTTTCTGCAATAGTCCAGGCAGAGGTAATGAGGACCTGAAATAGAGTAGTGGTGGTGTTATTGGAAATAAGGAGGTATGTATAAGAGATGGTACTGAGATAGACTTGACAAGAGTTAGCATCAGATTGGATATGGAGGCTGGCAGAAAGTAGACTAGAGTGTGACACCTAAGTTATGAGCCTGAGTGTCCAGAAGGATGGTAGTACCCTCAAAACCAAGAGGAAAATTGGAAGGGATGAAGGGCTCTGTGTGTGTGTGTGTGTGTGTGTGTGTGTTAATGAATTCAGTTTTGGACATGTTGAATTTAAGATGTCTGCAGAACATCCGGTTCAAGTTGTCCAGTTGGCAGTTGAAATGTGAAAATGGAGGTAAGAAGAGTATTCTTCTTAGCTCCATATGCTGTGTCCAAGTCATACTTTGTGCTCCATGGATTTTTTAGAGGCTTCTTGGAACCAAGGAAGACATGTTGGTGGAGACATAGCCCTTTCTGTTTGTATTCATTCTCCTCAGACACACTATGATTTGATTGTTTCTCAGAGCAGCAGTGTAGAAAGAGTAATGAACTGGGAGTTCTAATTGCATGCTGAAGACCCAGATCTGCTATTCACTGGCCTTACAACCATGAGCAAAAATCTTAAGTACTCTGAGCCCTACTTTCCACCTATGTAAAAAGGAGACAAGAAGATTTACCTTATAAAGCTGCATAAAGAAAGTGATTTGTAAACTTAAAAGTGCTATACAAATTGGAATTTTGGTATAATGATAAAAATAATAATATCACCTTTCTGTTATTAATGGCAGACTCAGGCAGGATTGGAATTCTCAGCTTTCCGCCTCCATGCCAGTTTTCTTTTAATATACCACACTGACCCTCCATTTTTACTGTTTTAATTATACTTAGCAAAACCTTATTTTGCAGTTTCCAATTATTTGGCTCTCTACATTTTACAAAATATATCTATTGCAAAGCATAGAAGCATGGGTACTTTTTAATTGTCCTACATTAATATGCTAGAATAATTCCTGTTAATGATTGTTTTTAATCCCAAGACTAAAACATTCCTTTACTGCCTAAAAGAGATCTCCTCAGTGACAACTTATTATCCTAGAGCTTTAAAAGTTCCTGAGCTTAGCCTAAGGCAAAGCATATTATATAACAGGAGAGTGAACTGTTATAACCTGTGGCCAAAAACAAAAGAGAAAAGAAAGATAAAATTTTTTTTTTTGGTTCAAGGTCATTGGGAGTTCAGGTTGCTGTAAGAAGAGGCTGGTTAGCTTTACCCATATTTTGGCCAGTAAATGAGAACATCCATCTCTTCTATATAATTAGGTGTTTTTGTTAGCTGTTATGAAAAACAAAACAAAACAAAAAGGATGTGTCCTTTTTGTGGTTTCTCTTTGATGATTTTCTAAAGGAGATATTTTGAGGATTTTGTCTTTAAAGCACTCTCACTGGCAGTGAAAGACTAGTGGTTAGTGTGGGTGTGAGTCTGTTGTCATGTGTGGTAAAGATCCTCCTCCCAATAAAGGAAAGTAACTGGGACTTGGGGAATTCTTCTCCTAAGGTTCTGCTCTATGATTAAGGTTTGGGATTTTTTTTGAAGATGGCCTGGCAGTTCTAACAATGTAATCTTGCTCATTTACTGTGATTCTAAGTGCAAATTTACAGTCACTCCAAAGTTTGGGACTCAAATTATGTACAAAGAAAATAGTCCACTTGACTCTGATGCCATCTGCTTTCTTCCCTAAGTTGTGTTCTGAGAGAACAGTTAAAAGCTAAGTGTGAGAAGATAATGGAGTGAAGCTGGAAAGGTTTCATTCCTTGCTCTGGCTTCTCATGAATGTACCGTAGGTAAATCTCTGCCTCATTTTCTCCTTCTGTTAAGTGTAGCTTTATACATCTTTCAGTGTACCTGTTGCACTGAAATGTCAATCTACCTACTGCATCAGAATGCTTCGGTGGCCTGGTCAATAATCCTTGGGAAAACCTCTTTGAGAAAATCTTAAGGACGAGACACTACACAAGTGAAATGTTTAAGTTTCTGTGATACTGGAAGGTTTTCATTTGAGGCTTTTCCTTTAATGCATGAAGTGCTTGGTCATAATAGCCTCTAGAAAGATGCCTTTTCCTATGTGCCATAACCTTGCTTGGCTGGACATGCTATTGAATTGATATCCTTTTGTTGCTACTTGAGCAAGATATATTACTGATCATAATTTCCATTCTTTCCATCTCTCTTTCTGCCTGAATTCACCTAAACCTGTTCTTCATCCTCATGACTGCAGTACCTCCATTCTTCTCTGTTCTCACAATGCATCATATATGTTCTGACTTCATTTTCTTCTCCACTACAATCCATGTGACCTTGAGCAACCTCCCTGGGCCTCAGTTTCCTTATCTGTAAAATAAGAGGATTGGACTAGAGTCAATGCTTCTTCAACTGTGGGTCAGGACGAAAAAATTTGCAACAGTAAAAGGTTTCTGAACACAAGGACCAAAAGATAATTCAAAATCAAACACCTAGTGAATCCAAAGAGTTTCTGGCACTTTGCATTGCACATGCCCTCAGGACATGCAATGCCAACAAACTGCCTAAACTGAAAAGGGGTTGTGAGTGGAAAAAGTTTAAGAAGGCCTGGACTAAATGATTTCTGGAGTCCATTCCAGCTATAAACCTCTGATCCTTAATTTCTACCTGTTCACCAACCAGCTTAAGCATCTGCTGTAATGCAGAGCTTTCTGGGTTAGGCACTGTGGGGTGACAGGCAATGAAATATTTAGCATAGATATGGGCCCTGACCTGGAGCTCGTATGGGAACATCAGAAATGGTAGAGGATGCTGTATGATCTCCAAGGCCCCTGCCAGCCCTAACATTCTCATTCTATGACTTTTTCTCTCTGGATACCCCCTTACCAACTACAGAGAGAAATAAAGGGGAATGAGAATAACTTATTGAGTCAGTATCACTGTACATCGTCTACCATTATATTGTATACCACTTGAATTTTTTACAAAGTGATTGAGACCTGGTGATCCATCTTCAGTGTTTCCAAATGATGTGTCACCTAAGCCTTGGCTTTTACTTATTCTGGTGGCTGGTCATTGCTATGCTCATGTGCACATTTCCCAGACACCAGCAGAACAGGACATGCAATGAAGACCTGCCAACTGCCATTACTTATCATCAGCTCTATTGAAGACTAATGAATAGGAGTCGAAGGATAAACAGTTGATGGCATTCATCAGGCCTCTTGCTTTACCTCATTGCCACAGATAATGGGGATTTGACCACAAGTCTGTTGTCATTCTATTGATAAAATTTAAATCATCATTTTTACATTTTGCCTGCCCAGAGTGTTTATCCATCCTTACTAAACTTCTGGGCTTGCTTACTACTGCCTGGATCTAACAACCTATAAGAACAGTGCTGATTCAACCAGAAAGACAGATCCAGATAGACAAAAGCTGAATTACCTAAAGACAATTCAACATTTAATCAATGTTTTTTTTCTTTGTAAAACCGGTATGAATGCAGGCTGCCTTCCATCTGTTTCATCATGTATATGAAACATCCTCATTTTTTTAACATGATATTTCAAAGGATTTGCTCCAGTATGATACAAGGTGATAGGGTAGAAGGAGATATAACTTGGGTTGAAGAGATAAAGGATAGCCATTTTCCAGTGTGTTTCACCGAGATGACTTGTGCCCATTAGCTTAGTTCTACCCAGCTGGCTGGTTGAATAACTTCTCCACCCTTGACGCATTGTTCCCAGAGGATCACACTCTAGAAAGCTGTTCTGTAATACACTGAACAAATACACCTATTTTGTGATATAACCGCAATTCCATTCTTCTTTTCTTCATTGGTCTATATAGATAGTGTATATCTTATCCAGAGGGAGAAGAAGAAGGTGAAATGAACAGAGGCAGAGACAAGTTGAGAGGAGTCTTTGAATTCCTAGATGCAGTTTAATTACTCTGATTTAATATAGGTGGTTTTGCATAGCTGTAGGTAAACGTTCATCCATTTGAAAGAAAAGTTTATCAAAGAGAATAACATCTTCCAGCAAAGACACTCAACATCTGTAGGATGTTCTTAGGACAGTTTATAGAGAGAAGCAAGCAAGAAAGAGCTCATATAACCAGAATTATCCATTAGTTGAGCCTCAGGTTGGTGACAGCTGTAATTTCAGATCACAGTACTTAATGACTAAGCCCCAAGTTAATGAGTTTTGAGTATTACAGGTTGATACACTAGTGACTGTTAACAGTGCAGTTTCTCTATCTTAACTCTCACCTTTTCTGTACAATCTGTGTGTTATCTAAAGTAATCACATTAGGATTTCTCACTATGAGCCTCCCAAGGAACCAGAAATGGCCTCAATTACATTATTTGGTAGATTCCTGTTAAGGTACGGTACTCTACAGAGAACTATTCAATCAACTGGGGCTGCACAATTTGGAGACTTACATAGTCTTGGAAAGTAAAATTGGGTTGATTTTTACAAAATAGTCCTTGGTGAATTGGATGTCATTGATACTTCTATCATGTTCAGAAAATTTGAGGCAGTTAATAAATCCAATGAAATAATATTTCTAAGGCAGTTAGCACAATGCCTTGCACATAGTAGGTACTTCATATGTACTACTTCCTTTTTCCTTCCCTTCCCTTTTCCACTTACTACCAAACAGAAATTGGTCTTCTCAGCAGGTCATACATATGACCTTATTGTTAATTTTTAGGTATTTAACTAGGTATTTAATTTTTAGGTATTTACTTAACTCTGAACTTTTGACTTTTGCATATATCTATCTTTTAAGTGCTTGAAAAATATAGGTGGATTTTAAAAAGTTTTTAAAAATCATGACTTACTACAATGCCAAAAAAATTGCCTTTAACCATATCACATAAATATCCTAGGTGTTCTCCTCCCCGCCAAGATAAGCCTTCACTGAACTTTGTGTCTCCCTAATGCCTAGTACAAGGCTCTACACACAGTCAGTGCTTCAATGTTTGAATGAAAGAACATTAGAAAATTGCTTATTATTTGAAATGCTTATAAAGTTATTCATAATATAATTATTGTCCCCACTGTGATCGTAATTGCTTCCTCATTAGCGCTCCCAGCTTTCTTCTCCATTCTCAATGTAAGTTCCCAAAGTTATTTTTCCATGGTACAGGTTTGACCATGTAACTCCTTTGCTCAGTAAACTCTAGCTCCCTATTGCCCCTAAGATCAAATAGAAATCTTTTTGTTTGGATTTTAAAGCGTTTTACAACAGCCTGAGGGCTTTTTATTTTCTCTAGGATTAAATAAAGACTTCCTCTTTTGGATTTCAAAGTCCTTCACAACTAGGTCTTGACCTACATTTCCAGGCATTTTATATTTTACTCCTCTTTACACACTCTGTGGTTCAAGGAAACTGGCCTTCTTCTTGTTCTCAATCAGTCTCCAGTCTTCATGGCTTTCTACAAGCTTTGTGCCTCTTAAAATTTTTAATTTTCCTTCAAAGCTTAGATCAAATGTCTCTTCCTACAAGAGACATATCCTGATTCCCAGCACCTAGTGCCTACAGTGGGTTGAGTGTCAGGCCTAGAGTCAGGAAGACTCATCTTCCTTTGTTCAGATCTGACCTCAGGCACTTACTAGCTATGTGACCCTGGGCAAGTCACTAACTCCGTTGGCCTCAGTTTCCTCATCTGTAAAATGAAGTGGAAAAGGAAATGGCAAGCCACTTCAGTATCTTAGTCAAGAAATCTCCAAATGGGGTCATGAAGAGTCAAACTCGACTGAAAATGACTAAAGAACAACATTTTACATATATTGTGTGTAAAGATGATATTCATTTGTAAATGATGATATGCATATGTAAAGAAGATATTCAATTTTTATGCATATCTTCTGGTAAAATCTCCATACCAACCTGGGTTTTGTTTGTTTGTTTGTTCTAACTGAAAACCAGTCTGCCCAGAAAATCAATTACTCTTCCATGACATTGGGCTACATAGATGAACTTTTGACTGAAGTAAAGTTTGATCTGACTTTCTCACCGACTCTTTCAGTTGTCTGACTGAATTAAACAAGTTGGCTTGTTACTTATTCCAGTAATTCATGCTCTTGTGTGCCTGTGATTTCATCAATATGGGAATTCCCTTCCGTGATACAGCTTGCTATCCAATATTTATTATTGGATACTGGCACTATGCTGAACAGGAGGGCTTAAACCTGTCCCTACTTAAGAAATAGTACCTACTCTCAAGGAGCTCACAGTTTAATGGCGGAGTGGGCGAGGGAAATGGGGAAATTATACCAGTAGTAGTGACCTCATAAGGTTGTTGTGAGGACAAAGGAAGGTCGTATAAGCCTTCAATTGTTACACAAATGGTGGCTGTTGCTCACATGACCATTTCATATTGTACTCCATATTAATCTTCATCTTTGCGGTAAGGATCATCTTGATATTATCTGGCTTCAGCATATAAAATGTGGTTATGTTTGCTCCTTTTGATGACTGTCCACAATGTGTTGTTATACAAATATTGATTCTTGCTTTCTTTTGTCACCTGTTTTTCTTTTCAAGTCGATTGACCCTGGTCAACAGTTCACATGGGAGCATTCAAATCTGGAAGTAAACAAACCAAAGAATAGATACGCAAATGTAATTGCATATGACCATTCTCGAGTACTTTTATCAGCAATAGAAGGTAAGAAAACCCTCGAAGCATGTACATCCTTTCCACCGGTTGAAAAGTTTGTATGTCTGGTTGTTAGCCTGCCCTGAAAAGTGAAATAACTGTGTCAAGTCAAAACTTCCTTTAGAACTTTCTTAAAATTGATTAGAGGTCTCCCTAAAGATGCTGGCTGACCACTTTTCAGGCATTGTATGGAGAGAATTCTTTTTTTCCCATATGGGTTAGAATAAATGGCTTATGAAATTTTCACTCAGACATTCTCTGATACAGTACTTTGATTGAAGAAGTTACTGTGTTCCTGGTGTTTTCCAAATCTGCTTGAATCATGACATTATTGAATATTAGAACTTGGAAGGGCCCTGAGAAATCATCTAATCCAACTCTGATTTTATAGAGAAAGAAGTAAATTTCTAGAAAGGGGAGATAACTTCCCCAAAGTCATCCAGCTAGATTATGGCAGAGCTAGAATTAGAATTCAGTTCTCCTGCCTCCTAGACCTCTTCTTCTATACAACATTGACTTTCTTGTGGTATAGGATGAATTCTAATATTCTACATGTAGATTCAGTATGGATTTTTAAAGAGCAGGATAATATTTATTTTGATACATGCCTTCATTGTAACACATCTGCCATTTTTCTGCCAATTCATATATCCTGATGTGATCTGCCTCTAATTTGTTCCTGGTAGCTCTCATAAGAGCTAAAGTACAACAAATTAGGAGTTTCACTGTGCCCTCTATTTAATTTCCTGTATGTATGTATGTGTATATGTAGATGTGTGTGTGTGTATGTGTATATATAATGTGTGTGTGTGTGTATATATATACATGTATGTGGATATATATATATAGTTAAGTAAAACTAGTTCTAATAATAATCCCAAGATAGAAGATTAGAGTGGGAGTGGAACTTAAAGTCCTATAGTCTAACTTTCCACCTTATGCGGGAATCTCTGTCCAAGAGCTCCAACCTCACAAGGCAGACCTCTCTCTCATTGTCCAACTTTCCTCGTCAGAATGTTGTGCCTTATATTTAGCTGAATTCCAGTTCCTTGTAACTTCTACCTTGATATTAGTTCTGTTTTTGAGGTATTTTCAATAAATCTAATCCGTATATATTGCAAGGGCTCTCAAACATGCCCTTGGCTTGATAAGGCAGAACCAAGGTTAACTCAGAAAGATTGTATGATTATAGACTCAGACTTTAACATGAAATGAATGCCTTGGCATTAGAAGCAGCACCAAGCATTGCCACGGGATTCTTGACAGCCTGAGGAGGAAAGCAAAGATAGACACCTAATTCCCTAGCTACTTTTCTGTGGAGGCAACATATGCAGAAAGAGACAGGAAGAGGAGATTTCTTCTCAGGATTTCAGACTCTGAACTTGTGCCTTTCTCAAGTCCCAGAGTCAGTCAGTCAGTCAGTCAATCAGTCAGTCATCAATAAACATTTATTAAGCACTTCCTATGTGATAGGCTAAGCTCTGGAGATACATAGAAAGGCAAAAGACAGTTGCTGCCCTCAAGGAGTTTACTACTCTAGTAGGAGAGGACAATACGCCAAAGGAAGCTGAAAAGCAAATGAGGAGGAAAATACCTGGTGGGGGACAGAAGTATCTGGTAAGAGGGGCAAGATGGAGAAATCAGAGGAGTACAGCTGAGTGGGAAGTGAAGAGATAGCTGGCCTAAGTACCTGCTTTAAATGAAGGTGGGTGACCCTCTCCATCCTCCTGTTAGAGGTAGAGAGGGGCGCCAGGGACAGAATCTACTGATGAAGTGTGAGTTTCAGTGCTGAAGTGATCTTACAGGATAAAAAGGTTCCTGGGGCATGATGTAGAAATCCAAAGGTGTGTAGATTCACCAGGGTTTGGCTTTTTTCCCTACAGAAGTCCAAGTCCCTAAAGCCAACATGAAGGGGCAGCCTGATTAATTCACTGACAGCTGGTAGCACCCTTTTCCCCTACCTATTCTTACTCTGCAGTGACACCACCCATTGCAGCTCATTCGGGGCTGAATCCATTGCTTTTCTTAGCCTTGTTATTCAGTTGGTTCTGTCATGTCCAACTCTTCATGACTCCTTTTGGGGTTTTCTTGGTGAAGATATTGGAGTGGTTTGCCGTTATCTTCTCCATCTCATTTTACAGATGAGGAAACTAAGGCAAATAGGGTTAAATGATTTGCCTAGGATCACATAGGTGGCAAGTATAGGATGCCAGATTTAAACTCAGGTCCTTCTGACTCCAGGGTCGCATTCTATCCATTGTACCACCTAACTTCCCTTTTCTAGCCTTAGTGATGGATGACCAATTAAGCTACTACCTCTGGTATGGTATTAACTGGTTCTATATTAATAGTGCTAGCAGGCAGCCTTCAAGTATTTAAAGAGACAGACCCCTCATGTCTCCTGTTGTCTTTCCTTCTCCCTGCCTAACATTCCCAGCTCCTTTACTTGTCCTCTTGGGAAGTGGTTTCTAGTTGCCATCATCTAAACATGCAAGATTTTCAGTGCCTTTCTTAGCATGAAGTTCCAAGAAGAGAACACAATATTCCAGAAAGGGTCAGGTCAGTACACATTCATGGGGCCTTCTTTTTGTACAACTCTTCTTATACTTCAATAGTTGAAACAATCTTTGATCTCTTTAGTGTGGATTTTACTTCTATCAGTGTAGATTGTCCTGTGCCATTCTTGTCCATTTTCTTCTGTCCATCCTGCAAAGAGCACTTACAAAGTGCTTGAGGCCTTCCTTTTATTCTCCTGGTTTCTCTCAGTGAAACTCAAGGTTAGATTAGTTTGGTTTTTTTTTTCTTTTTGTTTCATTTCGTTTGGCAGCTGGGTTGTACTGTTGACTCATGTGAAACTTACAGTCAACTAAAACTCTGAGTTCTTTTTCACTTGAGCAGCTGTTAAGCTAAGATCCTCCCATATAGTGCTTGAGAACTTTGCAGTTTAAACTTTTCGATCTAGAGAAGTACCTGTTTATCCTTAAGTTTGTGATTGTTTTTCGTTTTTAAATCTAAGATGTTTACAAGTGTAATAACTCCACAATATCTTCTCCAAAAGATAAATTTAAGGTTGGAAATCTCAAAAGCCTCCTCAGTAAAGAATTCATGTAGTCCTAGTCTTTTTTGAAGTCTTCTTTCTTTATCATATTATTCCCCTACTCAAAAACCTTCAGTAGCTCCCCATTGCTATAGAACATTTCTATTTGCTCCATTTTTCCAGTAGAATCAAATAGAAAGTTATTACCCTAACAATAGAATTATGAATTAGATATTCTATGGCCTTCCAAGATCTTTCTCCAACCCACCTTTTGTTTTTTGCATCCTAGCACTTAGCACAATACCCTGCATATAGTAGGTGCTCTAAAAATGTTCGTTGAATTGAAATAAATAACTGTCCCAATTTCCCTTCCTCACCAAAGTGCCAAGTGAGATGGATTTTGTTTGTAGCTAAAAAAGAAACAAAATTATAAAGAGAAGCAGGGTCTTTTTGACAGTGTTTTGGTTTCCCTCTAATAAGTGAATTAGTTGGTGCTCATTTTCCATTTCACAAAATAAAGAAACTTGACCTTAGCCTCTTCAAAAAAGTGGGTTGCCAAGGTTAGTTATCTGTGGGACAGTGGCAACAAGGCAGCTGTCCTTTTGGGCCAACCAGTTTATGAATCATATTTCATTGATCATTGTTTATATCCAAGTGCAGACGGCGCATAAATCCTGGATGAGTACTGATTATGTTTGACCTCTTTCTTTCCACTCTGCAGATATGTTAAGCAAATAAATGGTGATCCTTTGGTCTCAGATAATTCCAACAAAAAGCAGCAATTTAGTCTCAAATATCAGAAAGCCAAGAGTTTTTACTCCACTATGGAAAGCAAGAGTATAAAAATGAAAGACTAAATATTTGGATGGGATGCTAGGAACAGATCTGTAATGGTCTTAGACAGAGGCACTGTCAGGCTGCTTTGCAGTAGGATTCTTTTCTCCCTGCTAAACTAGGTCATTCAGTATTATCTGCTCTCTACACTTGACCTTCTTTGTCATTATTAGTCCTCACAAGCTACTTTCCCACCATCTTCACAGAAAATACTATTGGAGTAGAAAGAATATGTTTCCATGTCCTCCCTACAAAAGAGGTTGATAAACACCTAGGGTTTGTGCCTCTACTCTTATTATGGTATAAAAGCCAAATAATTTGAATCATATGAACAATATTCCTTTTGTTTATTTTAGATCTAACTTCCCCGAAGTGAGCCCCAAGTTGAAAGCTGAACTAGAAACCCGAAGCATCTTCAGATACAGATATTCTATAAATTCAGCAATTCAGTTCAATCTAACTGATATTTATTATACACCATATTATCTGTAGTCTACCCTCAAGCAGACATTTTATTTCCTGGAAATAAAAGATGGTAGCACTGAGGAATAGTCTTTTCCAAATCATAACAATTTGGAAATATAGACATATTGAAAACTGTACTCTTCTTACAAACCTATTGTTATCATCATGATGTATTTATTATTGCTATTATTATTACTACTAATAATAATAATAATAAGAATAATAATAAATTAGGCTATGTTCAACTGGTGACCTAACTACATTAATTTTTCCCCCATTTTCAATTTATTATATCCATCGGCTATGGAATGTTTAAATGCAAGTTTATGTTTATATTATTATGCCTTATAACTTACAATAGCTTATTTTACCTGCTACCAATCATTTTCTTTAGTAAAGAACCCTGCTTCTTTCAGATGAATCTATGCTTTGCTTATAAATACACTTCCACTTTTGAAGCCATTTAATTTTCTTCTGATTCTGTGATGACTATGCATGCAATGAGCTAGGAAATTCTGTATGGATGTAATGAGTTAAAGAAGGGATTTTACATAAGAAACCCCAGTGGCAATGCCTTCACACCCTGACCTTTTCCCCAATTATGAATCATCATCTGCTTTATTCATGAAGAGTATCTAGAACTCTTGTTTGTTTGGCCTTAAATTCCTATCTTTCAATGGTGTTATTAGAATACTCTTCCTTTCCCATGAAAACTTTGAGGCTTCTTATTAGCATTTTTAGTAGCCTAATGAGAAGTATATTTTTCATGGAGCAAACATAGCGGAGTGTAACACTTACATAGTATGCTGTCATTTTCCAGATATTCTTTTGATTGCTTAGAAACACTTTAAAATACAGGACGAAAAAGAATATTGGCTTGGCAATAAGGAAAGCTGAGCTCTCATCCCTGCTTTGCTATTAACTAGTTGGGTGACCTTGGGAAGCCAATTTCACCTCTCAGTTTTAGTCTGCTATTAAGGGAATAGGATTAGATAGTCTCCAAAGAACCATCTAGCACAAAAATACTTTGGTTCTATAATCCTCAGTGATGCTAAAGTTAGAGATACACACACACACACACACACACACACACACACACACACACACACACACACAATGAGTTTTGCATTTTAATGGTAAATATTTCCAGAATTTGAACTGTAAATAATGGAGTAGAGCAGAAAAGCATTGTTTGTGTTGTCAGAGGACCTGGGTTAAAATTCTGCCTCTTCACATATTCCTTGTGGGACCTTCAGCAGATCACTTAACATCCCTGGTCTTCAGTTTCTTCATCAATAAAGTAAAGGTTTGGGGTAGATGGTCTCTGAGGAGTCCTTCCAGCTCAAACTCTGTAACCACATATGTAAAGAATTCCCACTCTCCTTGTTCCTACTACTCCCTTTCTTAGAAACTTCAGTTAAAAAAAAATTCTTAATTACCCCTTATACCCTTGAATCCAACCATTTAGGCAGAGGGAACTTCTTTTTCAGGCTTTCTTGAAACTCCTTGAGTAAAAGAGCTGTGGGTAAGGGCAGGAATGGAATTAGTCAGGATCCTAATATGGTATGATCTCGTCCTTGTAATACGTGAGAAAACTGCATATATTTGAAATAATCTATGAAGCAAAAGAAAGTACTGATGTTTGATAAATGGAAACCAGTCAAATAACAATGCTACAAATTGCAAAAGGGGGAAATGTGTCTTTTTAAATGGAAATCTAAAATGTATCATATGCTGTTTGATTTGCATAATAGAAGCAATTCAGGAAAATCCGAGTGTAAATAACATAGATCATATTACAACAGCTTGATTATTTGTATGATGGGGTAATTTAGCACCTTTAAAATGGGAAAGTGTTTCCCAGGGGAATCATCCTCTATAAGATAAATATAATAAAAGAAAGGCAAGAAGCTGCTACTTTTACTCTACAATATTGATTCACCAGTTGTATGCCACCACTCGAGTTTTTTATATTTAAGTCAAGAGGAGAAGGTTCTATTCAGTTTCTGTAGTTGCTCTCTGGCTAGGAACAGCTGTTGGCACAGGTTGACATACTAGCATGTTGCCCATCCCAGCCATTTTAGAACGTCCTCTTTGGAGAGTCCTTTTTTATGAACCACGAAGCTGTTATAAATTCACTAGGTGGAAAAATACGTGAAAACAACTGTTCAAGCAAAATGAAGCATTTTGAAGAATTGTTGATGTTGCCTGGTGCAATATTTTAATTAATTGGCAAAGAAAAGCATTCAGTAGTAAGTTCTGTCACTTAGGAATTGAAGTTATTATCCCTTTGATAGCTGCCATCTGACACCTTCCCTGTAGCCTTGTTAAATATGAACTCTTTTCTTGTTTGCCTTTTAGTTTTTTAGTTTTGAGCGTGACTCTGTGAATACTATTATGCACTCTTTTTTTTTCTGGATTACATTGAAATTTTTGAATCTGTACTTTAAGAACACCTCCAATGCAGGTGCCTTCTCTTAACAAGGTCTATCTTGTAGCAAAAGAACTATTTTTAGAGATACTTCTTATTATTTTTGTGCTATATTAGCTTTAGTTCATTTGGCTCACAAGTCCTTCATCACATCAGCCATTGATTAAAGTCTATAGTACAACTTCATCAGCA
Source organism: Phascolarctos cinereus (assembly GCF_003287225.1). Lineage (NCBI taxonomy): Eukaryota > Metazoa > Chordata > Mammalia > Diprotodontia > Phascolarctidae > Phascolarctos > Phascolarctos cinereus. The sequence continues at coordinate 116,639,683 of NW_027555847.1, forward strand.
TTTCCAACTTATGACTGCATTTTCTCAAGTTAATTGTAAGCAAAATGAGATTTAATTCTATTACTTGGGATTTGTTTTTTTGTTTATCTACTGGCATCTCCCTTTTTGAGCCATACACAGATGAATGTTTGTGGTTTCATTTATCTTAGCTAGAAAAAGAAGTCTACTTAGTCTTTGGACACTGAAAGTCATTTCACAGGGTACTTACAGTATATGTGGGCAAAACGTAACATCCAATTACTGCTATTTAAGATGACAACTTTCTACATGAGACCAAGTAAATAGTCCTGACGTCTCCATCCCCCATCACATGCTCTCTTATTGTTTCAGTGCTGATGACTTACCTATAAACATAGCCTTCTAACCTGCTGCTGTTCACAATTATTGCCATTTCATTATAGCTTTGTGGGAGAGTAAAACATAAACTACTGAGAATAAACTTCTTTTTAATCTCTATTATCTTTCAGTTTCTCTTAGTGAGCTTATTTATTGGGTTCTTATTCTACTACTTATTTTACAGATGATGAAACTGAGGTCTGGAGATGGAACATGATTTTTCTGTTCCTATAGACTTAGTCAATGGCAGATCTAGGAAAAGATGCTTTCCAAAAAACCTATCCTTTGAGGTATTGTTCTGTAGCTGTGTCTCCTGTGTGTTATATGCAATATGTTGGCTGTTAGAGAAGTCGGGTAATACTAGCAGTGTCTCCTAGGAGGATGCTTGTTTATTTTGGGTAGCGCCTGAAAAAGAGCATTCAAACTCAAGGATAACATTTTAGTTAAAGAAACAACTGGGAATTGCTTCATATGACTAAAGTAGCTTGTGTTTCTGAAGTTAGGGAGTCTTGAAAACTTTTTTGAAATAATGCAAGCTGGTGCTTAAAGGATGATGTTTAGGCATTTTTAAAAAAACGCTCTTTTGTAAAATATATATTACAAGGTCTCCGAATGTGATACACAAATTAGTAACGGTGTGAGACTATGGAATAGTGTGTCTCTGGACAAAGGGCTTCTAAATTCTGTAATCAGAAGCAGGTGTGGGTAATCCCCTGAATATTTATAGTTAGCTTTGGAATGTAGGCAAAGGCATACACTTAGGCCAACTGTTGCTCAGATGTTCTTACCCACACCCTCGACCAGTCCCAAGAACTTCTCAACTCAGGTCAGTTGTTGGCAGGCTGGAGCTCAGCCAGTTATCAAAGAGGAAGAGGCTATAGATAATTGAGAGATTCCATAATACATGCTCAAAAATTGACTGGAATTGAAAATCTTATAGGAATTTATCTTAACACTCCGACCTGTCTATATGGATTTAGTTACATAGCGAAAGCACGTTTGCCAATTCAGCCTGATTTTTTAGTAGCCGAGTTAGGCATGGCTTCACAAAAAGCCTTTAGAGGAAACGATCTATTCTACAAGAAAAGAAGCCATGTCAGGTCAACAAGCATTCATGTGCTTACAATATACCAGACATTTGTCTAAGGACTGGAGGTAAAAAGGACAAAAACAGTCCCTAACCTCAAGGAGCTTGCAGTCTAATGGGAGAGACAGGGAAACAAGATATACAGAGGATAAATTGGAGACAATCTCAGATGAAAGTCACTAAGATTAATGACTAGGAGAGGCTTCTTACAAAAGATAGGACTTCAGCTGGGACTCAAAAGAAGCCAGAGAAACCAGGAAGTCAAGATGAGAAGGGAGAGAATTCCAGGTATGGAAATGCTCACACTTAGAAGATGGAGTATTTTGTTTAGGGAATAGCAAGAAAGTCATTGGATCACATGGTACACGAAAAAGAGTAAGGTATAAGGAGACTGGAAAAGTAGGGCAGGACCAGGTCATGAAGGGCTTCAAAAGTCAGAGGATTTTATATTTGATCCTAGAGATGAAAGATCTGTTGACTAAACTACAGGACTTCACAATGATGAAGCAATTAAATGGGTTCTGCCTTTGTGGAAAACAATATTTCCTCTGGATGGTTTGCAAAAAGACTATTTCACTATCAGAGCAGAAATAGCCTTACGTGTAACAACTCTTATAATGGAAGAAGAATGCTAGATTTTATTTCTTATCAACAGTTTACTTTCTCTGTATAGCAGTTAACCCAGAATTTTATTAATTTCAAAATTCCAAGTTTCACATGGAGTGGAAAAGTGAAGGTAATGTTCTTTCTGAATCATTAGCAGCCAGAACAAGTTCTGTACCTCATTGTGAACTAGACTCAGTTTTCCATGGCAGAAGAAAAGGGGGCTTTTATTTTCCCTTCACAATTTACCGCTTCAGGATCCCAAGAAGGAATAAGGGTTGAAAGAATAGGTTGATCTAAAAATGAACTTTTTTTTTAATAAACCTCAAAATCAATTCCATTGCTGGTTGATAGAACTATACTATAGAGGCATTAAAATGATGAAGTAAACATTTAATTCAACATTGTGATTTAAGCCAGAAGTGTAATACTTGGTAGAATTCCCCACTTCTATCTCTGCAGCACTGTTCAATAGACCCTCTGGAACCAGGGAAGGAAAATTCCCTCCTTCCCCTGTGCCTTTCCACAAATGCTAACAGAAACAGAACTTTTCTCTTTATAGCAACCTGACCTCCAGCCCACCAACTTAGGGAATCTGGCTGCATACCAGGGTAAAAACTGATCCCTACAGTGTCAGAAATAGAACTGATGGGAATCTTTTAAAAGAATATCAGTGTTCAATTCCCACTGTAATCTGAAAGGCACAAGACCTTTGTTTATCTTGCAATAACTGCAGACAGGACTCTGAGTCCATGATTACTGAATATGTGGCATAGATTATTAGGTCTAGAAGGAACCAACCAACCTTTTCATATTTTATAATTGAATAAACTGAGATCAACAAAATATTAAGTGACTTGCCCAAAGTTGTGTAGCTAGTTTGTGGCAAAGCTAAGATTAGAACCCAGGAATTTTGATTTCTTTTTGAATATAGTCGCTCTATAATATGATTTCAGTGCTACTAATAAACGCTTGTTTTTAAAACTTCTACTTTGGTAAATTGGTGGATCCATGCTTTTACTGGTATTGGTGCTCTTTTCACCAATGCAGCTCATAACCTTCCTGTGCCTTCTAATCTTCTATGTTTCTTTTCTATGACTTTACATAGATAATTTGACCTAGGTGCTGGTGTCATCACTTTATCCTTTCAATGTCTCAGAGGTACCAATGTGACACTTGTCCATCTACTGCTTCTCAATCTCAGTAAAGGAAAGTCTAGCCACATGTTTCCCCAATAATGTCTTTCACATCTCTTCCAGACGTCAACATTGTCAATAGCATGTTACACAAGCTTCTTGTTGTGCCCATCATGCACATTTTCTTTGTCCTTTGCATTGTCTTTGTTTCTTTGCTCTACACTTGCAAATTCATCTGCAAAAGGAGTTTAGATTAGAAATTCCTTCCACTGATGCATTTCAACAAGTTGTCTCTAACTTAGAGTCTTGGAGAACTCTTTATGAGACTGAAGTATTAAATGGTTTGCCCGTGGTCAAACAGCTACTGCATGTCAAGGTTAGGACTTCAATGCAGGGCTTTCAGATTTCAAGCCTGGTCTTCTGTTTACAAGAGTGTTTTGTAACCCTAATTACTCTGAAATAATAGTATCCCATAATTCAGAGTGAAAATACCAGCACCGGTGTTAGAATATTGGTGTTAAAGGAATGTACTTTTGCAGCAGGGAGCAGCTCAGGTTCAGTGAAAGTGTTACATTAATTTCCCAAATGTGGTCTAACCTAATTACCATCTACTCAATTCCGAGCTAGCTTATTGTCTATCAGAAACACCTGTCCACATGTAGATGGACTGATCCAGTGGGTTGTCTTTATAGCCATGCTATCATCTAAGTGATATGCCCTTTCATATCCTTTTTTTCAACAAGGATAGAATAATAGCCTCTTTCACATTGATGAATTTCTCTGGAGAGGCTCAAATGTGAATTAAAGGTTGGCATGTCTTATTATTTACAGTGGCACAGATCAAGCTATTTGTATCTTTTTTACATATCATAAACACCCTTTCATTATTTGGTCTTTTGTTATAGGGATTTTGATGACATGTCTGACTACATTTTGTTGACTTTTTAAAATTATATAAAAGAGTCATCAGAGATATTATCTAGATGTCCCTAATTATACAGATAGGCAGATAGATAATTTATTAAGCAGTTACTATATTCCAGGCACTGTACTAATTAATCAGTAAATAAACATTTATTAAGCACTTATTATGTGCCAGGAACAATGCTAAGTTCTGGGGCTATGAAAAGAGGTGAAAGATAGCAACTAATGTCAAGGAGCTTACTGGCAACACAAGTACAAGCTATAAGCAAGGTAGACTATTCCCGCTCTGTGAGCTTATACTCTAAAGGGGGAAGTTAACACAGAAAAGGGAGCTGGAAAGGGGTTACCCATATGACTACATGGTGTGGAGGCCAAGAAGTGATGTGGAAACCTGGACATTGGCAAGATAAGGCCATGGCTCACCTATCAGAGCCTAGGAACCCAAGGGACAGAGACTGTTTTCTCAATGGGAAGGAGTAAAGGTGATAGTCTAAGAAGAGAAGGGATATTTTATTGTTATAATTAATAATGATAACAAAAATAAGTTTATCAAATATTTTTAAGTAGCAGGGAATATCAGGTAACTAAAAATGCAAAATTCAAAGTAAGTTGATTTCTGTTAATGGAAAGCATTGTGGCCCTTCTCAAAACAATAAAGAAAAATTTCCCTAAGAAAATCGCTTAGCTATGACATTAATGTGACATGTGGAATGTTTGTGTCTTTAAAGCACTTTTCATTTATTTTTGTAAAAATGTTTTATTTATGCCTTTTGTTTTTACACTATGGTTATTTCCACATTTAGTACTGGTAGTCCTAGATCCTAGTTTTCATCATACAGTATCAAATTTCATCATAAGGCTACAGATATAGAGCTTAAAGGAAGGGCTTAGAGATTATCCAGTCCACTATGGTGGGATATGTGTCATCACAGAAAAAAATCAAGTGAGATGATAAGATTTGATTGAGCTCTTCCCTTCTTTCATAGTAGCAATCAAGAATTTAAAATCATCAGTCCCACTCATACTAGAATGAAATAATCTTAGAAAAGACCTTAAATATCATTTAATCCAAATTGCCTGCACAAAACATGTGGTCATTGAGCTCTCTCTCGATGACCTCAGAGGAAAGAGAGCCAACTACTTTCCAAATCAAAACATTCCACTTTTTGATGGCTCTACTTGCTAGGAATTTTTTTCTTTACATCAAGTCTAGATCTTCTTTACTGATTCCTGGTTCTGCTAAAGAGAACAATCCTAATCCCACTTCTACATGCTAGCTCTTCAGATACATGTCTCCCCTTCTTCAAGCTAAACATCCCAATTTCCTTCAGTCAGTCCTCCTATGGCATGATTTCAGGGCCCTTTACCATCCTGATTGCCATCCTCTGCCCACTCTCTAGTTTACTATTGTTCTCTGAAAAATGTATTTTACATAACCATGTATATTTAATGGCCCAGGGGCCCTAACAGGCCTTAGCCCACATGGACTGAGTCTATTCCTAAGGGCGTGATTCTTTTTCTTTCTTAGTCTCATTGCTTCCATCTGGTGCTAATATAAGAAAATCTCTAAAATAAAGGTTAGGTAGAGTTTTTATCTAAGTTTCCCCAAATGTGGGGAATAGCCCAACAGTGTTCCAAATCCTATGCAGTTATGCAGTATATTAGATTAGTATCAAGCATGAGAAAAACTTTATTTCCCCCACACAGAAAATGCATAATTCTACAAACAGACACAAAACCAAAAATCAATCAACCAGCTTTTTAGAATGCCCCTAGGAAGTAAATGTACTTGCAAGAGCCAGGAGTGGCACTACTGAATTAACTGACACCTTCCCATGGACCTTCACTATCCTAGGAACTCAAGGCAGTATATCTCTGAACTAGCAAAGTCCAAGTGTTTTGCCTGTCCCTTCCTCTGCTTTGGCATTATTTTATTTCTTCAGGGACAGCATGATCCTCTTCTGGCAATCCTTGTACTCTAGTTGTAATCCTTTCCTTTCCCCAAGAAGCATGAAGTTGAGGAAACCATCTTCCCTGAACACTTGAATTCAGGAACTCTTAAATTCAGTTACTTCTCCACCTGCTGGAAGCACAAGTCTACCATTGACATGTGCCTCAATTGTAAGCCATCATTACTGCTACAGCTGTTACTCTAGCTAACTATTCTATGATTCACCTCATCTCCTCCTTTTCTCACAAGAATGGCATGAGTGACTTTGTTGGATTCTTTGCTCAAATTTAAATAAACTTTATTTATGGCATTTTCTTGGTCTACCAGTCTAGTAACCCTGTCTAAAAAGCAAGTGAGATTAATATGGCATGGCTTTTTCTTGATGAAATCATGCTGAGTTTTTGTGATTGTTCTTTCTAGAAATTCATTATCCCTTTAAGAATACGTGCTAGGATTTTCCTAGAAAAATGATTATTCTCAGACATCCTCTTATTAAAGAACTGTTTACTTCTCAAATCTACCTTTCTTTTGTGAAGCCCATGCTTTTGACTAGTAGCAGGATGAAAAACATACCCCCATTTCTAGAATTTCTTGCCCATGACGTTTAATAATCCTGAGCCATGTGTTTTTAGGTTCTTTCTGGCAGTATCATTTGTACTTAGGAGAATCACCAGAAATGCTAGTAGTCCTCAGGTTTGAGAAGGCTGTGGAGGTTCTCCAACATAACCTGGATGCATGCTCCAGAAAGGTAGCAGAGCTTGCTATTGTGATTGCCAGTATCCCTCAGCAGAGTGCCACTGACCACCAGTGCTGGACTTCTTTTCTTTTCTTACTATCTGGTAGCTTTTCTTTCACCTGATGGTGCCTCTAGATCCACATCAGAATCCAAACTCAACATCTTCTACAACAGCTTCTCATCAGTTCTTTAGATATGCATGTTAATGATCCCTCTTCCCATACTCTAACCTCTTAATACTGGTCAGAATTTTCCCCTGCCTTTCCAGATCCCTTCTTCCAATTTTCTCCCCATCAACACTTCATTTCGGGGAGAATCCAGGTGTACTTTGAATTATTTTACATTGCCTTCTAGAAGGGAAACCAATTGGTATTTGGCCATAACAGAAAGACAAATTATTGCTTGCTCACTCCATGCAGGTCAATTCAGAATTCACCCTTCAATCTTGCATGGAAGTGAGACCCTCAGCCCTCTATCTCTTGCTTATAGCTCCCATGACTGACTACCATGGAAAACCAAAGTTTTAATTTAAATTTAATTATGATTATTTTTCCGTGTAAATATTGATGTCTTTATATGAATATATATAATGTAATGAATCACCAGTTACACTGAACTACCTCAGCATGCTTGTCCTACCCTTGAGCACTTTTTGCTCATACCCAGATAAGTCATACATGAAAGTATTTTAAATTCTAAAAGAAAGAACATTGCATGGTATAAAATGCATAGGAAGAGATTTTTTTTTTAAAGCCACTCACTGGTGACATGCTGAAGCTGTGTAAACAATATCAAGAAGCAGACCACATTGAAATACAGATTTTAAATGCTTTGGCTTTTCTTGAATTAAAAGAATCAGTAAAGGCGATGCAGCTGAGGAGCTAAATCTCCTAGAGTGCCAGACTGCCAATAGCTGTGACAGCTGCAAATCCAGGGACCATTGCCATACCGTTGGCCTGCAGTGTGGAAAAGATTCTTTGCTGCTCATCAGTTTTGTCAGGCCCTCACACACAAACAGACAGCAGTCACGGGCATGTTGAATTATGAAGGATGAACACTTTTGCTTCCATGAAGCAAAGATTCTATCTTCCCTTAGGCTTAAACTTCAGTGAACCTACTTTCTTCCAGTCTTAAATTTCTTATGGGAGGTTTTCACCTACTACAAAACCAAAATAATATATTTAATTTTGCTGCACAAGTTTCTGTTTGGGGTTAAAGCCAGATCTGGGTCCGTGGCAGAAGAGGTTTCTAGGATTTCACTACCTCCTGGAACTCTGGATTGTCTGTGTTACTGATATGCCTCTGTGGGTCTTTATTCTTCTCGTTGAAGGCTGTTCTTCTGGTATTTTATGGCTATCATGTGGCAGTAACAAGAGTCTGAATGATGCTATAGGATGAGCCCTGGGTTTGGAGTCAGAGGACCTAGGTTCCGGTCCCAGGTCTGCTACTAACTGACCGTTTGACCTTGGGTGAGTCATTGGCTGGACAGGCATTTGGCACAATGGATAGAGTGCTAGGCCTGGAGTCAAGATGACTCATTTTCCTGAGTTCAAATTTGACCTCAGATAATTATTAGCAAGTGACTTGACCCTGTTTGCCTCAGTTCCTCATCCATAAAATGAGACAGAGGAGGAAATGGCAGACCACTCCAATATCTTTGCCAAGAAAACCCCGGAGGGGGTCACAGAGAGTCAGACATGACTGAAAAACAACTAAACAACAAGAACTCATTGGTTGCCCATTGAATAGAACACTGGGGCTGGAGTCAGGAAGACCAAAGTTCAAATCCAGCTTCAGATATTTACTTGCTATATGGACCTGGACAAGTTTCTGTTTGCCTTAGTTTCCTCAACAGTAAAAGGGGACAGTAATAGTGCCTATCTTGCAGGTTTTCATGAGGATCAAATGAGTTAATAATTGTTTAGCATAGTTCCTGGAACAAAGTTGGTGCTATATACATATTAGCTATTATTTTTATCATTTTCATTTTTATTATTAGTAGTATCAGTATTAGTATTTGACTAACTTTTCTTGGCCTCAGTTTCTTTATTTGTAAAAAGAAGAGGTTGAGCTAGATGACCTCCTGAATTCCCTTCCAGCTCAAAAGCTATAATTTTTAACAGGTAGTCTAAGAATTAAAGTTACAATAGGACCACTTAGGAAGATACTTAAAAACATGTCCCTGTATCAAGGCTGAAGGCAGAATTGATTTTCCTTTTGTTTAAGTGACAGTATTGGTCAATCTTTCTCCTAATATTTATTGTGATGGAAGATTCCTATTTCTCTAGAATGTTCTGCTAACTTCATTTTGCCTCCTAAGTTTGGCTTTGCTATTTGAAAGAATCAAGGTTTCCCCACTGACAAGCAGTGATCAGCAAGCTCTTTTGTTTCATAGATGAGTCAGTCAGCAAAGATTTACTAAGCATCTACTATGTGCCTGGCAGTGTGCTAAGCACTGAGGCATACAAAGAGAGGCAAGACAGTCTCCTCCTTTCAAGGTGCTCAAAGTCTAATGGGGAAGACAACACGCAAGTGGCTATATACATACACACATACACACACACAGAGAAAAAAAATATGAAGGTACTAGTATTAAGACTATCCTTAGTACTGTTAAAACATAGGGCAATCCTCTTTGAGCTATTCTGTAGCCTCTCCTGCAGATTTCTCAATCACAAAAAGATTTGCCTACCTCCTTTACAGGACTCAGTTGAAATTTCTTCTCACCCCCAACTTTATAGGCCAGGTAGAAGGAAACTTTATTCTAGCAGCCACCTCTTTAGATTATATGTATCCCAATATAGACTTAATATTTTCTTGATTTTGAATTTATGGATGTAATATTAATGATTCACCAAGTTTACATAATGATTTATGGTCCATAAAACACTTCCCTGACAACAACTCTGTTAGGTATGTGTTGCAACTGTTATTATACTGTTATTAAAGATGGGAGAACTGAGGCTTGAAGAGACTGCCTTACTCATGATCACAAAACTAGTAACTTGCCCAGCTATAACTTCAGCCCAGTCTTCTTGACTTCCAATCTAGAAGATAGCAGTAACTCACATTTACATAGCATTTGATAGCTTATAACATTTTTTCTTTCAACAAATGTATGAAGTTAACAGTACAGATTATTATAATCTCCTTTTGATAGATGAGAAAACTAAGAGAAATAGATATATTTTCAGAAGAAACAACAAAGAATTGCTTGAGCTAGGATGTGAACCTAGTTAGGCTCTAACTGCCTAAAATAATCAAAATACTTAGAAATATTCAAAGGAATAGTTTACACATTAGATTAACAAAACTTTCTCCCCTTTTTTTATAAAAAGTTTCAAATTCTTAAAGCAATTTGTGCTGCAGAATTCATACCTTCTGTCTAATAACCTTCAGGCTAAATTTGAATGTTCTTGGCAATAGGAATGTGACCATCGAAAAAATTTCTAAATTTACTAGCCACCCCTTTGCCAAAAGAGAGAAAGAAAGAGGGGGAAAGACAGGGAGAGAGAGAGGGAGGGATGGAGGGAGAGAGAGAGAAAGAGAGAGAGAGAGAAAGAGAGAGAGAGAGAGAGAGAGAGAGAGAGAGAGAGAGAAAGAGAGACCTTTTTTACTGTTCAAGCTTAACAGATGTGTCAAAAAGATAATTCATTACATAATAATTGATTGAAATTTATGCAAGTGCTGGCTCTGCCTGATTCCTTTCCTTTAGGTATAGATCTCACATTGACCTCTATTTTCTTCAAATACATTGAACAGAAACATTTGTTATCCTTGATAAGGGGGAAAATATGACACAGTGCCAAGCAGATGTATTTTCTGAGTCATTAACCCAGATTTCTCTACTCTGAATTTTCTTGAAAAAAAAAGTTTTCAGTTGATTGACAGCTGAGTTAGGCTCTTGGCCAAAATCTTCTGTATGAAGTCTTTTAATTTTAGTAACTACCAAATGGAAATATTAGAATGTGAGGTTTCTTCATGCAATCAAGTAGAAACAAATCCCATCCAGGTGGACTGACTCTTGACTAAGAATGAAACCATACTCGAGGTTCCAAGTGCCATCTTTACTGAAGCAGGACTGGGCCTTGGCTCAGAAGTTCCTGACCCAAAACAACTGGTTGCAATATCTACCCACGTCATTCAGTGTCTGAGAACCACAGAGTCTGCATCAAGAAGCAGCTGCCAGAGCCCTGCCTGCTTCATGAATAGCAATAATAGTTGAGTAAAGTTACAACCAATGGCATATTTCCGTACTTGTTCAAAAGGCCTTTTTTGGTCCAATGGGTGTTTGTGATATTTCATACCATGTGTTCATCCCAGGGCCCACTCGTTGACATCTGACTTAGATTACTTTCCTTGAGAGGATAGTTTTACCACAGGAATCAAGAAAATGGTAGAAATAAAAATACGAGTGGTTGCCAGTGAGTGTAACTACCTTTACTAAGTTGTTTTAAAACATTTTTGTTTTTCTGTGGGACAGGATGGGGTTAGAAGATAAGTGAATAGTGCAGTCAGGTATTTGTTTCTCCTTTGCAAATGGCATTGTGTGTACAAAGGAAAAAGTTACAGAGAAAGCCAGGGAAAGTGAAAGAAAAGATTGCCTGCTATCAGTTGGGCTGATTTTTATTTATCATTTGATCATTCCATGAGAACTGTTCTTTGACTTTCAGCAAAAAGGTGGTCTTGGACATGAGGAAGATTGTGATCAAATATGATCATTGTCTTTTAAAGGTGCTGCTTTCTTGTTTTTGCACTGCTATGTACCCTAACCTTTTGAGAACTACATTTGATTTGATGGTCTAACTGAAACATGAGGGGCTAGTGAATAAAGTACATTTAGAATTTGGAACACCTGGACATGAATCCTTTCTCTAACACTTAGCAGCGCTGTGACAATAAGCAAGTCACCAAAACTGTCTATGTTCCATTTGTTTACTTTCAAAATGGGAATTATAATACCTACCTCACCGGGTTCTTTCAAGCCTCAAAAGAAGTAGTGGATAGAAAGGGCTTTGCAGACATTAAAGTGCAATATAGATGCCAATCAATCATTCAATCAAGCAAGCATTCAGCAAACATTTATTAAGTATCCACGATATTCCATGTGTTGTGTGAGGCACTGATGAGTCAGTTATAAAGAATGAAATAATCAGTGCTTTCATTATTGTGATTATTGATTTTTTTGCAGTGTGATTTGGAGGGTTTTTTTTTTCAGGTACAGAATCTGTATACCTTAAAAAAGTCATCACAAGATCCTACCATGCCTCATAGGCTACATAGTTTTGGTACCTCTACTAATCTCATGTTTGATTGTAGTTTCCTCATGTGAATCAGTCACCCAGCTAATAAAAATCGTATTTATTTGCAGGGATACCAGGGAGTGATTATGTCAATGCCAACTACATAGATGGCTATAGGAAACAAAATGCCTACATAGCAACCCAAGGATCACTGCCGAAACATTTGGAGACTTCTGGAGGATGATGTGGGAGCAAAGAGGGGCAACTGTTGTCATGATGACAAAACTGGAGGAACGATCCAGGGTAAGGAAAAAGCAAGTTTGGCTCCCCATGTTACATTTTATTCAACTCATTATCTGACCTTTCCCTGAGATTTAATTTTCAGACAACCATCAATTGTGAAGAGAAACCAGCAGCTCTTGATAGAGGCAATCATTAAAATTCTGCTGGGTTTGCCAGTGGGGGAATGCTCTCATGTCACTCTGATGTGTGATTTCTAGAAGTAACATCCAAGGAGATAGACAATATGGTTAGAGAAAATAAAGATCAACTTGAACCTCTGTCCAAAATTTGTGTTGAACAAGAACTGACAAGCTTTTAAGGGAATGCAATTTAAAAATATATTTTTTGATGTTTTCACCTTTTTCTACCTGTCTTGCCATGAAACAAGGTCTAAAGGAGAAGGGCTAAAGCACTATGAGAGAGACTCTTCCTTTGAATTAATTCATGCCCTGAGAGTGAGACAGGTCAATCAGAACAATAAAAAACCTTCTGAATACTTAGGTTGGATCATGTTCTGGTTCAGTTTTTTTCTGATTTGAGTTTACTGATTTAGTTGCTCGTTGAGTACTAATATCAAAGAAAGGTTTCTGTTATATTACCATATACCACTATTGTTATAGGTAGTCCAAAGGTCAATCTTGAATCTCATAATGGCCTGGATGTGACCCTACGCTTGTAAGCTATTCCAACAGAATGCATACCAGAAAGACTTCAGTAAAGGTCCAAAATGGCATGGGTTTCTTTCATATAAGTCCAGTAGCTAAGTGAGCAGACTTTCATCACCAGAAGTTTGGCTGCCTCGTGATGAATCTTTTTTTTTTTCCCTTTTACCCTATATATTAATCAGAAAGATTATTGACCAAAGCAGTATGACATAATGTTTAGAATTGCGACTTGGGGTCAAGAAGACCTGATTTAAACTCCCACTTTAGATAGTCTCTGATTTTGTGACCCTCAGCAACTTCTTTGAGCCTTGGTTTCCATTTCTGAAAAATGGAGATACTATCACTTATTTTTGAAGGGTTATCCTGGGGAACAGATGAGAGAACATATACATACTGCTTTACAAACCTTAAAGCACAATATGAATGTAAGTTTTCATCATCAGAGATGTAGAGATCTGTGGATGGGTATCAGCATAGGGATTACATACATACACACACACACACACACACACACACACACACACACACACACACACACACACCCCTCAATAAAAATCCCAGATACTTGGCATTTCAAATCATTGCAGATTGGAAGCCTAAGTGATGATGCTATGGGAGACTTAAAAAAAAAAAAACTCGGGGTGAAAGGAGAGCCAGCCACCATTATTCTATTATTCTCATTTGAATTTGCAAACTGGGAAGTCTTACATTTATCTACTGAAATAGAGATTTAGCCATAATAATTCGACCGAGAAGCCTTTTACTAAGTTAGAGAAGAGGTGAAAGTTACACAAGGGATTCATAAGGAGAAATCTAGATATCTGAAAATAGTAACAAGCTGCAGCTACTGTACTGAGGCTAGGCATTCAGAAAGTGGGAAGTTCAGTAGGTTCAACAAAATCTTTTGAAAGTGAGTCAAACCTTGTCAAAGATACTCAGGAATGATGATGTTTTAAGTGAGCTAATTTTAAAACTTCTAAGATTCTGAAGGTAATCCCACTGAGCACATCCTATTCTCTGTGCAACCTTCCTTAAAGAATTCGTGACCCACCTCCACTTGCTTATTTACACATTCACTCCTCATGAAGGGATTTCATTTCAAGAAAATTATGACTGTTTCCTTGAAATTGTGATGGTATATCAAAGTATTAATTTAACAGAACTTAGATTGTGCCCATTTTAGAATAGATTTTGCTCTTTTTTCATGGAATAAACTGAAAATACAAGAAAATAGAAGCATTTAGAGAGTGCTGAAAATGCAGCCTATACTCCCTGATCTGCCTGGGGATTCATTTTGGTAATAAGCAGTCTCTACAGAAGACATTTTCACAAAAACGTGCTCATTTTATCTTGACATTGCAGACCTTCATTAGTCCATACACATAAACTTATTTTGAAATAATCAAATGAAATTCTGTCCCTTTCCTCACTAATTGCATCTAATAATAAAATTAGTTCTTACTGATTCCAGAAGCTTTGACAACATCAGATGATAATGAGCTGTCCTCCACACAAGGTATTGTGACTTAAGAACTCCTGGTTTATCTTAACAGTGCACGACTACCTTCGCTCAGAGACAGAGAAGCTTATTTAGAAGTAACCAAATAGACTTCTGTCTGATTGCATATTTCCATTTGAAGCTTAAGCCTCCCTACTATTATGTGGTCTAAGGTGTCCAGTTAGAAGGAGGGTCTAGTTCACTTTTTATTCAGTAGTGGTTACAGTAATTCCCATAGTTCTCAAACGTACTCTACAGAGGAGTAGACAGTGGTGAGTCTAAGTCCAAACATTCAATAGCTGGTGTGGTGGTTTCTCACTTGACAGGATCACAGAACTTCAGAGTAGGAAGGATTCTCACTTGTCATCTAGTCCAACCCACAAAAGAACCAGAAGCCCCTCAACAACATACCCAATAAGAGGTCTTCCAGTCTCACGTGGCAGACCTCTAATGATGGGGAACCAATGCCCTCCCAAAGTTCCATTTTTGGACAGCTCAAATTGTTTGGACTTTTTTTTCTGACATAAAATCTAAATGTGTCCAATTTCTACTCATTACTACTAATTTGGCCTAGTAGAAACAAGGCAAGCAAATTTAATCCCTTTTCCATCTGACAACCCTTCAGCCCTTGAAGTCAGCTATCATGGACCCTCTTAAGTATTTCTTCTCCTGGCAAAATATTTCCAGTATCATCAACCAAGTCTTATGTGGCATGGTCTATCTTAAGGCCTTTCACCAACCTGGTTGTTCTCCACTAGACATTTTCCAGCATATCAATGCCCTTCTAAAAATTCACCTACATTGAAAAAATATGTTTTAGTAATTAATAAATAATAGATACAGCCAGCTCTAGCCATTTTTTAAATTTATAGTATGAGCATTTATACTTCAGAAATTAGCTAATACTACAAATTAGGACTTAATTATTTCATTGATTGTCTAAATTTACAGAAGTGGTGGAGAAAATGGTAATATTGCAGATTAAATTTAAAAGTGTTCTGGGGATTTTTGGAGAAGCAGTTATTAAACATGTACCAGCATACTCCTAGATACAGATGGTTCTCCTGTATTAAGGATGGCAGTCACAAATAGGTTGAATCCATTCCAAATCCCTGGAAATCAATTCACCTAAAGAGACATGCCTTCTTTTATGGGCTAGGTATTGAACCTGTGACTTCACTAATATTGGGAACTCAAGGATGAGGAAAGTCCTGCTAAGACAGTTTGGCACCTTCTGTGCAATTAAACTCCAAAAGTATAAGTGGATTGCCCAGGATCACACAGGCAGAATATACCAGAGATGTGACTTGTACCAAGGTATTTCTGTCTCAGAGGTCAGCTCTCTCTCCACTAAAGTGTGGTGCCTCTCTTCTACTGCCCTGTTTTGTCCAGAGGTCAGAATGTCCAGATATTCCCCCAATAAGGGAGGGGTAGGGGACTTGATCCTGCCATCCTGAGTTGGAAAGTGTAATGTATTTGCCCATGTAGCTGGTGAAATGATTACTGTCAGAGACACACTTTATGCACATTGTGGCATCAGCACACTTGGGGAACTTGGAAATTTGTGGCACTTGCAAACTAAAGGATCTGTGTTTTAATTCCAACTCTTCTGCTTGCTGTCTGTGTAAACTTAGAGAAAACACTTTGCCTACTTAAGTTTCATTTCCTTTATCAATAAAATTAGTAGTTTGAACTAGAGTTCAGACCCTTAGAAGGACATTTCCAACTCAAAAACCTATGAATCAATTTATTCCCCTGATAACCTACCTTTCCCCCACCACTGCCACCCCTCAAAACAACAAACAAACAAACAAACAAACGAAACCTTTTGGAACACACTAGCTTGATAATACTTCCTGGTAAGGATAATCCAAAAAGTCTAAAAAATAACTCCCCACTGCCTATTGGTGCTAGAAATTCCAAGTTCTTTGTCTGCTTTGTTCTAGACCTGTCATTACTTTGGAGGGGGGTTGGGGGCGAATGACATCTAATGGGGAGAATCCCTCTACCCTGCAAATCTAAGGCTGTTCTGCAATTTATAGACTTTGTGTGGCCTCAGATATGTAGTTAAGTAACTTGCCCTGGGGTCAACTAGCCAGTTTGTCTCAAAGGTTAAATTTGAATTTAGCTCTTCTTCATTCCAATGTAGTTTCTCCATCCACTACCTCAGGCTGTATCTCTTTAAGTCTGGTTAAAATGAAAATTACTGCCTTGGAGGGATCAATTATTTAAGCCTCTGTGTGAAAGAAATGAGAACATCAGACATTTATAGAGTACTGGAAGGTATGCAAGTTCCTTTACCTAGATTTTTGTCTCTTTGGATTCTCCCTGTACTCTCTTTGGGGCAGTAAGGTGTCCAGGAGATAGAGCTATGGGCCTGGAATCCAGAAGACCTGAGTTCAAATCCAGTTGCAAACACTCACTAGCTGTGTGACCCTGGGCAAGTTATTTAACCCTGTTTGCCTCAGTTTCCATATTTATAAAATAAGCAAGAGAAGGAAATGGCAGACCACTACAGTATCTTTGCCAAGAAAACCCCAAATGGGGTCAAGAAGAGTCAGACATGAATGAACAACAACATTTTACACCTGAGAAGGTTGGAGTGGTTAAGTGACTTCTCCTTTGTCACCCCACTGGATCCCAAACTTGGTCTGCCTAACTCCCAAGTCCGGGGCTCTCTCCAGGACACTGCCTTGCCTTCTAGTATCTAGGAGCCTGTTTGGATTAAGAAAGGGGTAGACAATGGCATAGGAAGTTTACAGAGAAAGGAAAGAAGTATGGAAAGGGGTTTTGCCGAGGAGGAGATGAATGAGGAGCCCAAGGGCTTCACAGTGTTGCCTAATTGTTGTTCAGTTGTTTTTTTAGTCCTGTCCAGCTCTTTGACCTGATTTGGGGTTTTCTTGGCAAAGATACTGTAATGATTTGCCATTTCCTTCTGCAGCTCATTTTACAGATAAGGAAACTAAGGCAAACAATGTTAAGTGTCTTGCCCAGGGTCACACAGCTGGTAAGTATCTGAGGCCAGATTTGAACTTAAGAAGATGAGGCTTCCTGACTGCAGGCCCAGTGCTCTATGCACTGTGCCACCTAGCTGCCCTGGTGTTGCGGAAGTCTCTCCGTAACTAATCTGGACTGTGAAGTAAAATGAATTCTGTACCCTGGGACTGTAGCCCCTGCCTCACAAAGTCACTGAACACAACTCAGCCACATCCCCTAAATTTAGAGCCTCATTCCATCATAAGTCAGGAAGAGTCAGTAGCTGAGAACGTGATGCTCCTGCTCTTCCTAGCCCCTTCAGACAACAGTCCCAGAAGGGAGTCACTGGTTCAGGCAGCTTGGCAATCAGTCCCCAGTCTGCAGAAAGCCAGGGACAGAAAAATCTTGCTGTCTTTCAACACTGCCGTTAGTTGAAGCAGTGCGAGACAAAAATACAGTCTAGGCGTGAAATGTCTGTAGTGATAATCGCCTGTTCGACGATGCTATGTTCTTGACTGCATGCAGCTTTTCTGCCTAATTTTGCACATGTCCCGGATTAGTATTTATTTTATGAGGCTTGAAAATTCCTTGCCTGAGACCTTATCTCTTTACCATTTTCATGCTTTCCATTTTGCATCTGCCTAGCTTCCTCCATTCACTGCTTTGTTATTCAGTCCCAAAGCTTAGCAGTGGTCCTTTTAACCTTTGCTGCACACAGAGCTTTCAGGGCCTCAGCTGACAGAAAGAGAGAAGTGCTTCGTTACCATGAGTCCCCCTGCTTCTCTAACCCTCCTTAGCAAACTTACAAGGTTAGCATTTGAACTTATCAGATGAGGATGTCACATTGAATTAGCTATGCTTTCACTGGTTTGCAGAAAGGGGTGGCCTATTTTTAGATCTGGAAGGCACCTCAGAGGTCATCTCGTGTAAAACCCTCATTTTACAGATGAGGAAACTGAGACCCAGAGAGGGTAAGTGACTTGCCCAAGGCCACATAGTTAGCAAATGGCAGAGGCTGGATTTGAACATAGGTCCTGTCACTCCAAATTCAACACTCTTTCCACTAGAAGCCTTACACTTTATTGTTTTAGACGTTATTGTCTCATTCTCCACCTAACCTAATCCTAAACTTAACAGAAAAGCAACATTAAACAAAAGCGAATCTATTAGTAGAAAAGTCCAGTTAGTAGAAAGTTCACTTTCGCATACGAGTTTCAGTATCCAGTATCCCAACTTTTAGCTAAAAACAGATGATTATGAAGATGCATCCCAGTTGCCGACTGAGCTGGCAGTGCTATAGCAGTATCCAAAGCTGAGCTACATTGAAAACATGAAGCAATTTCAAGCCATCATATTAACTTTGTGATGCGAGGTTATTTGCTGATGGGTTATTTTTTCCTTCCTCATAATTTCCATTCTCATTGCCAGACTCCCCTACTTCTGGGCTAATTCACTGACTCTTGTGCCCTAGAATGTGGTCCCTAATTCCCCAATTGTTTCCATGTTACGTGGCATGCCAATCAGCATATAAATTGGTCTGGGCAGGCACACAGAGAAGTAAAAGTCAGTTTGGAAAAAATGAAAACCCCATAGAAGGGTAAAGTGTGTATGTATCCACAACTGCTTTTTCTCTCAAAGAGTGTCCTTTGTGGTCGGATATTGTTGTTGGCAGCTGACTATTAAGATTTCAAGCACTATTTGAACCCGATTTGCTTCTAACAAGAAGCTTGAAGTAAGATCTTGTATGGTGATTCTTGGTATGGTTAGAGGGCTAATAAACAATCTGTGACTTTCTGTAAGGTCTTTGTCTTTCTCCTTTTTCATCATCTACATTTTGGTCATTTATTTCACTGCTAGATAAGCCCTCATTCTTAATTTGGGAAGAGTAAAAAAAAAAAAAGAGAGATGGTAAAACTCATTCTTTTTTTAGTGGAAGAGAACATTGGAATGGTTTAAATGAGGTTTGGGAGAAGATCTATGTATTTCCATTATCATTCGCTCATGGAAGAGAATGGGTTTTTGCACCACTTTAAAAGTTTCTTCATTGTGGGTGACATCAAAAAGTTACTCTTTACTAATGTCACTCTGTGACCACAGAAACTGCTGCTGGGAATGCCAATGGATTTGAAATTTCAAAATACATTAAAAATGGATACTGATTAAGCACATTGCCTATCACTGGGTATCCTTGTTAGTAGAGGGAACACAAGACTAGAAACTGGAAATTCCAGATCTTTCCTTGTGTACTCCCAGTTCTAAAACCAATGGAATCATACTGACTAATTTTTGTAATTATTAAGATAATTATCCAGCTAAGAAGTGCTCACTTTTCTGACCCATTCCCCTCCAAATCTTAACCATCTGATTCCATTCTGGCTTGTAGAGTGGCCTAGGTAGGTAGTCTGGGTTCAGGTAATAGCTCTGCCACTCATAGTATGATCTTGGACAAATCATTTCATCTTATAAGCTGTTTTGTTGGTACAGTCAATAGAGAGCTGTTCAGGAACACCTGAGTTCAAATCCAGCCTCAGACACTTACTTGCTATGTGACTTAAAGCAAGTCGTTTAACCTCTGTCTACCTGTTTCTTCAACTGTAAAACGGGAATAATAATAATAATAATGCCTACCTCTTGTTGTGAAGCTCAAATGAGATAATATTTATAAAGCACTTACTACACTTCTTAGCACATAGATGGTGCTTAATAAATGTGTGTTTTCTTTCTTCTCTCTGGTGCTCAGTTTCTTCCTCTGTAAAATGAAGGATAGACAAACTGGTGATCTTTAAGGTCCTTTTGAGCTCGGAAATGATCATTCTGTTTCCCTCTTGAATAGAATGTTGAAGTTTTTTCTGATTATTAGGTCTATACAAATTGACAATCAAGAGGATCCCCATCAAAACCACTAATAGGATCATTGTAATTATCACTGCCTGGAAAGGGATATATAACTTTGGCCCAAGCAAGCTATTTCTTGGTCTCTCAAGTTAGTCTGGGTTGGATGAATTTAATGGGGAGCAAATGCTTTCCAAATGTCAGGGCCATGTACTTTTGCAAATAGAAATGGAAGCACCTAAGGCCTTGAGCATTTAATTTCTCCAATTGCTGCCTAAAGTTATGTCTATCTGGGTCCACAGAAACTGCTCTCTCCTTAAGCAGATTGGAGGAACGGCAGCACAAACATCGCCTTTGGTCTCCAAATGATGTATGGGTTTGTTTTTGAAAAGTGGTGGATGCTTAATGTAAATAGGACGTTGGCAACACCAAGAATGATGCTGGCAGCCTGAAGGATGTTTTGCTCCTTATCTAGCCAGTTACACACTCTTAGTTTTCTCTTCTCAGCAGACACAGTGTCAGATAAAAAAGAAAAGAATGCCACCAATTTCTTGCTGGTTGTTAGTGTCTCTCCTTCCTAGGCTTTCTACCACCCTCACCCACTACATAAGAGAGTGCGTGTGCATGCATACACACATACACACACACACACACACACACACACACACACACTGAATTTAGAATGGCAATCTTCTGTCCCATAGGGTCTCATTAAAACATACAGATTAACCCTCTGTTAGCCAGGTGTCTGAAGGCTGATATTATACACCTTATATACTATACCATTTAAACTGTCTTTCAACAACCAAAGAAACTGAGACCTAGAATATAATGTTAACTTTCCCAAAGATACACAGTTATTAAGCAGCAGAACTGGAATTCGAAAATAGGATGGTCTGACTCTAAATCTTATGTGAAGGCCCTGGGTGTCAAACACATGGCCCATAGTATTCCTTAGTTCACCTGAACTAGATTGTACTGTAATTGGGAAATGTATAACATAATAAAAAAAAAACAATAAAACATAGATAACATTATATTTTAAAAACTAAGTCAACATGAGGCCTACAGGGATCCTCACATCCTGAATTAATGATTCTATTTCTATTTGTTTGACACCACTCACCTAGGCAGATTGGTTTTTCTCTTCCCTTTGCCTAACTTTTGCTCACTTAACTATTAACTTGTTCCCTTCCCAAAGAATTAACAGTGAAACTCAAATGAAGAGTTATTTTAACCAGTCTGTTAGGCTTTTGTGAATATCTGTGCTAAAGTGTGAAGTGGGGAAGAGAATTTAAGATATGCTATTGTTCCAAATTCTTTTTAGATCACAGGACCATAGACCAAGAGCAGATAGTGACTTTGAACACATTTAGTCCAATTTTCTCTTTTTATAAATGAGGAAATTGAGTTTCAGAGAGATGAACAATGTGCCCAAAGATACAGGTGATAGTAAGAGTCAGTGGCACGATCTGAACCTCAGGGCCCTGACTCCAATTCCAGTTTGCTCTCCCATATACCGTGTTACCTTGGAGGCTTTCCTCACTGCATTACTCTGTTATTTTTTTCTCTGAATTCTGCCAACAATTCACATTATACTTGATTTTTCATCTCCCTAGTGCACTTTTCATGAAATATTGTGTGTGATAGTTCTCTAGCTTAGTGTCTTATACCCTAATATTTTAAACTCCATGAGGGCAAGGGACACATTGTATTTTAAGTATGTATCTCCCACAGGGTCTAGGACTGTCCCATGCACATAGTATGTACTTGGTTAGGGTTTATTAAATTGAACTGCTGAATGGCTGTTAGTAATCGATTCCCCCAGTATTGAGTTTGTATATATTTGTACAATGTGATCCGAACTCTCATCAGCATTTTTCTTCATGGGTCTTTCAGTAGTCTTTCAGCCTCCCCTCTTACCTCAGATTGCTAGATGTTAACTTATATCATATCTTCCAATTTGTAAATTCCAGCTGCTCTATTATTCTGTCAGATCATGGTTTACCAGTTATCATTTAGAGTAGCCAAGTGGCACAATGGATAGACCACTGGGCCTGGAGTCAGGAGGTCCCGGCTTCAAATTTAGCCTCAGACACTTATTAGCCCTGTGACCCTGGGCAAGTCATCTAACCTCTCTTTGTCTCAGTTTCCTCATCTGTAAAATGGGGATAATAGCACCTATCTCTCAGGATTGTTGTAAAGATCAAAGGAGATAATAATTGTAAAAGTGCTTAGCATAGTGCTTGGCATATAGTAAGCACTATATAAAGGCTATTATTATTATTATATTCCCATTCTGAAACCTGTTTTGGCTAAAATCTTATACAACCTTCTCAGATTATATTTGCATAAAGAGGGATAAAGGGCAGAGAAGATTCAAAGGTAACACCAAGATTTCAGACCAGAGAGACAAGGTTGTGATATAACAAGCAGAAATGGTGAGGTAATGAGGAATAATGGTTCTAAAGAATAAATAAATTCAGTTTTGGATATCGTGAGTTGGAGATAATAGTGAGAGGCCGAGGTAGATGTCCTACAAACAGGTAGTTATAAGCACAGGACTAGAGCTCAGACTGGAAGTTGGGGTTAGAAATAGAGGTTTGGAAGTCATTTTTCTAAGAGTAATAGTTGAAACCATAATAGAGAATTAAATTAAATAATTTAACAAATAATTATTAAACAACTCTTGTGTGCTTAGTGCACAATCTTTGGCCTCGATGTTAGGAGTGTACAGTTTAGACAAAATAGTGGAGGATTGTAAAGGGATTATGTGGAGGGGGGAAAGAAGAGAGTTGAAGAGCTTTCTGGAAGGAAACATGCATTTATTAAGCACCCACTGTATACCAGACACTGTGCCAAGCACTTTACAAATGTTATCTCACCTGATCCTTACAATAACCCTGAAAGGTGGGTACTATTATTACTATTATTGTTGTTGTTGCTATTATTATTTTACAGTTGAGGAGAGTGAGGCAGACAACAGTTAAGTGACTCACACAAGGTCATAGACCTAACAGGTGTCTGAGGCTGGAATTTAACTCAGTATTCCTGACCCCAGGACCAGTGCTCCATCCACTGCACCAACTAGCTGGCTGCCTTCACAGGAACACCTCGTGCTTCTCCATGAAACAGACAGCTGAGTCATCTTTTGTAACCATGGAAGATGTGGTTACAATCAGTTGCTTAAGGAAAGAAGGACAGTTTTAGGACAATGATTATGGAGAATGAGTAAGGAAATCACAAGGACAGAATTGGAAGGTTTACATGGCAGTGAGGGCCAGAGTGTAGTCATGCTCCATGAATTCTGAAAGCTCATAGAATGTTAAGTTAGTAGAATTATTCTCCTCTAGAATTGGGGATGCTTCATTTTTGTCTTTGCCTCCTCAGAACCTTGCCCAGTATCTGGTACATTTTGTGGGGAGTAGGGCTAAGGTTGGGAATCTACACCCATGATTTTGCTGGCCTAGGGAACTCCCTGTCAGAAAAGCCCATTGACTTAGATGTGTACCTCTTCTACAACTTACAGGCTTCCTGGGACTGTAAGAGGTTAAATCACATAGCCAGTATGGATCAGGTAGGACTTGAAATCAGGTCTCCTTGATTCCAAGTCATTGCTATGGCACACTGACTTTCCCTTGGCATAGAGAGGGAACTTTTTGAGTGAATGAATGCTTTCCTAAGGATTCAGAGCTAAAAAGTGTGTGTGTTGGATAGGGGGGAGAGAAGAGATGCACTCAACCCTAACATTGTCCCCCTACACTAAGCTTCCCTGATAAAGTGACCTCTATATGAGAGGGAACTGCCCAAGTTGGAGCTAAGTGAACATCTTCATCCCACTTAGATTTTATAGGGAACTGTCTCCACATGCCTTTGAGCAGAAGATCAGGGAGCATAGTTTCCTCTCCTTTTCTTATACTCTCCAAAGTTCCTTGTTTAGCTACATTGTAGGAAGAAGGATATCACTATCGGCCTCTTCCAAATCACATTTGACACAGTGATTCTTATGACAAGTTCTCCTGTTGCTATTTAAAGAATTCCATCTTTCCTTTAGCTTAGAGAGAGCAGGAAAAGTTCCTGTGGATGATGTAGTAATATGACTGCTCATTGGAGTTCTCCCTGTTGCTAAATAAGAGGGAAGTCTTTGGATTATTGAAAATAACTGGATCCATGGAGTGACAGAGTGTAAATAGTTCTTTATGAGGCTAAAGCATTATGATAATTCTTCTGATAACAGTTACTTTTAGGAGGCTTTAGATAGGGTCTATAATTAGTCATGAATAACACACCACTGCGACACATCCAGTTAATTCAGCACACACACTATATATATATATATATATATATATATATATATATATATATATATATTATATACACACACACACACACACACATATATATGTATATGTATATATAATACATATATATGTATACACACACACACACATATATGTATATGTATATATAATACATATATATGTATATACACACACACACACATATATGTATATGTATATATAATACATATATATGTATATACACACACACACACACACACACACACACACACACACACACATATATATATATATATATATGTATATATATATATATGTATATATCAGCTGCCATGGCTGAATTTACCAGGCAGTGGTCCACATGGGTCATTAAGATGGCAAAATTGTAAGCCATTCTGCTATACAGTCATTTTGACTGAGGACATATCCTTAAGGGAATCATCAATGACTCTAGTGTACCTGACTTGCACAAAATCACATAAGCTTAGAGGTGGAAGGAACTTCAGTCCTCCTTGTAGCTAAACGTGAACCCCCTCACAACATCATTGACATGAGCTTATCTGGCCTTTCATTAAAGACCACTTCTGAAAAACTTAGTACCCCTTAAGACATCTCACTCATTCCACTTTGGAATAGCTCTAATTATTTAGAAGTTTTTCCTTATATCTGCTGTTTCCACAGATTGTTTCCAGTTCTGCATCTAGAGCCAAGAAAAATAATTCTAATCCTTCTTCCAGTTGCCAATCTTTCAAATATTTGAGGAAAAGTCATGTCCCTCCCTCTCCTCAGGGCTTAAAGTCTTTAGGTTCTTCAGTTGTTCTTCTTATGCTGTGAATCACAAGTCCCCTCATCATCCTCATCTGTGTCCTATGGATAAGCTCTACTTTGTTGATGACTTTCTTAAAGCATGTTACAAGGACGGAACACAATATTCCAGATGTGATGTGAGGAGGGCATACTATATATAGATGACTGTCACAAATGGTGTTCTGGAAAATGTTTAACAACCAGCTCTTTAAGAGGGGGAAAAACATATGCACACACAGGTGTAAAACGCATCATTAATGTTTTGTCCATCACCTTCTTAAGTCTAAATAATTAACAAGATAAACGTTCTGATTTATCTCATTTGCTGATTTCGGAGATAGACAACCTCATGTTGAAAATTTAACAATCAGGGGGCAGCTAGGTGGCGCAGTGGATAGAGCACCAGCCCTGGATTCAGGAGGACCTGAGTTCAAATCCGGCCTCAGACACATAACGCTTACTTGATCCTGGGCAACTCACTTAACCCCATTGCCTAGCCAAAAAAAAAAAAAAATTAACAATCAGAGCTAATTCAACTGCCCCTAAATGCCCCTATCACAGCCTTTATTCTGGACAATATGATTTCCTAATGCAAGCTAAGATCTTGTGTATTTGCAAAAACACATATCCAAAACAAATAGAAAATGACTGAAATCAATAGTTATATGCAGCTCCTACTTTCCAATTCATATATACTCACCTGGAAGCTTCCTTGATGTTGTAATGTTGATATTGCTGTTGTTGATATTGTGGCTGCTGTTGCCATTGTGATGTTTGTGTTTTAACTAACAGTCATCCATGAGCACTAGACCTAGTAAATTGTAACTCTCTCCGAAAATACCTCATGAGAGCATCTCCAAGACAGGGTGGATAAAAATAAAAACTAAAAGAGGAAAAGACAATAGCATACTGATTTGCATTAGCTAATTAGAAAATATCATTTTGCCTGTTCTCCTGTGCCTTTTTTTCCCACTACACTTCAGACTTCCTCTTTAATGTTCAAGTCAGAAATGATTTATTTAGTGTATAGTTAGAACGGAAAGACTCAAAGGAATATTGTCAATTGATTTAGCCCCCCCCCCCCCCCCCCCCCCGTTTAGCTCTGTGGAGGCAGGTGAATCCTGTGTCAGATCCTCAGAGATTGCTTTCAGAGAAGAAAGTACTGAGGCCCTGGTATGTTGAAGAAGGCTATTATGTTCCAATAAGCTTAGATTGAAGTTTTTAATCTTGATAGTCAGACCCAAGTCTCCACATTCATAGGTGCCTGAATATGTTTTCTGGGAAAACCCTGTTTAGATCTGTACATTTTGAAACATTTCCTGAGAGGAAAAGGCACTCTCATCCAGGTGTGCTGCTCCAGTCTGATGTACTAACTCAAGAATACATAGAAGTACCAATTCTATTCATTTGCATTAGGTTTTAGAGGTAGAAAACTTTATAGACTTTTTTTTTCATAATGGTCAGGCTGCTAAGGGGAGTTGTTTCCTTTTTTTTAAATAAAAAGTACCTATGCCTAGTCTTCCCATCCCTCATATCTGTTCTCTCCATGAACACAAACTTCCTAAGGTTCATTTCCTTTCAAGTCACAGTCTAAAGAGGTAATAATGCTTGCTTCTTTCCAGTCTGGTGGGAAAATACCCTGAAACCAGAATAACCTTATCTATTCAACATTCTGGGGAGGGATTGGACTTTCTGTGACACTGGGAACTTTTTAAAAAAATGTTGTAAAGGACTTTAATACTCATCACTAATACATGACTCATAACCATAACTTTTAGACTTATCCATTTTCAGTACATAAAATGTTAATGGTAGATGTATTTTTGAAGAGTAGCACAAAGTAGCAACCCTATTGGCATTCTCATATTGAAGTATGGGCACAGTGTCTTCCTGTGCTAGCCTGAGTTGGGTTTGAGACTTCAGTATCAACAGATTGGCAGCCCTGCTTGAAACTTGCTCCTGCTGGGATCTAGAGCCCATTTCTCTGATGAGCTCAAGATACTTCCCACTTAACTTGACTGAGGCACAACTTATCCCTCCCAGGTGGCCTTGCCTGCCAGTTCTTGACAGCCAGTTTGTAGCATCTCCTTGATCTTCTCTATCTATGACTCTTCACAGAAAGGCCTACAAAGAAGAATAGCAAAACCTGATGCTATCAGCGCTCATTCTTGGAATCCTCAATTGCCCTGCATGGTCACAAACCTGGCAGTGACCTCCATCTTCCCAGAAGTGTTCACTGCCCAATCAATAGTTCTGCTTAGGACATATAACGTTATGGAAATGGACTCCTTCTTCTCTTCCAAAGAGCATTAGTGCTCTGGGCCCAGGCATCCTGGGAAACATAATCCTTTTCCAACCCAGCCCTGGCACTTATGACAGTATCATATGGAAAGAAATTAAATTAGTGAATAAAAAAATTGACCTATCTATCTTCACAGAGAGGCAGATTCTTATTCTTTCTGACAGTCTTATTTCATCAGAAAGTATGGACAAATTTAATTTGTAATTAACTTCAGAGTTACCTGAGTTTTTGTATTTGCATCTCTAGTGCATAACAAGTCAACAAATCAAATAAAGTCAACAGGCATTTATTAAGCATTCACTACGTGCCGAAAACTATCCTAAACACTGGGAATACAAAGAAAGGCAAAAAGAAGTCCTATCCCAAAGGAACGCACATTCTACTAGGGGCGACAAAGTGTGAACAATTGTTTGCAAGCACCATATATAGAGATTGAGGGTGGCCTAAAGATACTCTCAGAGGGAAGGCCCTAGCACATAGCAGACCCTTAATGTTTATTGGATGAATGAATAGATGTTGCTGAATATTTTTAGGTAAGAAGTTTCACAAAATGCTAGCTATGGGGAAGAACAGCTTTGGTAGCCAGAAAACATCCATGTTGTACGATGTGTACAGGGCTCAGTAACTGGATCATTTTATAGAATAGGTTCAGTCCACTCCTGCCTAGGGTAAGGGCTGCTCTTCAGTATGAAGTGAAAAAGTGTATTTTCCTCATACTAATTATTGTTCTTAAATTGTAGAACACATAAGTTGTTGTTATTCAGTTGTTTTAAGATGTGTCCTACTCTTTGTGACACCATTTGTAATTTTCTTGGCAAAGATACTGGAGAAGTTTGCCATTTCCTTCTCCAGCTCATTTTATAGATGAGGAGACTGAGGCAAACAGGTTTAAGGGACTAGGACAGAATTGCACAGGTAGTAAGTATCTTAGGTCAGATTTGAACTCAGGTCTTCCTGACTCTCAGACTTGGAGCTCTATCTACTGTGCCACCTAGCAGCCCTAGAGCATGTAAGTACAGTTTGGCAAATATTAATGCAGAGGACAGTATTTTCCATATTTTTGAGGTATATGGAACACTGAAAAATTGGGGTTTTTTTTGTTTTGTCTTTTGGTAATCCTACTAATAGTTCAGATTATGTAATCTAGTGGTTAGACTAAAGGTCGAAAAGTCAGAGAGACCTAGAAATTTAGTTTCTCATTTGTTATACAACTCTATACTGGTGTCATTGTCTCTTGCTTCTTACCTAAAAAAGTGACTGGTGGATGCAATTTCCCACTTTTTAAAAAAAATATGGTCTAGTAACTCTTGAAGAGGTATTTTGAGGTCTTTGAAGAGCAGATGCTTTGGCTACAGAGTCAGAAAAATCCTAATATTCATACAGAGCTACTGATGTTTATGCTTACTGTAAAGAAAACCTTGCCTCACTCAGGACCTTTTTCCTCTGGACAAAAAACAAATTCTAATATCTCCTATAATGATATTCTGCTAATTTTCCTCAAATATAAGTATGTTAGGCCTTTTCATTTTCAAAGAGAAAAAAAATGCTTCCAACTATACTGTCACCATGAGAAGCAGTGTGCTGGTGTGTCTGAAGTTAGAGGACCTGGGTTTGAATCTCAGCTCTGCTAGTTACTATCAATATGACACTGGACAGAGTTGTTCAACATTTCTAGCTTTATTTTGTTCATCAAAGTCGAGGGTTGGAAGAAAATGCTTTTAAGATCACATCTAGCTCTATAATCCAGGAAAATAAAATGTAAGCAACGGAAATCAGCCTCCATTGATCTTGGGTCAATTAGCCTTCCTGTTTTTCTTTTGATCTGAGCTAGAAAGGGCAGATACACTCTGGTCCATGAACTGTCATCTATCTATCTATCTGTTCACCTATCTATCCATCTGTCTGTCTGTCTATCTATCTATCTATCTATCTATCTATCTATCTGTGTCTCTATATATACATACATATATATATATATATATATATGCCTATTGATCTATCGATTGATCTACCTGTCCATCTCTCTATCTCTCTATTTTCATTTTTTGTCCTCTTCAGCATATGACAGGCATTCAGTATGTGAATGCAGCATATCTGAAGCATGTTGTGAACCCTAGAACACTTTTTGGCCATACATCAGCCTAATTAGTCTAAATGTATTTTATAAGCTTTTGCTCAGACTCTCAATGGAAACTCTATATCATTCATCTCAAGTAACAGGATTTTAAATTATTTAAACCTCACATTGGTTTTATAGGATCCCCTGAGACTCTTTTTGAAGAGCTAGCAATTTTTTTTTCACATCACAGATTTAAATGTTCTTTGTAACCAAAACAAATCATCTCATTTCAGAAAAAAATAAACACACTCTTATATGGAGCATTATCATTTTATAGATTTACAAATTATTTCCACGTTTCTCTAAACAAGCACATTTGGAAGTTGTGATTGCCCAAGATGTAATGACTTATGTCTTTTAAAATTTGATGGATGAGTCCTTTATCTATCCAACCATATACTTTAAATGCCTGAATGTAATTTCCTGATATGTTTTCATAACACTGAACTGAGAACAAAATTATATTTTCTTTATAATACTTCAAAGTTTTAACTACTTCTCTGCCTATTTTAGTCAACAATTGCACTTTATTTTTCTCCAGGGCAATTGAATTTTTCAGTGATCAGTATTATTCTTGATACAGAAATTTGGTTTATACTGGCACCAAAGGAGCAATTTTCCTATGTTGTGACTCAAAAAAAAAGCATTCCAGAAAGAAGGAAGGAAAAAAATCTAATGTGAAATAAAACACAGCAAATATTTTTAAAACATAAATTACAAGAAATTTGATTACTTATGTTTACCTGACTTTGAAAAAGTTAACAGAAACTGATGAGTATATGATATAAACATAATACATATTTCTTGCAGGTGAAATGTGACCAGTATTGGCCCAGCAGAGGCACAGAAACATATGGGCTGATTCAGGTGACGCTGCTAGATACTGTGGAATTGGCAACATATTGTGTTCGAACATTTGCACTTTACAAGGTGTGTTTTTTCCCTTTCCTCTTCCCTTTTCTGTTATTTAAAGAAAGCTTCTTTTGAGAAATCAGATCTCTTAAGGTTTTACTTAAATCTTGATCCCACTGGCAACAGTGAAGAATGAAATAATTCTTCCACTATCACGGTGCAATTTTTCTCCTTGTCTGGAGGTTTATCATAGTAAACACGGAGCTCTCACTCTGAACAAAAGTTTAGTTGAATGAAGAATTAGCTGAAGAACTCAGATTCTTTGCCAACTCCTCTTCAGAAATGTAATAGAAGCTCTCCTGATGTTTGAACCAGAAAATGCAATTTCTATCTCTTAAGAAATATTTTCCCTAGAAAATGTTTGCAGTTTTCTTGTTGTTTACTTGAACCTCAAAAAGAATACCTGTTACTAATAGAGATATAACCATCACCAACATTGACTCTCAGGCCTTTTCTGATGTTTTGCTCCTCATTGGAGCCCAAGGTGTGGGAAATGGTCATTTTAGCCAGTGTTCTCATTCAACAGAATGGTTCAAGTGAGAAGAGAGAAGTGAGGCAGTTCCAGTTCACAGCGTGGCCAGATCATGGGGTACCAGAGCATCCAACACCTTTCCTAGCTTTCTTGCGACGAGTCAAAACCTGTAACCCTCCAGATGCTGGTCCTATGGTTGTTCACTGTAGGTAAGCCCTATGCAGATTTGTGATAGATGCACTCAAATGAAGACCTCAAAAAGAGAGATGGTAACCTAGATTTTAATTTTGCCCTAATTGATAACAGATGTTAACAAGAGGTTGCATGGGTATGCTGAATATTGTTGTTGCTGTTGTTGTTTTACAAACTCTTAGTACATTGGATCTGATAAAGACTTTGAAATTAAGAACATGAATGCCTTGTTTATCTCTCTTTAGACCAAATAAAGTTCATTACTGAAGGGCAGATCAAGCTATTTGTTTCTTATAGTAGGCCTCTCCAGGAATCTAAGAAGGTAATATAAAACAAAATAAGAATTAAGAGAAATGGGAAGAAGTCAACTTTAGCTCAGAGGAACAAAGAAGGCTTCATGGACGTTGTAAGATCTGAGTTAGGTATTGAATAAAGAGAAAAAAAATCAACAAATAGACATATAGGGGATGTTCTGGGCAAATTCATGAAGGCAGGAGATGGCAGAACAGAACTGAAGAACTGTCATCCAGCATGGTTGGACTGTACTCTTTATGAAGAGGAGTAGAATGAAATCAACCTGAAGAGGTAAACTGGAGTCAGACTATGAAAAGCCTAGATTGCCAGGAGGAGATTGCGTTTTATTCCGTGGGCTAGGGGTTCTTGACCTTTTTTGTATCATGGACATCTTTGGCAGTCTGGTGAAGCCTAAAAACTCCTTCTAAGAATAATGCTTTTAAGTGCATGCATACTATAATATTACAAATGAAACCAATTATATTTGAAAAATAGTCATCAAAATGATACAAAAAGATTCTTGATCTCCTGAAATCTATCCATAAACCTCTTAGGTATCTATGGACCCTACATTGAGAAACCTTGCTATATATAATGAGAGTGATGTGGTGGGGGAAAACCTAAAAACAAGGAATCTTGCCTTGGTATGAAGCATGGAATAGTATAAAGGATGCACTGGAGGGAGGAGAAATTAAAGGCAGTAAAAGTTATTGGTAGCCTATTAATAATAATATAAGTGAGAGATGAGGGTCTGAACTAAGATGTCATGGAGAAGGATAGAAAGCACAATGTGAATACAAGAACTATTTCTGGAGTCAAATTGATAACTTTTGTTAAATGATTGAATTTGGGGAGGAAGAATGAAAGATGCAGAATGTGTCTCAGGAACATACCTACCTTCTCAGTGAGAAATGGGAAACTACAGGTACTGGATGTTATATACTCTATCATGTGGTCACTATGTTAGGATTTCTTTTAGTGAAAGTATAGGGTTCTGGGGAAAAGATATCATGAAATGTCTGTTGTTTAAAAAAAAAGTTTCATTAATTTAAAAGAAAAAACTTTGAGGTTTCTAAGCTGAAACACCAAGAAGCTAGTGTTGCCATCACCACAAATAGAAAAGTTAGGAGCACAGCCAGGCTTTGAAGGATAGAGAATTGTAAACATTGGGGACTGAGTTGCTAGTGGGGCAACCAAATGGAAAAGATCTCTGTAGAGAGATGATAACTGAAGCTATAGAAGTAGATAGAATTGCCAAAGGAGAAAATGTAGATGGAGTAGAGGTAAGGGCCCAAGTCACAAGTATCTTGGGAGATGTCATATATAGGGAACAGGAGGAAGAAAAAAACTATCAAAGGATACAACCATGTTTTAGTCAGAGAAATAGGAACTGAACCTGAAAAGAGAAATATCACTAGTTGGGGCTGGGGTCCAGCTGATCACTTCTTGAGAATGTTGCATTATTGGTCAGGGCCAGTTGGACTAGATGGCCTCAAGGTCCTTGTTGCCACTACCAAAACTTCTATGATCCACTGATCTCTGAAATGCTAATGGTGAAATCTTCTCTATTCAACATATACCCTTGCTACAGCTGAGAAGAGGCAGGCAACAGTGTAAATGATGAATTATTAATTCTAGCATTAGCTACAATGGAACAGATAAAATAGCCATTGAAGGAATTTAGAGGAAATTTTACTGTGATGTCCTTTTTTTCCATTTGAATGAACCAGTATCAGTTCAAAAGCAAAGGCTAATATCTCTGCCAAGTGGATTCTATAAGAAGATTGGAAGTTTTCAAAGGAATCAGTTTGGAGCAAGGAATGGAAGAAATGAAAGGGCAGAAAAGGGAAATGAAAGTGCTCAGAGAAAATTAATGTATATCTAACGGTTATGTCTCCTATCTGGCAATTAATATACTGGGAGAAAAGAGCCAATAAGAATGAAAGGAGGAATTCTGAAAAGTAATCAAGAGCAAGGAAGAGTCACAGGGAAGGTATAAAACAACGAACAAACACAGACAGATTGAAAAGATTAAGGTTTAGGATAAGAGACACATCGATTTCTTTAATAAAAAAATGAAAATAATTTTACATATAGAAGGTAAAGCAAACATGAAATAGGAATAGGTTCCAACTTACTAATGAGTTATGATTCTAAAGTTAATTTCTAACTTGATTGTTTGGAACTTGCAGCACATTTTTATATAAAAACAATATTCTAAATGGTTAGGTTCCAAGAACACACCACAAAGGCCGATTTCATCCATTATTTAGTTCAGTTCAGTAAACATGTACATAAGTAAATACCTGTACATTGTACTAAGTACTAGGAAAGATAGAAACATAAAGAAGTCATCATTCTTCTCCTCAAGGAGTTTACCATCCCACATGAAAATAAAATCTTACAAATATTTGTACAAAATAGAAGGTCATAATAGCATACAAGAGGGGGGAAATGTATTTTGAGAGTTCTTAGGAAGGAAAGATTTTTTCTAAGAGAATCACTGAAATCTTAATTGCCATGCCATTTGAGGGGTATCTTGAGATGGGTAGGATTTAAATGGGTAGAGAGGGTCTGCATTAATAGTATAGTGTTGTTGTTATAGGAAAACTTAGTAGAGGTTCCAACTTCTTTCTTTCTTTCTTTCTTTCTTTCTTTCTTTCTTTCTTTCTTTCTTTCTTTCTTTCTTTCTTTCTTTCGGCAATTAGGGTTAAGTGACTTGCCCAGGATCACACAGCTAGTAAGTGTCTAAGGCCGGATTTGAACTCGGGTCCTCCTGAGTCCATGGCTGGTGCTTTATCCACTGTGCCACCTAGCTGCCCCCTCAACTTCTTTTTACTCTACTTGTTGAGAGTGAGGCCCTGTCTTCCCCAATTCCTGAACCAACTTTAGCCATCTGGAGGGTGTAGACAGTGGAAAAGTGGTCTTAGGCAATGAGGAGGGCCTGAACATGAAGCCTTGGTTGTAGGATCCATGTCTCTATAGAGAAGTGACAGCTTGGGTTTCTGGAGCGATTAAATGTTCCAGTTGAAGATAATGGATGCCTATG
Organism: Phascolarctos cinereus; assembly: GCF_003287225.1. NCBI lineage: Eukaryota > Metazoa > Chordata > Mammalia > Diprotodontia > Phascolarctidae > Phascolarctos > Phascolarctos cinereus. The sequence continues at coordinate 116,674,400 of NW_027555847.1, forward strand.
GAGAAAAGTAGATAGAATACGGGCAAAGGGACAAAGTAGATAAAATATGAGCAGTATCTCAAAAAAGACATTCTTGAAGGTACTGGCAATTGGGAAGAAAGAAGGGTTCTTCATTCTACTTCAGAGGGCATTTAATTCCTTGTTTTTGTTGCTATTTACATAAAAGGACATTTCTAAAGTGGGGCTCTCTGTAATCAAAAACGTAGGGAATAAGATGTTAAAAATTGTTAAAAGGCTTTTTAAAGTACCGAAGAAGAGGTTTTATGAGTGGAAATTATTTTTTTCTTTGTATGGTACCAGAATCTAGTTGTCTTTATGACAACAGACATCCAGATAAAATTGGAAAGTTCAATCAAATATGTATTCAGTCTTCATCATGACAACCCACCCCCCCCAAAAAATAAAAAATCTGAAATATTCAAATGTTATCCAAATTGTTTATTTCAGATATTTGATATTATGTAGAATCCATTGAACTTCTTAGTAAGAAGCTTAATAAAAACTATAGCATCTTACATCAATTGATCAAAAAGTATTCATTAAGCATCTATTATGTTCCACACACTGTGCTAGGATCTTGAAATATAAATACAAAAGATATTCCCTATCCTCAAGGAATTTACATTCCCCATTTACACAGGACTTTATAGTTACATGAATTACTAGAGATATTATGCAAGATATCATCTTCTGGTATGAATCATATATGATTGGAAAAGGAGGTAGACTCGTCATGTATCAGGCATCAAGAATAACAGATGAATAGTCCAATTCCTATACTGAATTCTATAACATACTTCTTTTAAAAGTCTAAAAGAAGTACTGTAGCCTATAAAGCTTAGTACTAGGCAGCAGTAGTGGAATATTGGACCTGAAGTCAAGAAGACCTAAGTTTAAATCCTGGATACCTACTATCTTTGTGGCCCTAGGAAAGTTATTTAACCTCTGTTTCCCTCAGTTTCTAAATCTGTAAAATGAAGAGTAATAATAGCCCTTAACTCCCAGGTTTGTTGTGAGGATGAAATGAAGTATTTGCAATGGGCTTTACAAACCATAAAGTATATAAATGTTAACAATCAGTTTTATTATCATCATTACCATTCTTCCTCTTCTTTTCTTTCTCTTCTTTCTCCTCCTACTCTTCCTCCTCTTTCTTCTTCTTCCTCTTCTTCTTCTTCTTCTTCTTCTTCTTCTTCTTCTTCTTCTCCTTTCCTTCTCTTCTTCTTCTTCTTCTTCTTCTTCTTTTCTTCTTCTTCTTCTTCTTCTTCTTCTTCTTCTTCTTCTTCTTCTTCTTCTTCTTCTTCTTCTTCTTCATTATATCCTATATGAATTAGAAGGCATGGGTTGTGTGGCAGTCAGTGCCAGTGAAAGGAGTATCTATTCAAATCGACTTCATCTCAAGTAAATAAACATTTATTAAGTACATCCTCTGCTCTAGTAACTGAGGATACAAAAACAAAGTTAAGTTCCCTGTCCTTAAACAGCTTTATTCTACTAAGGGGATACAACAGTTAGACACAGATAAGTAATGAAAAATAATTAAGGAGGAATAGAGTATAAATTTAAGGAGGGAATGTCAGGGAAGACTTCACACTGAAAACATCTGATCTGAGTTGAGCTAGTTGAGTTGGGCAAAAAGAGGACAGAGCTAATAAAAACACAGTTTCTTATGAGAATGAACATTTTAATGGTTGAGTCTAGGACCATCAATGATCCCAGAAATCAGATCTCTTTAACAGGAGATCTTTTTTATGGTAGACTGGAGAAGCCTTCCCCAAATTCTTCCTAACTTGTAATCAACTCAACTTTCAGAGAAGAGAGGGAAAAATAGGACAGAACAACAGAACAGAGTACAGATTGGTGAATAATATATTGCCTTTTTTGTTGTAATTAATTATAATTATCTTGTAATCAATGTAATACCAATTCATCACAAAAGTAACCACCCCTCAAAATACGTCATCCACCACTTTGTAATGAGACATCTCCAAGAAATGAAACTTGAAATTGTTTAATATTCCTTTGTGTATTGAGTCACATGTAGGAAACTACTTGACTCCTGTTAGGAGCTTATGTAGTGACCCAGGAGAAGTTAGTACAACAATAAACCCTTTTTAAGTGTAAAGGAATTTGGAAAGCTTTACACATAACGGTAAAAATAAAACACACCAGCGAGTGCCATCTACAGAAACAGTACCATGCAGATTTGTTTGTGCATTTTAACTTTTCTACCTGGTCTAGTCCTACTTTATTCCATTCAAGTATCTCTTTTGACTGCAAATATTGCCAGAGTATGTGATGGATTTGAGGTGTTGACAAGCATGAACTGTGGACCCAATTATTGCTAAACCTAGAATTCATTTTCATGTGTAAAACAAGTAAGATGAGAAGCCAGCCTTCTGTGGATGAAAGACAGTATTGTTAGGACTACCAGCATCTCTGCATAAAGAATCAAATCAAATGTCCCAGTTGTATCCTTATTAATGGGAACATTTTAAAGTTAAGGGAAGTAATTGTACCACATGGAATGTATTAAGCATAGTTCTATTCTTTTTAATATATTAGTGGTCGTCCAAAAAAGAAGTGTATTCTTAGTTCCTAAAACAAAGTAGTGATACAAAAACAGCCATCTGGATTTCCAGCATTTTGAATATAATTATCCCACTGTCAGGAAAATATTCTTATTAAGTACAAGGAATTTAAATATTAGGATTCAGTTCTAATGTATAACTACACATTAATGATCGAAGGAAATGCGCTCATTTCTTCTTCAAATTGTATTAGCCTAGGTAAGCAGGTACTGATCACATTGTAATAAAATATTTCCTGCAAAGGAATGGAAATTGTTACAACTCTTTGCTTTCAGAACATTAGAGAAACTTCAGTAGCTGTTTCTGGGGTATTAAATAAAACATGAGTGTACTAATAGGAATTGTTAGTGTATAATAGTGGGACTTTAAAAAAACAAACATAACATATTTGTTTATCCGTGTGAGTGTTCTCCCTCCTTAAAGTAACCACTTTGACAGGCTAGTTGTGATTATATGGTACATTTGTATTGCATTTAGTTTACAAGGGGACTGTCACACAAGTTAACTGATTTGAGCCTGAAAATAATAACAATGATCATAAAAACTCAAGAGAATGATAGAATTTCAAGGTTGGATGAATTATTAGTGGCCATCTAATCCATGGCATATCTGGTAAGGAATCCTGATGGCACATGGTGGATTGTCATTCAGGCTTTTCTTGAGGCACTCAATAACAACAAATCTATCACCCCTCAAACTGTCCCCATTCTACTTTTGAATGGCTCTAATTGCTAGGATTTTTTTTTCTCACATCAACCCATAATTTGTCTTTTTGCAGTGTCTGGTCATTGCTCCTAGTTTAGCCCTCTGTGGCCAACAGAATAAATATTATCCCTCTCCCATTAGACAACCTATCAAACTCTTGAAGGCCACCATGATATTCTCCACCCCAACCCCTAAAGTCCTGTCCTCCAGGCTGAATGTCCTTGTATGTATAGAACCTCTTTTTAGTTTACAAAGCACTATCCACACCATTGTGGGTTGGGTTGTATAGTAATTGATAGGCATCCAGTGCTACGGTCATTACTTGTAAAATTTGAGGCATTTCCAGTTTTGGAAATTACTTGATGCCTTTATGAGTGGTAATCCATAAAATTAGTCTCCATACTTTAGTTCTCTGACCCAGACAAGCATTATTCTGCTCAGTCATTCAACTTATTCATCACAGTTGGATCTTAGTCATTCTTAAATGCTTCCAGAAACAATTCTACCTTTAAAAGACTAAGTTTGGCCACCACTTAGAATGCGCAAAAGGACGTACTACTATTATTAATGACAGTTCCAAATGAGGGGAATCAAAAAAAGTTAGAATCAATAGCCCATTGTGGAAATGAACAGATAGTTATATAAACTCTAAGTAATTAATTTAAAGCCTGCAACAATTTTTTGGGGGTATTTTTCTAACAAAATGAGTTGCACAAATTTGTCACACTTCACACAATTTCATAAATTTTGATTAGCGCTCATAATATCAAACCTACCAAAATGACCTCAGGTTCATGGCTTAGTGAAAGTCCTGCTATTCAATTACAATGGAAAGGCAAAAGGAAAGTTTAAGTAGCTTACCTTCTACTGGGAAGATATAACATGTACACAGTTAAATAAATATAATTTAAGGAGAAGGGAAAGTGCTAACAACTAGGAGAAATAGGAAAGGCTTTCTGAAAGACATGACAACTACGCTAAGCCTTGAAGGATTTTAAGAGGGGAAGGTGAAGAGGAAGGTCATTTTTGTCTTTGTATCTCTGTTGACTAGCAAAGTGACTTTAGTGAATTAAATTATATTCAACAAGCATATAAAAGCACCTACTATGTGCAAGGAAATGCTACAAATACAAAAACACAGCTGACACAAGGAGCTTACATTTTACTGGGAAGAAGGGCATTCTAAGCATGGAAGACCCTCTATTAAAGTTATGGAGGCAGAAGATGGAGTACTGGGTTTGGGAAGAAAAATTAGGTGACCTGGTTAGAACATAGAACATAAAGGTTAAATGAGACTGGAAAAGTAGCCTGGAGCCAGCTTGTGAAAGGATTTGCCAAATACTGAGCTATACAGGGAATTACTGGATAGGACTTCCCTGCTTAATTAATAAAGTAATGATGAATAAATGTGTTGATTTGAAGTAAATTGAATTTCATGTAATGAATGGAGTCAAGGACTTACAAAGTCCTCTGTTCTTCTGTACTATGCTTGTCATTATCACTGATACTTCTTGTTTTGTATTTGAAGTGTAGAGTTTTATCTAAGTAGAAGAGGCTTTCTCATTGGTTTTTGCCCTCTTTTTGATGAATTTAGCATTTTATATATTGAAATGATTTTTCTTTCCTTTATCTGCAAAACCACCCAATATGTTTTAGCCCACCCATGGACAAGTAGCTGATAAATCTTTCCATGTTCCATTGTGGAGAACACTCAGATTCTTTGATTCATAATACATCTAAACAAGTAGAAAATATATTATGGAATTAGTTACCTTTTCCATTCAAACTTTAAAGCTTCCAGATTTCTCACTTTAGTTGATTTAAAAACTAAAAATGTTTTAAAAGATGGATTAAGAATTCTGTTAGTTTCTATGAGAAAGTGTGTTGGGGAGGGGGGGTTCAGTGGTCTTCTCCATAACCCTTTAATGTTATATCTTTCATGGACATTTTTTCTCTTTTGGTCTATTTAAGATGTTCCTAGTATAGTTCACTCTTGAGAACCTTTCCAAAGTTGAATTCCAAGAAATTGACCATAGTTCATGTGCTATGCAAAACATGAAAACTGAGGAGACTGAACAGACAAAGGGGAACTAGGAAGGGTCCTTTAAAAATGCAAGTAACACTTGTGGCAAGTCATTCACAAAGAAACATCTGTAAAAACCTTATACATCATTTAACCTAAAGCCCTCATTTTATTGCCCAAGGTCACAAAATTAGTTTCAGGGAAGAGCTGAGATCAGGCTTTTGACAACTAGTTCACTTCTCTTTTCATCATTACTACAATTCTCAACTTACTGTGAATTACTTTCATCAAATAACCTTTCTCATTCAATTCAACATTTATAAGTGCCTGTGCAAGGCACTTCACATAATAAACACACCTGATGCTTACTTAGTTCCATTGAGGGAATGGTAGGTTTGGGACATTAAGAGAGGTGAAAGTGAGCCAGTTTAGCACCTTGGGCCAATTTAGGAGAGAGCATGTCTCAGTAGGGATGCCACAGTGGAGTAATTTGAACAACTGGATGTGGGGGTGGGGAATATCATAAAGGTACTAGGAACTTGGGGGGAAAGTTAGAAATGCAATAAAAAGAGAGCTGGAAAGATGCCAGGAAAAAATGTGATCATCTTTGCTTGGATTCATGTTGGTGACAAGCACCCCATGCCACTGAAAATTATCTCCCATGGTAATTGCCATTCCCTAATGGGCTACTTGTATCTCATTCATAGTGGTGCATCACCTTTGCTTGATATCTCTCTAGTTCCAGGGCTATACCTTTTTCTGTAAGGGATCCTGTATACTTGTCATTCACAAGCTATTTCCTCATCTCAGATTCTAGCCAAGTGTAGCAGATGCTATTGTTGTCCCTTCTTTTGAATGAAGTGGGAAGTAGGGAGAGAAAGAAATTTGTTGGTATTGTTTTTTCTGCTGGAATAGAATTAAAAACCGCTTATGGTATATTGTCCTCTGGTAACTATTCACTGAATTCTCTCTCTTTTTTTTATGTAAAGCTGTTTCACAGGACAAGAATCTGCCCTTATATTTGTCAACATAATGTAAATGACCTTCTCCATTCTACTGCAGCCATATTACAATTATAGTAATTCCAACTTCTCATTTGGGATCTGAGCTATTTCTTGTGCACACAATTCTATTGACTCTGACCGTGCCATCTGCTGTAATCATTTATATTTCACACACACAATGTTTGTTATATGCCTAAATCCAACAAAGCAAAACTCTTAAATTTTCCACATAAATAAACAATTTTTAGAGTATTTTTAAACCTCTCTTAGTGGCGAGTAGAGTTGAGAAGGTATGTTGAAGATTCTAAGGGACAGCTGCTGAAACTAGCTCTTCCATCTCAGAAATATATTTGTGACCCAACCCCCATTAAAGTACCAGAAAGAATCCAAAAGGCAATCCTACCCAAAGACACTTGAATGCTTTTTCTTACTTAGCTTTCAAAATATAGTAGCTGAAGTTCAATTCTTTGAAAAGAAATTATTTCTTCTAGGAATAATACATACTGAGAGAAAATGGTGGTGGAGCAAGCACCATGGCCAGAGTCCAAAGTGTGTTCTTTCCAGTCCTAGCTCCTGACCTCATCTATATCATCTCTAAAATTAAGAGTTTGGAAAAGATGAGTTTGAAGTTTCCTCCCAACTTGAAAATTCTATGGTTCTGTAAGCTTCATTGTTTTTCAGTTAACTGGATTGAATGCCTAATCCCATCAGCTTTCAAACACATTTCAAAAAAATCTTCTTGGTTAAAAAGTAATTTCCAGGCTAGAAAATTTTAGTCTTTTTTTTGCTTAGTAATTGCCATTGACATTCTTTCATCATCTTATCCAGGCCTATGAAAACCTGTCACAAATTTTAGGAAGAAGAGTCAGTTCCTTTTTGATCCCATTACCTGGTGTTCTTCAACCCTATCAGATTTCTTTAAAGGTCCTCAATAGTAAGCAGAGCATACAGATATTTTTAAGAATTCTCCTGAATCCATCACTATTCAGTTTTCTGTGCAATAGATGAGGCTATGAGTACCTTGTTTCTCATGCCTTCTTGTAACCTAGTAGGAGTGCTCTGATTGATATATGTAAGGAGAGAATGATGATGAATGGCCAAAATGACCCAGTGCCTCTGAAGCAGGCCTCTTCCACACAGTTAGCTGTAGGTATAATGTACTGTGGTATTTTGTTCTTGGATAAATTATTGCCTAGTTTTATCTCTGGTTCAGATGTTCTTAACCTTTTTTGTGCCATGGACCCCTTTGCCAATCTGATAAAACCTACGAATCCTTCAAAATATTCTTTTAAAATCATTTAAAGAAATCCTACATTTCAGTTGCAGGGTTGGGGGGAATATATTTTTATTTCTTATCCAAGTCCATTAACACTGAAATTAATCCACAGACCTCAGCTTAATGACTTCTATGACCAACCAAGGGTCCTAAGATTTAGATCTGGAAAGAGCAGAGATCAAGTAGTCCAATCTTCTCTCCCATATTATAGACAAAGAAACCAAAGTGCAGAGAGAAGTCATTTGTCCCAGGTCACAGAGATAATAAATAGCAGGACTAGAATTTGAATTTAGCCCTTTGGATTTTGTACAGTATAACTTCTAATGCTGTGCTGTCTCCAGGTTTTAGCTTATACTAAAGGCTCGGTGACCTAGTAATTTGCAATTCCCATTTTGGATAAAGCCTCCAAGTTTCCTTAAGTTATTCTCTAATTACCTGAGAGGGATTTTCCCATTAGAATTGTTCCTTAGAGGGATTATAGAAATAATATGGGATTGACAGATTCTCCCAAAATATTTTTTTCTAAATGATGGATGGAAGTCTAGAACCCCTAAAAGGATCATCTTTGTGCTCAAAGTAGGGAATTTGAAAACAGTCAATAATTCAGAAGCATCTCCAGTCCTGTGAAGATAAAATACAAATGTGCTCTCAAACATCTCCTGTAATGTTCTGTATGACATGGGCATTCATTAAACATTGTTGATTGACTAAATAGAATAGGCATTACACTTAGCATAAAGACAGGTATCATCACTATGCAAAAAAAAAATCATAAAAAGGGAGAAAATAGTTTGTGCCCATCCTGAAAAGATCATTGAACTATGGGGGTAGACTCATTCCAACACTGACTAGCTTTGCGACTTTGCACAACACATCCTCTCTGGACCTTGGTTTTCTTATGTATAAGATTGGGATGTTGGTTGCCCAGACTTGAGGCAGGGAGCTAAAACAGATGGTGAGGGTGATGGTTGACAGCACAATTTGTCTAGTGATACAAGGTTTTCCAGAGCACTTGCTGCACAACTACCCTGTGAGGAAGAACATGAATATTATCCTAAATTCTGTGCTCCTGTGATCCTTATTCTGAAAAGGAGGAAAGTTGGGCACAGAGAGGCCAAGTCACTCTGCCACAGACATTTTAAAAAGTACAATGGTAAAACTTTTTTGAAAGAATGTGATGAAAAACTTACCATTAGCTAAGTATATGCATTTTAGAGAATAACAGATATTAAGGGCTGAAGGTACCATAAGACACATGTAAGTTTTTCACCACATTCCTTTAAAAAAGTTTTCCAGTTGTACTTAAAAAAAAAACTTTCTTCTGTTTAATGGTACCCCTTCTAATGTTCCCTTAAATGCCTAGAAATAGAGGCCTCAGGAGTAAAATAGTGATGATAGTGATGATGAGGATGGTGATGATGGTGGTGATGGTAGTGATGATGAGGAGGAGAAGGAGGAGCTGATATTTATATAATGCTTTAAGGTTTGCAAAGTGCTTTAAGTACATTACTTCAGTCCAGAGTAACTTTATGAAAGATGGGGAATACCATGGCTACTATTGTTTCTGCCGTGTTTTTCCACCTATCTGACCAAACAGGAGATAATAATAATGGCTCATAAACTAGCTTTGATCCTGATCATTTTCTGTAGGAATCTAGGCTGCCTATATTGGAGGAATGTCAGGGAAATAGTTGGCTAAAGTAAAGTACTGTTTTCAGATGGGTGAACAAAAAAGCTAAGGGATTTTATTTTGTTTTTGCTAATGTCAATTTGATAAGGACATCTGAGGGAGAAATTTATTCTGCCTTCCGGGAAATCCAGTCCAAATTTTCATATATTTGGTACTCACTTATTGAATGCTTTCCATTAGAAAGGCAATGTGCTAGGAAGGCACAGAGTTATAGGATCGCTTCTTGGTCATCTCCAGCAGAGGCCCTCTCCGTTTTCATGGAGCCATACCCTTAGGCCATCTGTAGTGCTGGGCCTCACCTAGACAGGCCCACTTTTGGGACCTCTTCTACTGCCTTCTCCCCTAGGGACATCTTCAAGGTTCCTTCCTTCTGATAAGGCTCCCTTACCTGATCGTGCCTATAGAGATACAGACCTCTTGGGGCTTCACAGTACCCAACATCACCACCTGCCATAGGGTTGAACTTAGGAACTTAAGTGAGAACCTTAAAGAATCAAATTCCAAGCCTACCTCGTGAATCCCTCAATACTCTTTTGTCTAATCACTGATAATCTGCTTCAATCATTTCTCATCCCAAAGATTCTGCTGACATTCAAATCCCATTCACTATCCATTCACTACTTGATCATTGACTCCTATCTACCTCCACTCCAGATCTGCCCATCCTTCCACTCCCTACTCTGGAATGCCTCTTCCATAATTAATAAACTTCTTTTTATCTTAAAACTCTTTCTTTCTCATTTCTTACATCTTTACTGAGATCTGACTCCCTCCTCACAACACATTTCTGATGCTACTTTCTCCAGTACTAGCTACACAATCTCTTATCTCCCCCTCACACTCACTGGTTAAGGAAGGTGAGTAAAAATTCTCATTATTTTCTAGCCTTTTCGTCAACCTCCTTTACTAAGCATCCTGTCCTTTGAAGTTCACACTATCCGAATGTATCATCCAATCCAAATCCTGGTGACTGTTTTCTGTAGACCCCAACAAACTTCTCCTTCCTTCCTTAATGAGTTTAGTGCCTGATTCACAGTCTTTCCTTCTCATCTCCTACCTTTATGATAGGAAACTTCAACGTACAAACTGATGCTCCTCTAAATTCCCAATTCATCAGTCTATTCAGTTTTTATGACTTGCTCTGCCACATTACCTCAGTTACATGTAGAGATGGTTATATCCATAATCTTGCTATTACCCACAAGGCTGCAACTTCTATGTTCACAACCTCCAAAACTCCTTTATTTGATTACAACTTTTTATTATTCCATCTTTTCCTATGCCTTATAACCCTAATTTTGTTCTTACTATTCACGATCACCTTTTTTTTTCCCTTCCACCTCTCTGTTCTTCCTAAGGCCATCATCCCTGTACTAGTTATACTCTTCTTTTATCATGATGATGAAATAACTGAACTCTAGACTATCCTTACTCTCAAATCCTTTGACTCTTGTCCTACCACCTATCATGCCTTGTCAAACCACAGTCTTGTATTACTACTACCATTCACCTTCAGTCCTACTCAAATGCTGCTAAAAGGAGATGAAGGAAATCATAAAACTCTGCTGACTGGTTCCATTATAAACTTAGCTAATCTCAACCGGGTCTTCACTGCAGTGTGGCAAACATTCTGTTTGACCTTTTGCACTCTTCTCCACATCAGCTATTCTAAGCCATCCTGTCTCTCTTCAAGATTCCCACATGTTCTGATGTATACTTCACTTCATACTTCACTGAAAATATTTAGACCATTTGCCAAGAGTACTTCCTTATCCCCTTTTCTCCTCATCCAATATCATTTAGACATCTTGCTCAGTTACCTCCTCCTAAGCTCAGCTCTCTGATGAAGTGCCCCTTTTCCTTACAAAGAAAAACCCCTTTGCATGACCCTTAATCCCATCTCTCACTCTCTCCAGAAGGTTGCCCCCTGCCAACTATCATCCCCACACTCTTTCATCATAAATCTCTGTCTACTGGCTCTCTTTTGGCTGCCCACAAACATGCTTATGTGTCTCTCATTCCTAAAACTCACTTGCTCCAGCCATCGCCACTAGCTGTTATAGTATATCACTCTTCCTTTTCTTGGTTAACTGCTTCACTTCTTCTGACACTCTCCTCTAAATTGTTTGCAATCTGACTTCCAACCTCACCATGAAATTAAAACTGCGTTCTCCAAAGTTACCAATTGCTTAAATGCCATATCTAATAACTTGTTCTCAGTTCTCATCTTTTATATTTCTATATTTCTCCTGATTGTCCTATCTGTCCAACCACTTCTCAATTGCCTTTGCTTGTTCTTCTTCTGTATCATGATCACTAATAGCGGGTGCCCCCAAGGCTCTTTTTTTACATGGTACTACTGACCTGATGATCTCATCCATGGGTTCAGTTACTATCTCTGTGGAGATGATTCTCAAATCTGTATATCCAGCTCTAGTCTCTTTTATAATCTCCAGGCCCTGTTTACCAAATGTATTTTAAATACATAGGCAGAACTAGGTGTAGGTTTCTCATACTCAATATATTCAAAGCCAAATTCTTCCCCCTCACCCCCAAAAATCTTCCCCTCTTTAAAATGTCCTTATTATTCTGAAAGACATCACTGCCCTCCCAGGTAATCATGCCCACAATCTCAGTGTCATCTTCAGCTCCTCACTTTCATTCGTCTCACATATCTAATCTATTGCTAAATCTTGTCATTTATACCTTCCTCTCATCTATTTGTCTGTCTATCTATCTATATTAGAGAATCTATCTAAATTGGAGATTGTCAACCTAATTCTTAACCTTAGCCTATTGGACAAGGAAGATTTTCAAGGCTGGGGTCAGAGATCTTTTTTTTTTAACATATGCGGGGGGAAAAAAGGAATGATCTCCAATCCTTCTGAAGGCAAGTTGTTGGCATTCTCTCTAAGGCTTTGGTCATTTTTTTTTCTATCTCTCCTCCTATGTATTAAAAAACAAAAGACCTGGTCACAGGACATTTTCTCTTATGTACTGTGTCCTGAAATTCACTTTTTATTTTGGTTCAATTAAACCGAAACTTATTGGTTTGTAGAAACCAATAATAAACCCATAGGCTTAGTCAAGCATTTCCCAAAATTCAATAAGAGACTGCAAAAATAGTACAGTTAAAAGATGCTTTGTTGTCATTTTTTATATCTGCTTAGAGGCTTAGCAATAAGCACATTTAAAATATCAGAAATAATAATAGACATTGCCCTTGGATGTAATTCTTAAGAATGATTCTTTGTTGCATGCATAATAAACAGAGCATTTCTTAAATTGTTCACCATAGCTTTTCCTCAATTTCCTATCCACAATGTTCCCCAAGCCAAAATGTATATATTTGCAGTGTGATCAGATCGGAGTACAGCTTTCTTTGAAAGCTTCTTTACTAAGCAATATGAACAGAGGAAATATGGATTTGACTGTAAAGTGCCTGGTTATAACACTGGGCAGCTCATTGTCCCTCTCTGGGCCTCAGTTTCTTCACCTGTGAAATGATGATGCTAGAGTAGATGGCCACGGAGGTTACTTCCAACTCTAGCATCCTATGGTCTATATTCTGAGTATAAGCCCTTGGGAGTTTGGGGAGGGGGTGGGAAGCTGGCTTTCCAAGGGTGCTGATTTTTAAGTCTCCACCCACCACAATTTGGCTTATATATGCTTCATATTTTCTTGATTCAGGAGTATCACAGCTTCCTTCCTGTTCTGCAGTTCATGTTTTCATAGTTTTAATCATCCCAAGGCTTATTGATATTTCAATAAGTGAAAATGATTCTGGTGATTTCTGCTCTTAAATTCTAATAGGAGAAGAGAATGTCAATAGCTGGGGGGGGCAGTTAGTGCATGGATTGGAGTGCTAATGTTCTTCTCAATTTGGTTCTGATCCTCAGCTTGTAAAAACAGGCCAAATTTCAGCTACATAAAAACATAACCCCACCATTGATTTCATTTCTATGACCAATAACTAAAATTTCTTTAACTTAATACAATCTCCTATAATTACATCTCCCCTATGCCCTACTCCCACAAATATATTTTGCATCTTCACTATGATCTTCAGCCTTTGCTCAGTTTATATTTTGCCAGGCCATCAACCCTACACTCTCTTTCTTTCCCATTCTCAGCCCCTTAGTGAACCAGTTCAGCTCTACCCTTAATTCTAAGTCCCTTGTTCCGTTGTACTGTTCCCCTAATGTTTTGCCAAACCCCAACACTGAATTCTTTGCACCATTTGCCTTCATTACTGCTATACATATACTTTGTGAACAAAGTTTGGAGAAGATCTTAAAACTGGGCAAACGAGTTCTACTACAGATTTGTTATCTAATCCCAATTGGGCCTTCAGTGCATCAAGACATCCTTCTAGTGAGCAGAACCCAGAGGACTTTGTATACAATAGCAGCCACGTTATGCAATGACTAAGAATGTTAAACTGAACCCTTCTCAGCATTAGGAGGATCTAAGACATCTCCAGAGGCCTCAGGATGGAAAATGCTGTCCACATCCAAAGAAAGAACTATGGAAGTCGAATTGCTCTCACTTATTTTTACCTTAAGTTGAATTTTGTTTCATCTTTCTGATGGTTCCTCCTATTGGTTTTAATTTTTACTTACAACTTCACTAATGTGAAAATATGTTTAATGGGTATGTAAATGTAAAGCCTATGTCAGATTGTGCACTGTCTTGGGGAAGGTGGGGGGGGAGAAAAAGGGAGAAAAAATTTTCAACTCAAAAGCATATGGGAAAAAAATTTTAAAAAATTTAAATTAAATTAAATTAAAAAAAAAAGACATCCTTCTACACTTCTCTAAATATTTCCTTATCCCATTCTTCACATAGGCCCTCCCAGGCTCTATTTCCTCTCAAGCTTCCAAGCCCCTCCCTCCAATCTCTCAGTCAAGGTCTTTACCTTACATTTTATCTCCCCAAAATATCAACACTATTCATCAAGAACTCTTTCTTCCTCCTTCCTTATCTGACCTCTTCTCCTCCTCTCACAGCCCTTTCAAACAATCCCCTAGCATTTCCTCTTTTCCTACAGTGCTTGATGAAGAAGTAGCCCTCCTTTCCATGACCACCTCTTGTATTTACACCCTAGATCTATCCCCAGTTACCTTCAATATCAGATTACCCTCTCTTATCATCCCTTTTCTTTACCAGCCCCTGTGCTCAGCAAACCCTGCTGCCTCCCAGTTATCTACAGGATTAAATATGTAATCTTTTGTTTCATATTTAAGGCTCTTCACAACCTGGCCCCTCCTTGCCTTTCTCATCTTTTTATAAAATCTCACACCTCTTCACACTCTGCAATGCAGTCATAATAGCTTTGCTGTTCTGTACAAGCCATGCCATCTCCTGAATTTGTGCTGACTGTCCCTCGTGCCTGGAATGAACTCCCTTATCACCTCCAAGTCTTGAAATCCTTTCTTTCCTTCAAGAGCCAAAAAAAGTACCACTTACTAAATGAGACAATATTTGTAAAATGCTTAACATAGTGCTTGACATATAGTAGGCCTCATATAAATGTTTATTCCCTTTCCTATGCCCCTACCTTTCCTGATCCCCCTGGCTACCAGTACACTCTGTTCCATAATCCCTTTGTATTTATTTGGTAATCAGCTAGGTGGTGGACTTGCAGTCAAAAGACCTGAGTTTAAAGCCTGCTTCAGATACATTACTATGTGACCCTGTGCAAAAGTCACTTGACCTCCCTAAACTTCCCTCATCTTTTAAATGGAGATAGTAATAGCACCTACCTCACAGGGTTCTTGTCTGGATCAAATAAAATAACACATGTAAAATACTTGGCAAACTTTCAAGCACTATATAAATGATAATAACTATGCTTTCAGATTTATTGAATAATTGAGGAAAGAATATCATGGATGGCTTTCATCAACTTTTGGTACTCTATCAGCCAGCCAATATATGTTAAAATTTCCTGTCAGGCACAATAGAATTTAAAAAGAAGTAGCCACAGTAGCAGCTCTGATGTATAAATTGTGTTATCTTGGGCAAATCACTTCCCATTTCTAGGCCTCAGTTTCCTTGGTTATAAAATGAAGGCATTGGGCTCACATGTCTAATTCTGTGAAGCTCAGTCAATTTATCTTCTCAGGGTCTCCAACTCCTTAACTATAAAATAATGGAGTCAGACTAGATGGTGTTTAGCTGACCTTCAAACTCTAGATGCTGTCATTAAGGGATTGACAACCTAGCTTGGAAGATAGGCCATTGACATATGTGCATATCATAACACAAGGTACTATTTTATGCATAATGCCAAATGAGTTCAGGTCGGCGTCACATCCTAAAGAAATTCAGAAGCTGGAGAAAGCAGCATTTTAAAATGCAGAAAACAATGAAATGAGGCCATGTTCTAGCCTCTGCTCCATCACTAAATGCCTGACCGTTTTCTAAGGTGTAAAAAGACCAGTTTGGAATAGATTGTTTTTCTATCTCTAAAATTACATGCTTCTATATTAAATGCAGAAATAATTCTGCCAATTATACTATTCTGTGATGATAAGAAGAAATGGAAAAGGAAATGTGGTAGTTTCACATCTCTCCCTGTTAACCACACAGAAAAAAGTAGCATACCATGACAGCCCTATGCCAGTTGAATTGCATATATCCTAATAGTTGACCTTTTGTGTAACCAAAAAGTGCATTCAATGTAAGAAACTTCTTCCCCAACACTATCAAAGTAGCACTCACTTTGCTCAAAGTATCCTAAGATTCAGAGCCATGGGAAGCCTTTGAGATGATCTGCTCTAACACCTTCATTTACAAATGAGAAAAGCTGAGACCCAGCTCAAGTCAAATCTTGTCAGCAGGTACTCGTTAAGTGCTTGCCGTGTGCAAGGCACTATGCTAAGAGCGGAGGATAGAAACAAAAACTGTCTCTGCTCTCAAGGACCTCACAAAACTGTCCATACATGAGATATATAGAGGATAACTTGTAGGTAATCTCATAGGGAAGTCACTAGCATTGAGGGGGCCTAAGAAAGTCTTTCAGAGCTGAGATTTTGGCTGAGACATGAAGGAGATAAACCAAGGAGGCAGAAAATGAAAGAGAGCATTCCAGAGATGAAGGACAGCCAGTGGAAAGTCACAGTGAGGGGACTTGCCCAAGATCACACATGTAGTAAGGAGCAAGGCTTTGAATCCAGTTTCCCGCACCTCAGATTCCAGGATATTTTCTGCTGCATAACTCAAGTCAATTCTGTTCAATCAGTGAAACCCAGGTCCTTGGGCAGACAAGACCTAAATCTATTTTTGTGAAATGTGCATAATGCAGAAGGCTGTTTTAGATTTGGTGTGCCATGTCATTTGATGACCATCCATGAAATTAGAGACACTATCACTACATTAAAGTGGAATTCAATATGTGCTAGGCACTTTACTTAGTACTGGGCATCTACTAGGAGACAATCCCAAACTTCAAGGAGTTTATATTCTAAGGGGGTGAGGAACATAAAGCAAATGCACAGAAGTACCTACAAAGTAATAGTTAGAAGGAGAGGGCATTAATAGGGCTGGGGTAGAGAACAGGAAGTCTTTTATAGCAGGGGGTAGCTGAGCTGTGCTTTGAAGGAAGCTGAGAGGGAGCAGATTCTAGACATGTGGGAAACAGGACTGGAATGCTTTGTCCCAGAAGCTGTTAGCAGGTTGTTTTGTCTGGAATGGACGATGTGTAAAAGGGAAGAATATGAAATTTACTGGAAATAGAGGTAGAAGCCAGATTGTAGGGGCCCTCACGTGCCACGCTGAGAATTTGGGGATTTTATTTTATCCTAGAAGCAAAGGGAGATTTGAATCTTGAGATTTTTGAGGAGGGGAATGACAGGTTAGAGCTACACCATTGGAATATTGCTTTTGCAACCTTTCAGAAGATGAATTAGAGAAGGGGGAGACTGAAGGCAGGGAGATCAGTTACAAACAAAAGGACAAAAAAATTGTCCCTCTTCTAGAGAAGTCTGCAATCTACTGGAAGACAGCATATTTTTCTGTTAGAAGAAATTTAGCTTCCCTGAGGGCAGGAACATTTTAGTAATCTTTGATTCTCCTATGATACCCATCACAGCTTTGCACATTGTAGGCAATTTAGTGAACGTTGAATGATGTGTTTAAAATAACACAAAGAAACATGTCTTTATCGATACAACTGATACTTGAATGTCAGCTGACCTTAATAGGGGAATGTTTCCTAATTGTTTATTTGTCCTTTTAGTAAGCCTAATAATAACTTTAATTATAAGTGTTTATAAGTTAAACTATCACACTTTGTAAGTGTTGGCTCCAGGATTTCCCTTCTAATTAGCAATAATGACAATATTACTAGAAATACAACTCCTACATTCCTGTGGAGAACTAGGGAAATAAACATATCCCATTCATAGCTCCTCCTCCCCAATGTGAGTTAAATTAAGTCTTTAAAGGAACCATTTAATGCTCCAGAAAAGGAAGTCAATTTAATGCCCTGGTGTTAAGAAAAAAGTTCATTTTCCTTAAATGGGTTCCTTACCGAACAGTGTCTTACTCATCTGGTTTGCTCATCCCCTCAATTTCAGAGGCAGGCTGATGGAAATAACCCAAGCTATTGATTCTTTTAGATTCAGTGCTCGCTCTCTCTGTCTCTCTGTCTCTCTGTCTCTCTCTCTCTCTCTCTCTCTCTCTCACACACACACACACACACACACACACACACACACACACACACACACACACAGAACTCTCAGATGCATTCAGTCTTCTGTTTTAACCCTCTTTGGAGGAGTGCTGGCGCTACCCCAATGGTTCCAGTCTACTGAGGAAGACTGCCAGAGGTCCCAAAATTGGCCCAGAATTTAGGGGGGGTGAGTGGTGAGGCATTTGACAGAATAAAATTGCCAAGCTGTTCTCGAACCTCTCAGGGAGCTGCTACGATGTTATGGTACCTTTGAAAAGATCCTTTTGAAAGCGCATCTGTGATTTTTCCAGACAAGCATTCCTCCCTCTGGTGAAGTGAAGTGAGGGGCAACATTTCATCCAGCTGTGAGAGCATTTTGAGTGAAAGAGTAAGTTTGTTCCCCAAGCCACATTCCTTCAAAAATACAGTATCCAAGCAGCAAAAGCCATTCCTTCCCGGATTTGACTACATTTCTTGTCTTGGGAGGTTTGGAAGGTTTTTGTGGCTTTGTGCATAATGTAATTTCTGATAAATAGTTCCCTATGAGGCTAATGATCTTTTAGCATATTAAATGCCTTGCCAATTACCTGAAGATAATCATTTATCATTTCCTTTAATAAAAGTATAAATTTTCAGATGCCACTCACCATCTACATATTTTAATGCTTATGATTATTTCCATATATTTATATTGATTATAGTGAACTCCAACTGCTGTAATTTCCTTTGACCTGTTGCATTTAGATATATTATTTGATCAGACCTTGCAATGAGTCATTTTGTCCACACGAATTTAATTAATTAGTTGTTTTGAGTGTTTTTTTTCTTCTCCTGCCGGTGTTTATATGTCTAGAAAGGAAAGGAAATCTGACTGCTTGCAGCTGAGTCTGGTAAAAGGGCAGTTAGGTTCTATCAGAAGCAACAGCTGTCCAAAATGAATTCTGAATGAAAATTACTAGTGAAGAAAGGAATCTAGGCATCTGCAGGAAATATGAAAATATTTTTATAACCTAATAGAGATCTGGACAGAGGTATCAGTGAGTTTTCCCAGATGTACCTACATGATTTTCCCAGCTATTCATGGACAAAAAGTGTACTGGGACACATTGCATCAACTTGGCAACTTTTTTAAATGTTGGCTGCCTTTTTGAACAGGGTGTATTTTCATCTAAAGTAATCAGCATGAAAACGCTTTATTTTCCAGCTATTTTTTTTTTCTGTGCCCTCTGGACATAAAATGAAGCTTAAAAATAATCCTGTTATCTTTGTATTGTCTTTCCAATCTGGGTTCTTTCACTTGAGTTATTTTTCCTTTATGTCTCTGGAAAAATATTTTTAGTTCTTGTTACATGGTATCGAATTTTTTCATTTCTGTGATTGTTTCTCGTGACTGAAACTTATAAGGTGGGCTTCTGGCATCTCAGTTTTATTTCCTGATAATTCCATTCATTTTACAGTTCTCTAGAGATTAAAATATTGGCCCTTAGCAAAGAAAGGAAAGGAAACCTTTATACTTTTTAAGGCACCCTTTACCTTTCTCCTTATTGAAGTTTTAGCTGTCAGAGAACAAGAAAGTCTTACCACAAAAAAGAAATATTTTTTTTAATTAAGCAATTTTGACTCTTTCCTGCATATCTTCCTCATTCTTGCCACCCTGGTTCAGGCCTTCTTTCTCATTCACTAGCTCCTCACTTCCAGATTTCCTTCCAGTTAATACTCCATGGTTCTTATCATGTCTTAGCACTTATTGAAATCCCTAAACTCCTCACCCCCAAACATTAACTACTCAGGAATATCCAAACTCCAGGCCTTTAAACTTACTACTTCTCCAGTCTTCCATCACACTTTTCTCTTTCCTATATACCATCAGTTAAACCCAAACTGGAACACTCCCTATTCACCAAGATGCAATTTAATTTCCTACTGGCTTGCCTTTGCCCATCCTGTTCCCTGAATCTGCAAGTGACTTCCCATTATATAAATGCCTATTGAAATCATATCCATTCTTCAAGACCTAACTTGAATGCCTTGATCTTTGCCATGAAAACTTCCTTGATTTCCACACATACACACACAAATACAACTTAAACCAGATTTTTCTTTTCTTCTTATACCTTTCTCATGCATTCTAATCATTTGTGCAAATGTTGCATTCCCCTTAGTAGCTTACAAGTTTCTGGAACACGGTAATTATATTGTGTCTCATCTACTACTGCCACCTCCAAAAATTACTAGCATAATGTATTGAATATAATTAATGCTTACTATATCTTTGTTTCCTCAATGAACAGATGATAGAATTGGACCCTATAATTGTCTACAAACAACTAAGTTTCATATGGCATAATGACTTAAGTCCTGTAGAGTCCTAATGCACTTTTCTGTTGGTGTGATAGTCCTGAATCAACAACAAGAACAAAAAAGCTTGGGTGTAGCTGTGTTCTGGCAATTAGACCTCAAAGACTCTTCTTTCTCTGAACAGGAAAGGAGTCTACACATTAAAACAGAATGGAGACAGGGAATTCTAGGCAAGAATATCATGCATGGCTTTCCCAGTCCCACTAAGGGATACCACATGGAAACAAATGGAAGGCAGCATTGGACAGAGCACTCTGCTTTGGAAGTGACAGGTGTAGGGTGTCAGTCACAGATCTTCTTTCTCCTAAGAAGCCATGTTTCTTTGACTTCTCTAGCCTTGTTTAATCATGTGCAAAATAAATGGGTCAGATTGTATGAGTTATAAGGTTATATCTATTAAGGATATTTTCTGTTCAAGACCCTGGGGTAGGGAAGTTGCTATACAAGAAGTAATCTCCAATCTCAAAGAATTTCATCTACTAAAGATGTTATGGTCAGCCAGATTAGCCTACCTACTCTCACCCCAACCAGGTCAATTTATCTGCTCCTGTGCTTTTGCCTTATTTCATACCTGGAATGCACTCCCTTCTCACTTCCACTTCTCAGAATACTTAGCTTTCTTCTGGGCTCCACTTGGGTACCACCTTTTAGAGGAAAGTTGTCCTTGAGCCCTCTAGTATCCTCTTCTTCCTTAAACTATCTTGCCCTAAACCCATACACATAAGTGTGTTCCCTCACCAAGTAGATTGTAAGGTCTTTGAGAGCAAGCATTTTTATTGGGGACTTTTGAGTTTGTATCCCCAGGTCCTAGCATATAGTATTTGGCATATAATAGGCCTTGAAAAATATTTGTTGAATCAAATTGAATTAAATGGACTGTATTCTTTTTTTGTGTCTATTTAAAGGAGGAGATCACTCCCAAGGAAGAAGAGCCATTTGGTTTTAATAAAAAACAACTAGAACTTTTAGATATAAATAAAATCAGTAACTCCCATTCATGTTAGTACTAGTGTATCTTAAACTTAATTGTATCCCAAGTCCCTTCAAATGACTATATTTCTTGGCTTACTCTAATGTGTTCAATCCAGCCATAACATTTTCATTGTCAATAACCTTCTTTCAAAGTATATAGATTCCTCATTTGTATTTTTTCAAAAAATGTATTGATTTTTTTAAAAAAATATTCCTGATTTTTAAAAATATTCCTAATTGTAAACTAAATTATTATTAACTTAAATGTATTCCAAAAATTAATTTCTAATAAGTCATTTCCTAACATCCTTCCCCTCACCTCCAACTGAAACCTCTGTTGTAACAAAGAAGTTTTCCTAAATGTTTAAGTAGAAGAAACTGATACATTGACTGTGAATGATAATATGTATACAATTTCCTAACTGTATCCCACCAACTCTCTAAAAAGAAGTGAGAGATATGTTTTATCACAAGTCCTCTGAGATCAAGATAGGCCATTGCATTGATCAGCATTCTGATTTCTTTTTGTGTTGTTTCTGTTTACGTTTCTGTCATCTTTGTATGTATATATTTTTTGTTCTGTTTACTTTGCTCTGCCTATTTATATGAGTCTTTTCAAATATCACTGCCTGCTTCATACTCCTTGCAGTGGCCCTGGTTCATATGGCCCAATGGTTAATCAAATTTGGACAGGGTTGATCTGGTTTTTTGAAGGTGAATATACCACTGGAAATTGATACATTTCTCATCTCCTCATAAGTTAAGACGCCAGGGCCCTTCCTAGATTCAAGTCAACAAGTGATCATGACCAGATGGGACTGATTGTGGCTGGTTCCCTACTAAATGTCCTTCAAAATCCATCTTCAGTATAAAACTTTTTGTAGCTGGATTCCTTTGGTGATCTGTATTCAAATTCATTTCCTCTCTAATTTGTCCTGAGCTTTACATTACAAAAAATATGAGAGGAATATGTTTAGCAGATGAATTAGGGAGAATACCAAGATCATGAAGTCTTGTGAAGATTTTTGAGTCCATGGTCAGCTTCAACATAAAGGGTCAGCCAGGTTTAGACTTTTTTATTTGTTTGTCTTTCTGTCTCTGTTTAAAGACTCCTAGTGGAAATATATCCAGAGTGTATATTTAAGAAAAAAATAGCTACCAGGTCTCTCCTGGCTGCTAAGTATTTTGGTCTTAAATTTTTTTATCAACTCAATTTCCCCAATTTGCTCTCTACTTTAGTTTGCCTGAGTAAAGTATAAAATGGTTTTTTACTTTTATCAAAGATACTATGTAGGAAGCTATTTCTTCCAGTCACCCAAGGTTAAGCCTGCAGATTTAGTTTTGTCTTTTCCTTCTCCCAATCCTCTTCCAATAGATGTAGTCAGTTACCTCATCTTGTCTTTTTGACTGCTAAAACATATTGCCTGTCTGTCTACTCTTTTTTATTCTCATTACCCAGCTTGGGCTTTCCTAACTTTTTTGCCTAAACTATTGAAATATCCTCCTATTCATTTTCTCCCTCTCTAGTCTCCCACCAATTTTCCTAATGCACAACTCATTTAAGTCTTCCCTGGAAGTTTTCCCTAAGTGTCTCCTCAGAAACCTTTAAATAACCTTTAAACTTTTAATGGTTTCCATTGCCTTCTGAATAAAGGCCAAAGTTCTTAGTTTGGCTATCAAGACTTATTATAGTCTGGCTTCAATCTACCTTTACAGCTTTATCTCATTCTATTCCCTTTTCCATTTTCATTTGGGTTGCAGCCCAACCAGACCCCAAACGTTTTCTGACGTTCCTTTGCTAAATTAAGTTCCCATGCCTGTGATGCCATCATCCTATAATTCTGCTGGTTCAAATTTTATCCATTATTTAAAGCCTTATTGAAATGCCAACTCCACCATTTAGCCTTTGATTCCCCCTACCCCATTAAGAATGATTCTTTTTCCTCCTTTGTACTCTTCTTATACATGTTCATTGTATTAGAGTTACATATATCTTATCTTCTACACTGGGTTTTGAGATTCTTTACAGGAAGGACAGTTTTAGGCCACTTGGTATTTCCGTCAGCACCTAGCTCAGTGCTTTACACATATTAGGCATTTAGTGTTTGTTGAGTTGAACTGAATTAAATGGAATACAATAAAATGTTAGAAGGAGGTTACCTTGTGGTGAGGTAAAGGCATTTGGAGATATTCATCTTGTTTACATGTTCTCATTCTTCACCCAAGGGCTCAATCGAGGCTCTTATTTCTTCTCACCCTGGCCCACAGGGAAGAAAAGAATAGTCCAAGGATATACAGAAAGGAGGGAGACTTAGCTTTCTGATCTAAACAACTTCCAGTCTTTAAAAAAAAACTACCTCAGACCTCCCTCCGGGATTTTTACAGATTGCTTTCCAATTTACAGATTCCTTCATAGATTGTTAGAACTGAAAAGGACCCCACGGAGCACCTAGCCCAGCTCACTCATTTTCGTGGGAGGAAACTTGGTCACAGAGAAGGGAAGGAACTTACCTAAGGTCCCATAGTTAGTAGCAGGGATGGATTCCCAATCCAGATTTTGTGTCCTGAGACCTCTTCTTCCTACCCCACCCCTTAGGTGCTGCAATGCCATTCCACTCCCCCCACTACATTCCCATACTCACACAATTTTATTGAATCATTTTAATTTTATTAATTAATTATTTTAATTAATACTATTTATTTTCCATTCCCCATTCTTACAGTCATTAATTTGTTGCATACAGTAGTCTAAAATTAGGAGAAATTTTAAATTCCAGTGCTTCATATTACCCCCCCCAGTTTAGTTTCTGTTTTTGGCTTATAAAAGTTGCCTTTGCCTCAACTCATCCTTCTCCTTTTCTTCCCTCCTTCTGTCCTTCCATCCCTATGTATCTGTCTCCTTCTCTTCATCTCCCCACTACAAAGTCTATCAGTTTCTGTTGTCAAGTTGTCCAGATGATGCTGCACCAAATCTACTTGAGGCCTCCATCTACTCAAGTCATTCAATCGGGGTTTCTTGAATACCTACGATGTGTAAGACTGCTAGATATCATTAGTACAATTATATATAAGATATTTCAGTGACCTTCAGAGAGTTAACAATTTAGTAAGAGATAGCCACAGATGGCTGTCATACAAGGCATGTCCCTACCTTTGGGATATGGGCATGTACATTCTTCCCAAACCACACCTTTTACCTCCCACCAGGCAATCCTACTCTCTAGCTACTGGCCTAGTCCACTTAACATATCTGATGGAAAAAAACAATGGAAAAGAAATAAGACATCTCTCCATGGCTACTATATATGTGGTTTTAGCCTAGGAGAAAATAAAACAGAAAACTGAATCTCCATGGCTTAGTCTTATCTGCTATTGGAAAGCTTATGAGTTAGTAATGAAATCTAAAATGTAAGATTCTCTATTTTAGTTCTGCAGTTCCCAATCTGAAATGGAGGAAAAGAATTCCTTCCTGCCTAAGGTTCAGACAGAGGATATTTGTCCATTCTGTCTCAATCTTTACGTACCACAAGTCATTCAGTGGTTTTATCTTTTGCCACTCTGATCATCCACAAATAAAAACATATGCAAGTTACAAAGAAGTGATGCCCAATTGTGATTTTATGTCCAACAATAAGACAGCTTTAATGGGAATGTGAAAATCAGAAATTATGTGCAGCTTAATAGAGAAACCTTAAAGTCAATGTCTGCTGTCTGCAAGTAGAGGGAGTAAAGGAGATTTAAGCACTTTACCTTTTTGAGGATTTGAGCCCTAATCCATTTCAACCATATCCCTTCTCAATGGTTTTAATAGGCAGAACAAGCAAGCTGTCTCTTTCTCAAGCAATCTCAACGCTCTCAGTCTTAGGCTGTATTCAGAACCCCTGCTCAAGCATATTTCTCTCTCCCTCTCCACCTTTATAACCACTGGTCTCCAATCTGCCATCATAGTACTTCTGCCTTCTGTATTCCTTCCCCACTTCTCAGGATCCTTCCTTTACAGGTGAGGAAAACATATGTTATCAATATGGACTACAGTTCCCTGAAATCCATGAGGCTAGGCCCTGGAAAACTTATCCCTCCCTGCAAAGGCATGGTTCATCTCAAAAGCCTGGTAACACAAGCAAACTATTTTGAGCCTTCCCAGGATCTTAGGGCATAGAGCTGAAAGTGGCCTTGAAGAAGAGAGAATACTGCCAGTTGAGTGTCACTGATGTCTCTACGAGTAAAGATCCTTCCCATTAGTGCTTGCACTATAATAGCATCTGATATACATCATCACCTACTTCACTTTGGGAGAAACATCTAGTAGGAGGTTAGGGGAAGGGGGGGAAAAGGAAGCATTACTTTCCTTTTACTGAAACCTGGAAAAAAAAAAGAATGATCGTGCATCACATGTCTATACTAAATTTGGTTGATGACCTATTTTTAAAGTATACTTTCTCAAATCTTGCATCAGAAGATCTCTTCCCAGGAGAGAATGGGAACTAACAACATTTTGAGAGGCATTCCCATCCCATGGGCCTTTTTGCCCTGAGAACAAAAGTGCCTTAAGCTGCTAGCTCTGCTTTTTTAAACAGTCAAGAGTATTTGCTTCGCTAAACCTGTTATTTCTGTTGTAGTGGATATTTATAGGTGACAGCTGTTAAAATTACTACAATATTGGTGTCCAAGAGGATGTTAGCTTTTGATTTCCTACCCACCATCTAGTAATCCCAAACTGCATGTAGATATCTGTTAGATAGGAAATGTTTAGGCATTTCCTATGATACTGCTTATGTACCTCCATGAAAGTCCCCACTCTGATGCAATCAGTTGCCAAGTGCTGTTGTTTCTTTACCTTTGTAAAATCTCTAGTATACACACCTATCTTTCCTTGGACACTTCCACCACTCTGGTGTAGGACTTTATCACAATTGCGTGCTGAATGATCTGCCTGCGTCAAAGCTTTCCCCACTCCAATCCATCCTCCCCTCAGCTGTCAAATGGTGTTCCTTAAGTGTAAAGTCTGACCATATAAGCCCCTCCATTCAGTAAACTCCAGTAGCTCCCTATTACCTTCAGGATCGCATATAAAATCCTTTGTTTGGCTTTTAAAGTCCTTCATAACCTGGCTCCTTCCTATCTTCCCAGTCTTCTTATTCTTATCCAATCCCCTCTGTGTACTCTGTAATGTAGCGATGAGTTTTTCTTGCTGTTTCTTGAGCAAGGAACTCTATCTCCTGACTCCAGGAAGTTTCATTGGTGTTCCCCCTGCCAAGTCCAAGCTAAAGTCTTATCTTCAATAAGAAGCCATTCCCAGCCTTCATTAATCTTAGTGCCTTCCCTCTGAGATTATCTCCAATTTATCCTGTTTATATCTTGTATGTGGTTTGCATATCGTCTTCCCCATTAGACTATGAGCTTCATGAGAACACTGTTTTTCCCCCTTTCTTTGTATCCCTAGCATGTAGCACAGTGCCTTAAATATAGCAGATATTTGATAAATGCTTGTTGATTTGATTCAATGTGTCTCATTATTTGGAAACCAGCCCTAGGGTGTCCAAGGTTGTCCTAGTTAAGCCCAAATTCTGTTAACTCCTTCCAAGCTGGAAAGACTTTAAGAAAAGTTCCAGGGACAGAATTTATGTCATCGTCTGAGGGACTATATTACGTTTGGAGAGATCCATCCCTCAGAAGACTGGCCTCTGGGCGACCACTTAATGAAGAGCTTGGGCCACAGCAATCCAAAAATCATTCCCCAAGGTCCACAGCGATCCAAAAATCATTCCCCAAGGTCTGAAGGGCTATAATCTGTGGTAATGGAGGAAGACCCAAACTGAATACATCAGAAATGCTTGAAGTCCTCTTGTGACTCTTAGCCTCAGCAGCAGTTTCATTTAATGCCTATGGTTTTGTACAAATGTCCCATATCTCTTGCATATTTTTGTACTGCATTCTCATAAAATAATGGAAAGTATATATTGTCAAAATGACTCCCTTAACAGAGTCATTTTACTGCTTTATTGAAGTTGTCACCTGATTAATCATATAAACTTCTCCCATAAAAATCCAGTCCTTTTTATAGTTTTTCCTTATCTCATTCAGTTTTATATACTTGCAGTTCATAAATGCCAATCTTGTTATATCTGAAACTGCAATATCCAATCAAATTATTCTCTGATGTATGTCCAAAATGTCCTCAATGATTTTTTTTGGTCCATATTTTACTATCTTTGCTTCCAATGAAATGATCTGTGAAATCCAGTAATTACATTGTCTTTCTATGCCAGATCATTGAAATATCAATAAAGGGTCAACATTAGAACAGCAACAAATTAATCAGAAAAGCCAACCTTTAAACACATCCATGGGATGATTTTAGTGCAAAATAGCCCCCTCATGCCTCTTAATTTTCTTTCTGCACATTACTGCTATATCGCATCACGGGATATTAAGCATATTTCAACTCATGGGACTGACTCAATCATGTTTTTAGAAATTGAAAACAAATGTTGTAACTGGATGAATGATAATATTGGAGTAATAACAATTTCCTAGTAGGCATGCTTGGTTAATGGCTTGCATAGGCTTTCAGCTTGTAAACACTGGAATGTCTATCACTAACTGAAATTGGATTTTTTTTTTAACCATAAAGTTTGGCAGTAATTTGGTTTAATACAGATGAGCCAAAGAAGTCATAACCAATGGAAAGTTCATTAGTGGTCTGATTCTCATTAACTGAATCACTGTCCTCCATGGAAGGTAACTTTAAAACTTGATTTTTGCTTCAGGAGATAATGGAAACCATCTTCCTGCAGAACATAATTTGAAAATGCTTCCCCTCTTCTACTTTGCCTGGGCATTTTGTTATGTAATAAATGAATTGAACCATGCTAGACTTGGCCTCAAACAGAGGGGTTATGCACTCCCTTTCATACAAGATATTTACAAAATATTTCTCAGGGCCTGGCAACCTCTGTGACAGAAAACAGATAAAATATGATGGTTTATCAGTTGCCCTGTTCTTATCATGTTTGGGGTTTGAAGGCTGCTGAAATGATGAAAAACAAACAGCACAAATAGGGTTCTGTCATTATCATCCATGTGTGGAGCTTAGCTCTTTAAGATCAGAGAAAAATACATTTGGTTTAGAACTCTAATCCTTCATTCTGAGAGGCAGCACAGCACTTAGATACTGATGGGTGGGAGAAAAGAAATTAGGGCGTGAAATGAAATATGGGCTGCTCTGAGAACTTGAAGATCCAGACAAAAGGATACTCTAACAATTTATGAAGATCTTAAATGTTCAGAGTTCAATTCCTTAACAAATAAGTGTGACTAATACCACTTCTTTGTCATTGTGGTAAAGCATAAATGTCAGTTAGTTATGTCATATCTAATTACAAGAAATCTCCTTGTCTTTGACTTGGTTTGGCAAAGGTACGGTACCAAAGACTTCCCATTCTGGGTTTTGCCAGGAAAGGTCTCCTTATGTCAGTGAGTTAGTGAAAAAGGTTTTAAAATAGGCTTTTGATGTTTTATTTGAAAAGCCCATGATATAATTATCAGTCCCTTTTTTTTTAACATTACTATTTGGGAGGAACTTAAATCAGTTGAAAGAAAAATCCTGATTATGAGTTTCAGCTTCAAACCTAGCATCTGAAAGTCCATCATGCCTGCCAAGTAGCCATATTTTGTTCTCAGGCTTTTTGAAGCTCTTGTTGTTATTTAGTTCTGTCCAACTCTTGGTTGCCCCATGGACCACACTGTCCATGGGGTTTTCTTGGCAAAGATACCAAAATGGTTTGCAATTTCCTTCTCCAGTGGATTAAGACAAACAGAGGTTAAGTGACTTGCCCAGGGTCACACAGCTAATAATTAGCTGAGGCCAACTTTATAACTGGGTCTTCCTGACTCCAGACCCAGAACTGTATCCACTGAACCACGTAGATGCCTCTATTCTGAAGCACTTTAGTAACCCTTAAGACTCTCAACCCCCAACGTCTTTTTAAAACAAGGAAAAATAAGAGATGATCTGTGACTTGCTCAAGGTCCTGCAGTCAGCTAGTAGGAGTTTCATGGATGGGCAAAAGGGATTATTGAGTTTCATTTTCCTGTTCCAGATGTATGATATCTTTTACCTCAGTAACCAGATCCCAGATCAATGCCTAGGGCATAAAAACAATTTACATCAAGTAGTTTTCAGTAGCAAGTCCGTTGTCTAAACTTGACAGAGGGCTAGATCAGACAAAGAATTGCTACGACAGGTTTCCTCGGATTGACATGTTTTTCCTTATTCTCATAGTCTTTCTCATTTGATTTTTCTTTTCATTGATTCTTCTGTTAGTCTTAGGCTTATAAGTAGTTTTTCTTTGCTGCCTTTTAGGGTAGAAGCATGCTAATGTCATAAAGTTCATCTTGTTCGAATAGCTTATTTTTCTTTCTTTTAAAAAAAAAACCATCTGTCCTTGAGAAAGATGTACTGAGTTACTAAATAGTCCTTGGTTCCCTATACCAGTAGTGTCAAACCAAATTAGAAATGGGGCAACTAATCAATATATGAAATTTCCTGTGGGCTACATATTGACTTGGTTTTAAAATGTAATGTTATCCATGTTTTACATGTTTTATGGTATTTTATTTATTTTGTTAAGTAGTCTCCAATTACCTTTTAATCTGTTGCTAGGTACATGCTGCCCTGTACTACATCAAATATTAGATGGTCCCTGAAGGTTATTTCCAGATGCTTTTATGAAAATGTTGGTGGTCGTGGTGGAATTAAGTTCTCAATTTCTAGCCAATTGGTATCTGTACTTAGAGAATCCTTTGGACAAGGAATAAAAAATACAACTGTACACATGCATATGTGATTTCATCATTATGGGCAGCCTCTCCATCAACACACGCTGCTGCACCCCCCTACCTTAGAATTTGGTTTAATGTGTTTACCGTGGTTCAAAATTCATCACCTGCTGGCCATCTTCTGGTAATGAGCTTCTCTGACCTTCCCTAGTCTGGTCCTTGGACGACTCATTGTGATCTGTTACTCACAACCTTTCCAGCTTGGCAGGGCCTTTCAGAGCTTTGGATCTGCTGGCATAACCTTTGAGAATTCAAGTTCCCCTTCACAGCACAATTAGCATTCAGAATTGTTGTGGGAAAGACCTTGGTCAGGCCAGTCCCCTGGTAGTTTAGGTTCAAGATTGGAATGATGTGATATTTGTAGTATATCTAGTAGTTAACAAAAGGATGTTTGCTTACACATAACATAGTATGTCAATAAGTATATTCAGAGAGGACATCATTTTGATGTAACTGGACATACCCCTGGCTTTCTGTTGCCATGGCTATCTATGGTGAAGCATCAGGGCCCATAGGTAACTTCTCATGGCTTTTTGTACTCAGGTGACTAGGAAGCCATGTCAGTAGCCTGAATCTTAGTCCCTTGAGCCAAGATAATCTTAGGGACAGTTTTAATACCCCATCCTGCATGGGATAGGGGCTTAAGACATTGTTCCCAACAATATATAGACAAATAATAAAGAGTAGACAGGGTTTCGGTTGAGCAAAATTCCCAAACAATTCACCATGGGTCTTTTAATGGGGCAAGTGAATGCTAAAATGTAAGTTCCTTGAGGGCAGGAGATATTTTTCTTTCCGTTTTTTGTTTGTCTGTTAGAACCTAGCAGGAGCTTACTAAATATTTGTTGTAATGAGTTTTATTAGCACTGTGTGGCTTATTCAGTAAAGGAAATACTCCAATAAGTAGTGTTCTTTCAGCCCTTTTCAGCCACATGACATTGAACATTACTTGAGTTTTTTGGTATTGCACTAGAAGTTGACATCTGATGAGGTAGTTACCTATAGAACTTGGCCTTATCAAGCACATTTAGTTGACTCATTTTGGCGCATTCTAAAGTGTTTGACCTCAGAGCACATCACAGTCTTTGAATCTGAATGTTGTACTCAGTCCAGAAGGGCCTTCAGAGTGACGATTATTTAGAAGTCTATACAAAATACTGTTTATGTGTTAGTCATCTGTACAAGCTGTAACAACAGGTACATAATCTGTATAGTCTATCTATCTATCTATCTACTCTAATTTATATAATCACAGAAATCTATATAGTTTGGTGGCAAAACTCAGAAGCCCTGGTTTCAAGTATCACCATGTAGTTTGAGTTGCAGTTGCCTCATTTGCAAAATGAAAATAAAATACCTCATCTGCTTCCACAAAGGAGTGTCAAAGCAGCAGGTAGAAGCTGGATGGTACTATGTAGCATTTCAATAAAGGAGAAATTTTGGCAAGAAGTATCAGGAAGATAAAATGAGAAGATATGTACAGTATGTCTAGTATTATTAATATTATCAAGAAGATATATTTTTTCATGTTTATTTAGTGCTTTAAAGCTTACAAAGTACATTACATATATCATTTAATTTGATATTTATAACCACCTTTAAGGGTAGATGCTGTGGGTCAGCTAGGTGGTGCAGTGGATAGAGCACCAGCCCTGGAGTGAGGAGGATCTGAGTTCAAATCCAGCCTCAGACACATAACACTCATTAGCTGTATGACTCTGGGCAAGTCACTTAACCCCAATTGTCTCACCAAAAAAAAAAAAAGGAAGACTAGATGTTGTTATCTTCATTTTACTGATGAGGAAACTGAAATTCACAGAGATTTAGGGAGTTGCCCAGAAATACCAGAGACAGGATTTGAAACCAGGTTTTCCTGACTCTAAGTCCAATGTGCTTTCTGATATACCATGTTGTCTCTCAAGTGAAATCATCTATATAAAATGCTTAGCAATTGTAAAGTATTCTATAAATGTAAGTTATCATTATTGTCAAATGGATGTAGAGTGTCTTAGTATTTTAAAAAGTTTATACATACATACATATATAACATATACGTGTGTATATATTCAGATGCAAAACTACATATAGTTTTATAAATATAGATATACCTGACCATATGTATATGTAGAAAGAAAGAAAGAGAGAAAGGAAGGGAGGGAGGGAGGAAAAGAGAAAGAAGGGAAGGAAAGAAGAGAGAAGGAAGGAAGAAAAGAAAGAAAGAAGGAAGAAAAGAAATTCATTTACAGGTTCACATGCAACATAAGTAATCATTGCAGAATTATAGCATAACTAAAAATTCTTGGCTTAGTTCTAGAGTGTTATACAAATATGAAGCATGCCATTATTACCTGTATAGAATGTATGGAATGACCAGTGTGTTTTTTCTTACATTTCTGCTCATCATCCAAATCACTGAAGGCAATTTGTTTTTCCAGTGTATGAACCGCCTGCGATATTATCCAGCTCAGTGACATCTGCCTTTTCAGAACTAGGGATACTGTCTAGTTTTGTGCTTTGCCGACTTTCCCAACCACCTTTGAATATATTTTCAGCAACTGGAAAATGACCTAACAGATTATCAGTAATGGCATTTAAAGAACTCCCCAGAGCATTTTCAGTAACAAAGAATAAAGACTTAAATTTATCATTCAGAACTCTGGAATTTCACCTGGAATTATGTAGTCTATTTAGCAATGTTTCCCAAAAACGTAGGGGAGGAAAACAACAGGAAATGTATCCCCAGTCTTTCATGATTGCCTAAGTTGCTTCTATTAAGTATTGTTTTCCTTCATTTTTAGTATAGGATAAAAATTTTAAATCTTAATTACGGCTGTACAGATTTCAATAATTAAGATGTTAAACTTTTTATTGTAAGCAAAGATAGGCCTTTTCCCACTATGGAGCTTTTAGAACTATTTCCTTGAAGTTTATAGTACATGAAATCTTTCACACTGAAAAATTTGTTTGCATTTTTTTTTAACTAAAATGGCTTGAATTATTTTTCAAAATGGGGCCTGGTTAGAGTTTCCCAAGTTCCTTACCCAATTTGCAAATAAAAACACTGCCATGGACAAAGGTCTGTATTTTGGATTTTGTAATAGTCAAACAAAGTATTCTATAGAGGCTTTGGACAATCAAAGAACTCATTATTTATGAATTCTTTCATAGGCTGCCATGGCCAAAAGTGTTTATCGTCTGGGGTGGGCCTCTTCACACTTGGGTAGACTGGTCAGTGGATAGCAGAAAGCTCTGTTGGATTCCACTTTACTGCTTTTGACCTTAGTTCACTGAGATCACAAAAAGCTTAGAGGCTTTTTAAATAGATAATTGAGTAGAATTAATGGGTATCAAAGGTAATTCAACATGATTCTACTTGTAAAAAACACCATTTACCTACTGGTCCCTTAGTTTTTTTTATTGAGGAGCTTGTTTGCTTTTTATCTTCCCTTCTCTTACAGTGCGGGAGTCGGCAGGACTGGCTGTTTCATCGTGATAGATGCCATGTTAGAAAGAATAAAGCATGAAAAAACTGTAGACATTTATGGTCACGTAACTTTAATGAGAGCCCAGAGGAATTATATGGTTCAAACGGAGGACCAATACATCTTTATCCATGATGCACTGTTAGAAGCAGTAACATGTGGAAATACCGAAGTGCCAGCTAGAAACTTGTATGCATATATTCAGAAGCTGACACAAATAGAGACAGGAGAGAATGTCACAGGAATGGAACTGGAATTTAAGGTATGGTGTTGTGCATGACATGCTAGGCCTGGATAACTGTTTGATATTACCTTTAAGTTGTGGTTAGAAACATCCTTTCTAAAGCTAGGGAATGAAATGTGCAAAAAAGAATGTAAGTTTTAAATTCGCATATTGTATTGAGAGGTATGTAACTTGTTGGGATTTTTTTCTACTTCCATTTACCCATAATTTACTCATCCAGACAATAGGTTGATCATTTTTTTTGACAACATATTTTAATTTGAGAACTCAGAGCTTAAGAATCATCATAGTTAAAAAAAAATCAGCAGGTTTTAGGGACTCATTATCTCTGTATAAGTGAAACGTAACTTATAAGTGAAATGTAACATATAAGTGAAACATGTGAAAAGATAGGTAATCTAAAGTAGAAAGAAGGCTTAACTGTTCCAAAATGAAGTGTTGGGTTCATGACAATCAAACCACATGCTAAAAAGTGTTTTAGTCACATTTTCCTTGTTCTCTCTTCAACAGCGTCTAGCTAGCTCTAAAGCTCACACTTCGAGATTCATCAGTGCCAATCTTCCATGTAATAAATTCAAAAATCGCCTTGTTAATATTATGCCATATGAATCCACAAGGGTATGCCTGCAGCCAATCCGAGGGGTGGAAGGATCTGATTACATCAATGCCAGCTTTATTGATGGATACAGGTACTTACAGTTACTCTCCTGATGCATTGAAGCTTTTGACATTTGCATGTGCCCTAGTTTCAGATCTGTGATAAATTTAAAGAAGTAGCAGCACCACATTATTTCTGCTGAGGTCAGCATCCCATTTCTAGAGACCAGTTTTTTTATTGACTTTACTAAAGTTAAGAAGAATGCAACCATGGATTTTCCCTTCTAGCCTCCCACTGCCTCTTTGCTGAAGCTTGTGAAAGGGATTAATAAAGAAGCCGTTTGGTACTATAATTCATAAACTTAATAGATTGTATGACAGTCATTTCTAGACACGAAGCAGCACAACTAAGTGTTTCTTAAGTGCTTTGTATGACACACAAAATTGAGCTATTAGAGTTGCATTAAAATTTAAATAATAATGATAAAGACATACATCATAATATTAACAAAGCAATTTTCTTTGCAAAGTACTAAAAATTAAAACAGCTATTATTTGATTAAACAATTTTAATAGGAATTTAATGTGCTTGCCATTAATATGTCTTTCATTTTTATTATAAGCAGGTTTCAGAGTAATGTTTACATACAAAGAGTGAGCCTTTACACGTTCTTTTGAGTTTTAATCATGTTTTATCATTCCTTTTTTTTTTAAAAAAAATGTAGGCAACAAAAAGCTTACATAGCAACACAGGGACCCTTGGCAGAGACAACTGAAGATTTCTGGCGGATGCTGTGGGAACACAACTCCACAATTGTTGTGATGCTCACCAAACTCCGAGAAATGGGCAGAGTAAGTATACTTACTATACTTGAAAATATGTTCCTTCATAAGAGTACTACCTCAAGGCAAGAAAGTGATATAAACAGAGCAGTGTTACTGACTAGGCTGCATTCCTTTTTCCATTCTAGTCCCATATTGTCTTTGTGGCACAACATAGTATAGTGGGGGAAAAGCATTGTATTTGAAATCAAAGAATTAAGATTTGAGCCCTTACTCTGCTACTTACTTGCCATACAGCCCTAGGAAAGTCATGTTTCTCTCTCTGGACTTCACTTTGGTCATCTGTAAAAAGAAGAGTTTATACTAGGTCATCTCTGAGGTCCCCTATACTACTGAACACTGAAAAGTAGCATGCTTAACAATCCATCTGGGGCATTTAATTGTGTGGATATCTCATTGACTAAAGTCATCAATTTCCTTACTGTTTGATTTTCATTGGAACAAAACTACAAAAACAGATGATTAGATGGTCAGTGTATTCTTTTTTTTTTCTTGTTCCCACATCATAAACTTAGCCTTTGAATAAGCTGAGAATATTTAGTGCTGTTAAATTGTATAATGATGTGGTCTAGCAACAGAGGTAGATAAATTTTTTTTTTAAATTGAAGATTCCTGCATGGAGATCTTGATAGCTGAGTTTATCATCAATGCATCCATTAAGTCAAGCCTTTCCTCAGCCTGGTAATACCCTTTCCATCTCCTCTCAAATTTGCCAGGTTAGGCAAGAAGTACACAGTTTTCCATATAATTTGGTAGATGTGAGTCTTGTTGTTTTGTCATTTTTTAGCCATGTCTCTCTCCTTGTGGTCCCATTTGGGGTTTTCTTGGCAAAGATACTGGAGTGGTTTGCCATGTCCTTCAGCTCATTTTACAAGGGAGGAAACTGAGGCAAACAGGGTTAAATGACTTGCCTAGGGTCACACAGCTAGTAAGTGTCTGAAACCAGATTTGAACTCAGGAAGAGGAGTCTTCTTCACTCCAGGCCCGGCACTCTATCCACTGCTCCTTCTAGCTGCCCAGATGTCAGTCTGCTTTGTGCAAAAATCAGTGTAGTCGAAGGAGCACTAGACAGTGAAGGCCAATCTTGACTCAGACAAGATTCTGGGCATTTTCTTGAGCTGTCACCCAGGCTCTCTCTCCTTATCCCATTTCCTGGCTTCCTCCAATTCCCGACTAAAATCCCACCTTCTGCAGGAAGCCTTTTTCAACCCCTCTTAATTAAAATGTGCCTTCCCTCTGCCAATTATTTCTAATTTCTTCTGGCTATGCCTTATTTGTACATAGTTATTTGCATGTAATCTCCCTCACTGGATTGTGAGCTCCTTGAGGGCAGGGATGTCTTTTGCCTTTCTTTGTATTCTCAGTACTCAGCAGTACATGGCACATAGTAGGTACTTAATAAATGTTTATTGACATTCTGACTGACCACTACACTCTCTGTTTAAGCTTGAGCCAACCACAGTCTCTTTGGATTTCCTCAACTGAAGAGTCAATACAGTATAACTTAGAACTTGAAGATACATAGAACTGGGTTCATTTCCCATCTTCGCCAAGTACTATCTCTATGACATAGGGCTAATCATTTAATATTTCTGAACATCAGTGCTTGTAAATATAAATATAGATATAATGATATCTATAGGACCTATTTCATAGGGATCATTTGAGGTTCCAAAGAAAATGTATAAATGTCTATATTTATCATCTCTTAGATGAGAGAATTAGATTAGATGAGTTCCAAGATCCCTTATAGCTCTAACATTTTATGACATCTAGATGGCTGATAGAGCACTGGGCCTGAGGTCAGGAAGACTTGAGTTGAAATCCAGCTGCAGATACTTACTAGCTGTGTGACCTTGGGAAAGTCACTTAACCTCTGTTTGCCTCAGTTTCCACAACTATAAAATGGGGATAATAATAGCTACTAGCTGCCAGGGTTGTTGTAAGGATCAAGTGAAATAATATTTGTAAAGCCTGGCACGTAGTAGGTGCTATATAAATACTTATTCCTTCCCCCCCCCCCCCGTATGACTGCATTTGGTCTGAATTGTAACATCAAGCTAAGCATTGCTGGAACTGTTCAGTACAATTCGACAATCATTTGCTAGTCACTTTGTTAGGTTCTGGGGATAAAAACATAAAAATGAAACAGTCCCTGTCCTCAAGGACCTTCTATTCTATGGGAGGAAATGAGTGTGTGCAGATAAGCAGATACCTCATGTAGAAGGTAGTACCAGAGCTGAGCACCAGAAGGATCATGTTTTTCGCAGCATTGTCAAGGGATTCATCACACTGTCTTAAAGAATCTCATTTGTTTCAAGTTGTTAATCAGTTGTTCTCTAAACCAGTGAGTTGATTTTGTGAGGAAATGGAAGTAGTTGCTTTTTTTTTTGGCTGTACCTTGCCCATGTCTACACACTCCGAATTTACTTTAAAGAGACAGGATTATAAAAATGCCCTTCAATGGCCATTTAGTATATTTAGGGTTATCTAAATAACCTCTCTTTCTTTTAGGAAAAATGTCACCAGTATTGGCCTGCAGAACGTTCAGCGAGGTATCAATACTTTGTGGTAGACCCAATGGCTG
Source organism: Phascolarctos cinereus (assembly GCF_003287225.1). Classification (NCBI taxonomy): domain Eukaryota; kingdom Metazoa; phylum Chordata; class Mammalia; order Diprotodontia; family Phascolarctidae; genus Phascolarctos; species Phascolarctos cinereus. The sequence goes on from NW_027555847.1 coordinate 116,712,293, forward strand.
AGTACAATATGCCACAGTATATCCTAAGGGAATTCAAGGTCACAGATGCCAGGGTAAGTTAACAAGGTCTCATCCAGTTTGCTTTCCTCTTTTCTCACCTTCTATTCTCTTTGTCTCTGTCTCTGTGTCTCTCTCTGTCTCTCTTTGTCTCTGTCTCTCTCCCTTCTTTTTCTTCTTTCTTAATTTCCTTCTTTCTTCTCCTCTTTCTTTTTATGGTAACTTGTCCTCTCTTTGACTAACTCTACACGAAAACCAGGGGTTGGCTTTATTTCAGACTTAACATCTGGCAGCACAAGTGTGGGATTGCACTTTAAAGGTGTTTGTGCTGGAAAACATTTACTGATTGGAAGGTTGTACTTCCATTCACCTTCTCTTGCTCTCTTTGGAGCTTTCTTTGCCTTTTTCATCACTTATGGCTATAAATATGTTGTTGTTTTGCAAAACCCTGTAGGTCATGTGAACAGGAAGGTTAATTTGGTCTGATTTTAAAACTGCAGAGCAAATAGCATTCTTTTAAAAAGCTGACAGTCTTTGCACATTCTAATTTGCTCCCTGGCATGTCTATCCACAAGAACTATGCATCCATGCATGACCCTGGCTGTCTAATTTTTACTTTTCATTTCTTATCTAAGACTGATTCTAAGACTCTACTGTCTGTGAGATGTTCTGTCTGGCCATTTCCAAATCATGACTTCAAAGTGGCATTATAGGGCAGCAGAATCACTCCAAAGCTTTGCTGTGTCTTTGGGATTGTTACAGTAGGATAGTGAACTAGAACACCAGGATAGAGTGCTTTATTTAATATGTTAGTTTGTTTGTTTTCCTGGAAAGCAAATCTCTCAACCAATCATCATGCTAGAAGATTGTCTCCTAATCCCCCAAACCTGGCTCTGAGTCTGAACCAAAGTTATCTTTGTTTTTGTTTTATTTGTTTGTTTGCTGCCTTTGTTTTTGAAACTGGGCCTCCCTATCTTACTCAGGCTGAAAGTTCAATGCCACTCAGATTCCCAGTCCCACTACTGACAGGCAAGGAAACTTTGACCTGCTCCATTTCAGAATTAAGCAGTTTTCTGCTCAGGCAGCTTTTGATCACCCCACTTCCAGGGGCTCACCATGTTGATGACAGGCTTGGTGCAGACACCCAATTAGCTTTAGTTCTCCTGTGGCTCAGAACTCCCAAGGTGAAATGACCCATCAGTCTCAGCCTCCTCCAGTAACAGGGATTACAAGGGGACACCAATATGCTTACGTGACCTGAGGAATTTTTTTTAATAATTTTTCTTAATGTTCAGCAATTTTGTTGACCCAAGTTAACAGGATCACTGAGTCACAGAAACTTTAAAATCTTAACTGTGCTGAAATTGACTGTATTTGAACCAGCTACTGCATTCACTTTGGTCTGAGAAAGACCATCTGGTACAATGGAATAGTCACTGGACTTGGATTCAGAAGACCTGAGTTTGAGTTCCAACCCTGCCACTGGTTATATGATCTTAGTCTAGTCATTTAACTTCCAAAGTCTTCATTTCCCCATCTGTAAAATGTGGATGATAACATTTAAGCTATGTACCCAATAGGTCTATTGTGGAAATCAAATTTTAAATAAATAAATAAATAAATAAATAAACAAACAAATAAGTAAATAAATGAACGAACAAACAAATAAATAAGTAAATAAATATACATATATATATACACAAACACACACGTATACGTATATATAGGTGTACGTATATATAGATATACATAAATGTTTGTATGCATACATAAATGCATACATATAAAGACCTATGTAAACTTCAAAGATATAGAAGTGTTCACTGTTAATATCATTGTCTTTGCCCAAAGCCTTGGTAACTCTTCAATACTATTATAAAATTTCCATGCTTCCTTTCAAAATTAGAAAATGTTTATAAGTGGAAGTCATTTTAGAGGTGGAATATATTTAGAGGTGCTAATCAACAAAGGAATATGAACCAGAGCCCCAAAGATAAAAAATATTTGTCTTTTCCCCTCAGTGGCAAATCTAGTCATGCTCAAAGCAAACCCAGGTGACATCAGTAAAAGAGATTACGTTGAAATTTCCTCACATGATAATTTTCTTAAATATTTAAAAGGAATAGCAAGTTGTACATAATAGAGTTGCAGTTTCACGGGCAATCATCTATTTTATTATACTATGTTATGGAAATGCTTGTTTCATTCCAAAAATTAAAAATAAAAATTTAAAAATAATAATATAAAAGAAAAACATTTCCTCACATTTCAAAAAGAGATTCCCAGGATTTTACATCTTTCATAGCTGCTCCAGTACTTTCTGTTTTTATTCCTGCTATTTCTAATCTGAACTTCCGTATTTATAAAGCATGTTGGCTTTCAAGGCTGCAATATTATTAAACAGGTAACCTTTAAATGGTGTCATGTGATTTCTCCTCCATAGTGTAAAGGTTTACTCATATGGTTCCTCTAGCCATTAGTAGGAAGAGTAGTCAGGAACTAAATCCCCAGGTTGTCCAAGAGAGAACAAATATTACCATATATTACCTAGCCTCCTTTCTTGTGCTTTCAAACCCTTTTGTAAATTTAACATTATGATCAAGGGAACCAGAGCATTCGTTACTCCCGAAACAATGAAGGGGAAATTGGGCTCCTGCAGGAACTCACCATCAGTTGATATTAGGCCAAATGGTTAGTTCCCTGTTTTTTAGTTTTCTTACCTAGCTGATGGAGCTTCCCTAATCACTCCAGGCAGCTACTGAAGCATGCTTCACATCTGGTTCCTGTGGAAATTGTCAGCTTTGCTGATCCATTGCCATCTCTCTTCAAGCTACCCTCCTTGCACTGAGGCCAAAGGAAAAACATTTATCAGCATTGCATCTTGCCTACATCCTGGGAAATCCAGGATGCCTATACATACCTGGGCCTCAAAATTAGGATGACCCTCACAAACAAAGTTTCACTCATTTGCACAGGTTTTGAAAGGCATTCCCTTGCCTCCTAATCCCCAAATAGTGGTAGTGAGAAGGCAACAAATGCATTTCGTATTCCTTCCTGTGCAAAGGTAGCTAGATTTCCTGAGAAGTAATCAGTCCTATTACTGTCTCTGAAGGTTTGAAGGCAGTAGTTCAAGAGAGAGAGAGAGAGAGAGAGAGAGAGAGAGAGAGAGAGAGAGAGAGAGAGAGAGAGAGAGAGAGAGAAGGAAAATTTCCAGAAGGAAACAGAAGAAACCTTTTTTCTTATCTTTTAAAGTGACCTATATTTCAAATGTCAGAGCAATCATGCTTAATCATTGTGGAGAAGAAAAACTCCTTTTTCCTCTAGTTTTCATTCTGCCTTTGTTTGTTTGTTTGTTTATTTGGCTGTTTTCTTCCACATTCTTTATCCAGGGAGCAATGGGTGATTGATTCATGAGGTCAGCCCTGCAGAAGTCCATTTTCAGGACAGAGCGTTTAGTTGCTGATGCTCTCTTTTCTCTCCTTGAAAGATGCCTCACTTCCTGCTTAAAGGCACAGTGACATAGCATATGCTTTTTATTCTGTCATGGCTGGACACAGGAAGCCTTCAAGATGTGTGGGGTGTCCAGGAGGCATGAAGGTTAACAGCAGCTACTTAATTTGTGTCAAATCCTTTAAATGTCACCATTTGCAGTTTGACAAAACTAGAAAATGAGCAGGCCCAGCTTATTTGGGATTGTAATGACATCGACAAAATCTTTTTTCTGGGGTGTGTGTTCTTCTGGCTATAAATATGTGACAGACCTGCATCTGCACTTAGATTTTGACACTTTTTAGTGGTGTGCATGCTTAGAGAAATATGAATGCATGTTTTGCTTCATATAGAACCTGCATTCTCTAGGCTTACAGCCAAAATGATCTACTGATTTCAGTTAGAAAGGGAAAGTCACAAAGCTGAGTGACAACCTGCGTGTTTAATGGGAGTTTAACATGTGTAACTGAAAGTGATAATGATTAATGAAATTGAATTCTTACATATGTGAGCCAGGTATGTCATTGATTGTTTGAGCAAAAGCTCAAACTCATCAGGAATTGTGATTAGATGCTTCTAATTAAATATGTTCCTAACTCTCTTCCTTTCTCCTCCCACCCCTTATTCTTTACCAAATAATTAACTTTTTGTGACTGCTGCCATGGCATGGAATCATCCTGGGCCTTTCTTCTTCTGGCACATGGTGCCTCTAAAGGATGGTCAGTCCCGAACAGTGAGGCAATTCCAGTTCACTGACTGGCCAGAGCAAGGAGTGCCAAAATCCGGAGAGGGGTTCATTGACTTCATTGGCCAAGTACATAAAACAAAAGAGCAGTTTGGACAAGATGGGCCTATCTCAGTCCATTGCAGGTAAGTTGAGAATCAGTGATAAATTAATTTTCTTTTTTTATGATCAAAAGCATGATTACCTTTAAAAATAAGAGCCTGTGCCTAATATATATGAGTATTAGCCAGATGGTTACAGTGAATTTACAATTAAACTCTTGAAAATGTATTATGTATTAGAAAGTAAAGGCAGTGACCTATTCCTCTATCTTCTGGTGAAATAGGAAGATTCCTGAAAAGTACTTTTTTTTTTTATCTGAGAAGACTATGCATAGAACAAGAAGTGGGGTTAGGCTTTTCCTTTCAAGCTCTACTGATTTGTATTTTGATAATTTTTTTTAACTCACATGGTCCCATATCCTTTCATCCTAATATAGCATCACTAACAAATATCTTTCAGGAGTAATCATAAAAAGCAATCACTCTACAATGATCACTGCATTTCTTGCCCATTAATGGGCTAGTTGTACAATTTGAATACTTTACCAGTTACATTGACTGTCAAATTGAAAACTGTTACTATACCAGAAAATGGAGTCTCTCCTAGTTAATTATTTCTAATAGTTTCCATAGCATTTTCTAGTTTGAGTTATCTGAATTCATGAAAAAAAGGGAAAGAAGCTATTTGGAAAGGTTATTCATGGTACTTTTTTTAGATTTGTGCACTAAAACATTGCATCAAAGGAGTCTTATTTTATTCAATTTATATTATACTTTAAGTTTCCATTAACATGGAACCTTTAGGTTTTAATCTCAATGTTTTTTTCAGATTCAATCAGTATTTTGCATATTAATACTGTTCCATAAAGACATCGTTTTTGGCAGAATAAACATAATATATCATGAGGACAAACCTGCTTTATTGGAGTGTTTTGCTTCCTAGTCCAGTTACTCAGAAATCTTTTGTTTATCTCTACACAATCAAAGAGATAAGAAGGACTAGGTAGTTTTACACTGGATTTAATCAAAATTGACAGAAAAACTGACCAGTTCAGTTTTTAAAAATTTTTCTGGATAATTGCCTCAACATTCTTTTATCATTTTGACCCTTGGCTCTGTTATCTGACCTACCTTTGATATCACCAAATTTGATGATTTGTTGTATTATTATCAAAATCTCTGATTTGACTTATACTTGATTCTTAAAGACGTTCAGTGTCTTCAGACTAATGTGTTCTTTAGTTTCTTAGGCACTATAATTATCATTTATGCTATTACACTATAATGTGAATAGGTCTTAGAGACTCATAGGCTGTGTCTTAGAGACACAGGAATTCAATCCAATAAGCATTTATTTTTAAAATATGTTTATCTTTTATTGTTATTGATATCATTTGTTTTTTTATATAACCTTTATTTCTGAATACATTCATCATTCCTCTTGTACCCAGCATACTTTCTCTTACAATTAAAATTTTAAAAGAAAAAGAGAAAAAGTCAGTTCTACAAAACTTAAACAACACACTAACCCTGTCTGACAGTATAATTGGTGTGCCACATCTATAGTCCCCCCAAATCTGCAAGGAAGGAGGGACTCCTTGACTCCTCTCCAGGGCCTACTTTGGCCATTCTAATTAGGCAATTTTCGACTCTGCTTTTTTTTTGTTATTATTTCCTATAATGTTGCAGATGTTGTACATATTGTTTTCTTTGTATCGCTTACTTCATCCTGCATCAGTTTGTATAGCTTCTCATTTACTTTTCTGAATTCCTCGTTTCTTGCATTTCACTCAATATTCCATTACATTCATGTAGCACAATTTGTGTAGCCAATCCCTAACACTTACTCTCAACTAATACCTAAGAATACAAAGGGAAAAAAAAACAATTCCAGCCTTCAAGGAACTTTATATTCCCAGAAATTGCTACTAAGCTTTTATTATTTATACCTAAATTTAACATACAAATTAACTAGTTAATTAAATAGGTCACTCAGTGCCTAGGAGGAAAGCCTGAAATACTGCAGCGATATCTGTGCAGCCAAAACTAAGGTGAGGGTTACTCAGTTGTAGTATCATCATTCTCTTAACCCATCTGGATCATTCAGGAAATGATCAATTAGCCTTTCTTAACAGAAAAGCCCCATCTACCAGTCATCAGAGCAGGCTACTTTTGAAAGAATGCCAATTAGAAGCATCACTTAACATTTCTGTTTCAACTCTTTAGAAAGAGCTCTCACAAAGAGATGCCACACTATTTGTATATGCTCCTCAGCTACAACCCAAAGTAAATGAATCCATCCGTTTTCTACAGACTGTACCCAAGCGTTACACATGCTGCTTAATTAGTATCTGAAAGTGTAGAGATTTTTCATATTATTCATTGTTTTCCTCATTACCTAAGCCTCCAGATGCTTCCTTGCTTCTTAAGAGTACAGCTATGAATTAATTTCCTTCTCTTGCTTCTGGAAAGATTCTGAAGAGTTGTCTTAAAGTAATGAGGGAAAAAAAAGAGGAGTGGGTAAAGTAGAAAATACCAAAAAAATGTTGTACACACAATGAAGAGCATTCTGGTGTTTTAATTCCTATGAAATACCCCTTCCCTCCTCCTCAAAATCAGCAGTGAATTTTGTTCACTCTATGTCCTTGGCTATTTTTTTCATACGTAGGTGTGATGGTTATGTGTATTATGAAGATGTGTGTGTATGGGTAAGTGTAAGTGTGTGTCCTGCCTCATACAAAAGTAGATTCCCCCAAGAAATTAAGTACTAGCCAAGATATCCTGATGGCAGTCATCACCCTTATTTCCTTATTTGAACTACCAACAGTTCTAGTTTTAAAACACTGAATAATCAAGTGTGCTGTAATTTCAGGGTCCACAGATACAGCCTATAAGAATGACATATTGAATTCTCCATTTGATGTTTACTGGCTGCCATCTAATTGTATTGCAGCTTTTAAAAATTGCTGAGTTATTTCAGAATGACCCAATGTGACTCTCATAAGGTTGCTGTACTTCAGAGTATTTAATCACTGTTACCCGATATAAAAAGCAACGTGGGATATTGGATAACTTGTGAGGCATGGAATCAGTAAGATATTTATTCAGATCCAGGCTTTGACACTTATTAGATATGTGACCCTGGGCATGTTAATTTACCTCTATATGCCTCAGGTAACTAAAAGGACTTATCTATTAAATCATGGACAAATTGAGGTATATGTTTTTGGAAATTTTTCTTATATAAAGAGTTTTCTATGCTGATGAAATCACATGTCCTTTATTCTTACATGTAAGCATCATTTTGCATTTGCCCAAGAACAGTCACTGTTGAATTTTTTTTTTTTGCAAGGACCTATTGAATTTCATGCAAAGTTTTCATGCCTTTCAGGCCTTCATGTGAAGACCTCCTTCTCTGGTTTGAAGAAATTGATGTGATAAGTGTTATATCTACCTCTAAAATAAGTGACAACATCTAAGAGTTTCCCATTGGTTAACCTTGTACTCTATTTTTGTTACAGTGCGGGTGTTGGAAGAACAGGTGTCTTTATAACACTGAGCATTGTATTGGAAAGAATGAGATATGAAGGTGTTGTAGATATCTTCCAGACTGTCAAAATGCTAAGGACACAAAGGCCAGCCATGGTACAGACAGAGGTGAGTAAAGTCAATCTGCATTTGGGGAAGACAGGTGGTGTCAAATCTCACAAGAAACAAGCTTTTGTCTTCACTTTAAGAAAGCCAATGACACTTAGGAGACATTTGCAACAGACACCACCCAGTGGTGTTCTGGTTAGATGTATATCATTTTGGATTCTCGGTGGCATATCTGACACATTTTTTAAAATAATAATGTGATTTTTATCTCAACCTCATTGAAAAAGATGAGAAAACTGAGATAATAAATAAAACTTAAAAGTGCTTTGCTTCCGGATAAAGCCTATGAAATGACTGAGATTTGAGTTAGAATCAAAAGACCCAACCACGGTTGATATCTGCATGAATGAACAGAATCAATAGTATGTCAACAGAAAAGCTTCAAAGCAATGGATAAGTCATGTGGATTTGTTTGTGAAAACAGAGATTTTTTTTTTTCATGACAATTCAGGACCAGGTCATTGCCAGCAGCAATTACAGAAGGGTTGTCCTGGGGGGCCGGGGGGAAATGCAAGGTAACTGTAGATACTGCAACATGCCACTGAAGGCTATAATAAAAATGTAGCGCCTGTCAAATACCTAGCAAGACATGATCTAGTATCTCAAATTATACATCAGAAGTTCACTATCTCTTATGCACTGAAAGGTGAGAGATCCCCATTATACAAATCTAGACCTGAAAATATCCAGGAGAGTTTCACCACTAAACTGCACTGAAAATAGGCCATTATCAGAGACAGAAATACTTCTCCCAATCATGAGAACAGTGTTTTTAATAGACATGGACATACTGTCATCCATAATCTCCAAGCTAAATGGAATAAAAACCTTTCAAACTATAAAGATCCAGAAGAGGAGACCATCATCCTAGGGGAACAGGATGAGGCACAGATATCATCTCTCTTTGTCTGTGTTCCACTGTTATTATACCAGCTACACTGAGGATGAGCTTTCTACATTCCAATGCTTTAACTCAGCTTATAACAAAATAAAATATGATTTTAGCCACTTCTGCAATAATCTGTAGAGCAATAATGATAAATAAATAATTACAGCAGGATATTATCAAAATTTATCAAGATACCATCAAATTATCAAAAGACCATTTCTCTCTGAACCCTGTTGGAAAAAAGGAAGATTAAGATGAAGAAGAAGATGATGATGGGGATAATAATGATAACAGAAGCTACAATTTTACAGCATTTCAGAGTTTGCAAAGCATTTTGATTACAGTGTCTCATTTCAGCACTGATTCTGTGAAGGAAGTATATTTTCTCCATTCCCCATCTCTAATGACTTTATAGTCATGTTTTGTACTGTATAAGCCCCTGAATTTTCTATTTCCCCTCATTTTCAAGCCTACTAGTATATATGCAGATGATTTGATGACTCATAGAATGGCATTAAATGGTGTTTTAGTCAGCCTGACCTATTGGCCCTACTATCTCAAAAGATGATGTGAAGAATAATGCTTGGAAGGAAATGTTTATAAGAAAATGTCTCATTATAATTGTCTGGAGAATATCCACCAGATAGTCCCTCACACAGGATGCAATGGCAGTACCAGAATCTGGCTTGAGAAATGAAAAATTATTTAAACAGCCTAAGGAATTTAAGGAAGAAAAAAGAAATTAGAACAGTCATAAGTCCACTTAACCAAGTAACTAACTCACAGTGACAAAATTGAGAAGTGAATTCCATTTATTTTGCATGACCATTTTTACTGTACAAAATAAATGTACATTTAAACAAATGAAAGATATTCACTTTCAGCCCCATTGGTTCCTGGAAATATGTTTTAAGTTTATTGAAAAAAATCTTGCTTTTATTATTTCATTTATTTATTTGTCTATTGCTATGCCTGGAGCAAGAGCCTTTGTCCCTCTCTACTGTAATTCATTGGCCCTCCCTGAAATAACCGTTTTCTTCCTCATCCAAATCAGGATTATTTCATGCTCTGTGTTATTTTCATTCAGGTCTTTATGATACAGACCTCTAGTTGTATTGTGTGAAATGAAGCAGATTGTTTGTGTCATGGCAGCCGATCGCCAGAAGCCCTTTCAAGGCGATCTAGATTGAATAAAATGAAATGCCTTTCCATGAGGGCGTGGAAGGTCCAGGCCATAGTACAAATGATTCCCAAGGCCTGTTATCCCATGCTCACTGGTTTCCAGCAGCCTCATTCATTTATGTATGCGCATCAAAAGGGGGACTGGAGATTTTGCTTATAGGCATCATGGTACCTCTTTCCCAATAAGAACTCTGTTTTGTGATTTGCAGTCTGTTTGAAGTAACACAGAAGACAAATGAATCTGGTTTTTTGGCTGGACTTGAGGTTATAGAATCGTGGAGGTGATAGGATGATAGATTTAGAGTGAGAAGGGACTTTAAAGGGCATCTAATCCATTGTATAGCAAAGAAACTGAGGCCTAGAAAGGTTAAAGAATTTGACCAAGGTCATACAGATAGTAAATGACAAAATTGATGTTTGAACCCAGGTCTCTGATCCCCTATCTAGTCCTCTTTCCACAGCTCCACTCTGCCCAATCCAATGCCTACTTGAACAGGAATCCCTTCTACAGTATCACTAATAACTGGACACCAGACCTCTGCTTGAAACCCTCCAGCGATGGGAAAACCATTGCCTCCTAAGACAAACCATTCCAATTTTGGATGTTCTAATTGTTAGGAATTTTTCCCTTTTATTGATCCTAAATCTGTCTACATCTTGTACCCACACATTGTCCCTACTTCTTCCTTGTACAGAACCAAGTAGAATTAGCATCATGGAGTCATGATTGGCAGCCTGAAGGAACCTCATGGGTCATCCTTGACTCCTCACTGTCTCTCACCTGCCCCCCCACCCCATTTCCAGTCTGTGGCAAAGACCTGTCAATTTCACCTTTGCAGCATCTCTCAAATATTCCCCCTTCTCTCCTCTGATATTTCCAGTAGTCCAGTGCAGACGCTCATCTTCTCACACCTGGATCATTGCAACAGTTCCTGATGGGTCTGCCTGCCTCAAGTCTTTCTCCACTCCAGTTCATCCTCCATCCAGCCACTAAACTGATTTTCCTAAAGCACAGGTCTGACTATTCCACACCCCATCTGTCTGCTCAGTAATTTCAAGTAGCTCCCAGTTGCCTCCAGAGTCAAATATAAAACCCTCTGCTTGGTATTCTGAGTTCTTCATAACCTACCCACCCACATGCCTGTTCAGTCCTCTGACATCTTATTCCCTGACACATATTTTTTTGATCCAGTGCACTGGCCTCATCGCCGTGCCTCAAACAAGACGTTTCCACCTCTCAGTTCTGAACATTTTCTCTAGCTGTCTGTCCCCTGATATGCCCTCCTTCCTCATCTTTACCTTCTGGTTTCCATGGCTTTCTCCAAGTACCTACCAAAATCCCATCTTCTAAAAGAAGCCTCTCCTTTCTCTTTGAATTATTTCCTATTTTTCCTGTGTAAGTTTTCTACATATTTGTTGACTAACTGTCTCCCCCATTAGATTGTGAGCTCCTTCAGGGCAAAGGCTACTTCCACCTCTTTTTGTACCCCTAGTGATCAGCACAATGCTTGGCACATAGTAGGTGCTTTTGTGTATTGACTATAGGCCATGCATTCCAAATCCCTTGTTTTGCAAATGAAGAAATTGAGAGAGATTAAGATTCTTACCCAAGGTCACACAGGTAGGAGAATCAGAGGCAGGATTTAAATGCAGCTGCTCTGGCCCCAAGGCCAGTCTTCTTCCCACTTCTTTGCCACAGCTAGCCTTTCAAATACAGCTATCATGTCTTTAAAAGGTCTTCTATTCTCTACCTAAACACTTTGCATCTCTTCTGCTCATCTTCATACAACAAGATCTCTTGTCTCATCATCTCATAAATTGAATTAACATAAGTAAAGCATTTTCCAAAGGTGAAAGTTACATTATAATTTTTGTATCATTCTTATGTTATTGTTATTATCTCTTCTCATCTTTTTTGGTGGAGTTCAGACAGAAATGGTTCTCAAAGACGTCGCTATCTTGCTATTGTTTTACATTTAATATTCGGTAGACTCTTGCATGTGTAGCTAACAGCACTTTTAGAATTAAGTAGAAGAACTGTTGGAATGTACACCAATCTGTGCTAGGCTCATGGAAAGCATCTTGGGGACAACTTCCATAGCAGACAGGATGATGTGTGTTTCACCCAATTCCCATGTGATTTCTCCTACTAGGATTGTTTCCTTATTCTGTACTTAGTATTTTGTATGGAAAATCTATTAAAAATGTTGTTCCTAAGTTTTTTATGAAACAACATTATATTGCAGTAACGAAGATGCTGATGCTGATGATGTTTGTCTAGACCCTGAGCTTCTTTAGTCTGGGAGAACTCCCAGTATGGAAACCTCTTCTACCTATGCAAATCGATAACTCAGCTGTATCTTGGAGTTTTTTGAGGGCACTAAAAGGTCTAGATAACTTGCCTTTGTCCACCCCATCAGTAAAAGTCAGTGGCAGAACTTGAATCCTGATCTGTCTTGGGTCCCAAGGCTTTCTTCTTGTCCACTGTGGCACCCTACTTCTCAAACCTGTACTATTATTATGGTTACCCCTATTTTACAGATGAGGAAACTGAGACTCGAAGCGGTAAAGCCACATGTCCAGGATCACTTGGTCACTAAGTGTTTTACTTGAACTGACTGCTTCATTCAGGCAACAGAAGCTGACTTTACTTACTTACTTGATTGATTATTTGCATTGATTGAATTGATTGGTTGTTTTGGCTTCTTAAGTACCCCTGCTTCGTCCTTTCTCTCCTCCATTAAAAAGCTGGGTTTTGGTAAAAGAACAGAGCCTCATGCCTTCTTTACATTCTCGTTCTCCTCACCTTCTTCTCTTTCAGGATCAGTATCAGTTCTGCTACCGTGCTGCACTAGAATACCTGGGCAGCTTTGATCACTATGCAACGTAAAATCCCCTGCCCCTACCTGGATCTTTACTGCAGGCCTTTTAAGATCTGGAGAGCCTCTTCTGAGCCATACACCATGCTGGAGAAGGACTTCGCAACTTCTAGCTAAAGACCAATCAGTGGGAATACTAAAAACAAAACAAACAAAAACAAAGGAAAAAAAAACAAATAAAAAACTATTCCATGTGGACCAAGAATTCACAGTTTAATAATCTAACCAGAAAAATAATAAAGAGAATCCTGACTGGTGAGGCATCTGAAGGATTTCATTTACAGATACCTTAAGGATTCAACTTTGGTTGAAATTAAAGGGAAGAGGAAATTATTGCAAAGAACCATCATCTTGTCCCGGATTGCATGAAAGGGGAAATCTGGAGAGTCCTGCAATTCAGGACAAGATGTTTGTTAAGCAGGCCACTTCCTGGACTTCTTAAACTACAGCAACATCAACCACAACCACAAACACACCAATGGACTCTGCTTCAACATCACCCCTTCCCACCATACTGCTCATAATAACACTCTAGGGGAAAGGGGAGGGGGGGAATGTTTAAAAAGAAAGTCCTTGATTTAGTTTTTTAGTATTGTAAAGATACTGCTGACCTGTGCTTCATTTTTAACTGTGTAAACTTCTTTCCTCTTTTTTTTTAACAAAAGGTTATTATTCAGTGAAGTGAATTTAAAGACAAAAGTTGCATAACTTCATTTTTTATTTCAAAATCTTAGATTTTTTTTAAGCAGTAGAACTGTTATCTGTAATATCTTGCTGTAGAAATATTAAATAATTTGAAAATTTGCACATTTTTGTGCAGTCCTATATTTATCTACAGTACCACAGTCTTGTCAGATATTACTTTTATACTTCTGTTCAGTTTCATTGTACAAGGAAGTACCCATTTTAATTGGATAATCCAAGTGAGGGGTCTGGGTTTTGCCTTTCTTTTTTTGTTTGTTTTTCTTTCCTTTTCGGAATCAACAGGGAGGCGCAAAGTATAAAGCTGCTGCTAACATATAGATATATATATAGATATATATAGATCCATTCCTCATGGATGTATATGTATGTATGTATATATAGTGTATCCTCTCATGAATACAGAGATAGCTATTAGTTCTTCCACAATTTGATTTCTTTAAAGTGGTGGACAAGGTATCTAGAACACCGCATTCAATTATATTTTTTTACATTTTTACATTACTGAATTTCAGAAAACTTTGGTTTTAAGGGAAATGAGGAATGCACATCAGTGGTCGTCAAACCTCACCCCTAAGTCCTTGCCCCACCCCCCAAATTCATACTCATACTCAAGTAACATTTTGTTAGTGAGGCTTCCAATGAAGTTCAATATTTGTAACCCTCTAGTGCAATAAAAATCATATTATTAAATATTAAATAAGAGGTGTGCATGTGGGAAAGGTCAGTGCATATCCCTTTAGGAGGGGAGAATGTTGTAATATATCAACTATCAAGTTGTTTTAAAAAAAGTGTATTCAATCGTATATTGTCTATAGTATGTGCTACGAAATTTGCATTTATGATATGTAACAGGGGCAAAGCCAAACTCATGTTGCTCTGTTCAGTCAGAAACATTGTGTGGCATTCAGCATTCCTGGAAAATGCTGGTTTTTACTTTAATTTTGCATTTAGAGTGCCTTATAATTGATGCCTATTTTAATAGCGTTTCTTTTTCGCTTTTTGTTTCTATTTACATTAGTTATTCATATCTGTTAACCTTCCAATTAAAGCATTATCTTTTTAGCACATGTACAAAAAATACTTTGAGTAATAATGCATTCCTAGATTTCACCTGAGTAGGGGATGTTAATGAGTGAATATACCAGCCCAAAGCACTTAGATAGTCAGGGCCCTATTTCCTTCCATAATTCCCTACATCAAGCAAGGCTACTAATTCCCTTCAAACAGTCCCTTCTAAATCTGCTCTCAGAACTGAGTCATGTAATGCCAGTATTGATATTGGGAACATGGAGTACTGCACTAGATGTATTTGTTTTAAGGAAAAACACATCATTGGCAACCTTTAGAGCATCATCAGCACTGCATTTGGATTTTTTAAGTAGGAGGAAAAGCCCACCAAACATCATCAAATATTTCCTAGAAAATATGTAGGAAGCCATGGAGGACAGTACTGGTTTCTGCCTTGTCCTGTACCATATTGAGCAACTCTTTAAAAATTTTTTTCCAAGGAACTCTGAAAGAGGTTCGGTATAAGTATAATACCACAGTTTGAGTTTAACTGCATGTGTATTCCACATATAAGGCTATTTTTTTCCATATTTTCCCATTGCTAGCAGAAAGAAATCCAAGAGACCAAACACTTGCAAGCATTGTATTTGAGCACTTTTGTAAAAAATATATATATAATAATAATAATAAAAAAAAGTATCTAGAAGGCTACCTCAGAATGAGACTCTATAACCTACATCAGAACCAGAGAAGAATGTGCACTATGTGGTTTTATTGTTGTGTTTTCTTTTAATTTGTATCTTTTGATGAGTTATTAAAAGTGCCAGATAACTTAGTGCAGTAATGTTCTTTTAGCCAAACATAGGGAGTCAGCCAGACATGCATCATGGAAACACACCATTTTGGAAATGTAGAATCGGAAGGACCATTGCCCACCAGAGCTGTCAGTCTAAGAGCAATGTCTCTCCAGAAAACTTCTGCCCATTTGGTAAAAACAAGTGACAAGAATAATCACAAGACCAAAACGAACGAGAAAAGTACCACAGACAAAAGAGGCGGAGACTATTCCAGAAATCTTTCTGTTCGGGAAGTTGTCTTTGAAGACAGCACCCTAAATGCGTCATTGATGTGCATTCCATTTTCTGTACTTTTCCGTATAGCCATTCTCTCTCTTTTTTTTAATTTCCAAGGTAAATTTCTTTACCTACAGTTCTCATAATTCTCCAAGATTCAAAATTAGTTTCATCACCATAATCAGTACGGTGCTATTATTTACCTATGTATGTGTAGTTATGTATAATTTTGTAATTAGTTACAATGGTAAAAAAAATCAAAATATATAAAAATGATTTGTACAGAACTTTATTTTATCTCTTTTTTAAAAATGATTTGCATGGTTAGACAATGGTGAGGACAGCCGGGGGAGGGAAGGGCCTCTAGGGAGATTTGCACTTTCTATACCTTTGTACTATGCACTGCCCTATTGATTCTATACCCAATAATGTTATTACTTGAACCCATCTGTAAGAAACTGCTTCTGAAATTCACTTGTGTGTATGTAAATAACACAGAACATGGAAACAGGAGGAAGAAGAGTCTGCAGTGGTAATGTGGCTTTTTTTTCTTTTCCTGTTTTCTTTTTTTGTTTTGTTTTTATTTCTTTATCTCTCTAGATCTCTCTTTTTCAATCTCTCCCCTCCCCCAATGCATTTTTCTTTTCCAAATTTTGGTTTCCTTTGGGTTTTTGGGTGCCCTGATACTCCAGCAGATATCAGAAGGCTGCAGATCCATCCTCTCCATCTGTCCCGTGGCTTTGCCATTCAAGCTTGGAGTGTCTTTACAAAGATAATAAAAATTGTGTTCTTTGCTCTCGTTTTGGATGCATAGACTGAAAAAATAAAAAAATAACTTGTAAAATGGCTTGTTAAAAAAAATACAATTACCTCTAATTAGTAGTACGCGTAAATGTTTTACAGAATGAAAGGCGTGCTTTTTATTTTCTTACTTCGTTACATTGGTGGCGAAAGACGTCTGTATGAAAATCAGTTCTTTGCTGACACAAGTTCCATTTGTTACAAATGAATTCTAATAAAAATGTCAGTGTTATGCAGCCCTCATTCTTTTTTCCCCTCCTCAAACACCTTGGCTTTGAAATGAAAATCGTTTATTTCTTCCTGTTCTTCTTCAGCTTTTTAGCTACTTCCCTTCTAGATAAATGTGGTGGTAACCTTGAAGCTGTGACAATACTTCTTAATGATGAGGCAGCTGTTTTAAAGGCCATCTTACAGGGGCCAGTTTCCATTACCTGGAATTATGCTTTTCAAGTAATTTCTTTTGGGGAAGTGGCTGGGCTGGGTTAAAGGAGGTTTCGGTCCAGTCCCTATGGATTCAGTAGTGATTCAAAGTAAATCATTAATGGGTGGGTTTTTAGCTTAGAGCAAAATTAAGATTTATGAACTTAGAGCTTCTTACAGAAACCAAGTGCTTGAATTTATTTGGAAACATAGGAAGCAGTGTAGGGAAGAGAAATGGATTTGTTGATGGATGACCTGGCTTTGGATTCTAGCTCTGGTTTGTTTTTTTTTTTTCAAAACCAGGTGCCAATCAGGGGGGTGAAAGACCACAAGACATGTTATATAAGGATTCATTGAAAGAAAAAGGTACTGCATACCCTGAAGAAAGAACAGCAAAGAACAAATCCAACCTTGGGCCAGTTTCTTTTCCTCTCAGACTCTATTTCCACAATTGTAAAATGAGGACAGGATGGAAGGGAGAGGGTTTCAATTAAATAATTCCTAAGTTCTCCAATTTAAAATGTGTTTATTTATCTCATGATGATACTGATACAGGAAATTCTTGGTGCAGAATTTTTTTTCTTATATGCAAATTGGGCAACTTCTCTGACTGTAATTTATTTTCTTAGAGAATTGCCTAGAACCCTGAGAGGTTAAGTGTCTCATCCACCATCACACAACCAATATGTTTCAATGGTAGAGATTGATTCCCAGGTCATCCAACCCAATGTTCTGCAATGCTGCCTTTTGTGATCATCTAGATTTCCCTCAAAATGATTATCATTCAAGAATTAGTTCAGTTGAGGAGAAGAGCTATGGGAAAAGTCAAAGTCCTTAGATCCTGAACACTTAAAAAAACCAGTTTTGAGCTATCGAAGAAAGCCATTAACAATAAATAGGTTTTGATTATTCCTCAGACCCAATAAGAGAGCCCTGCCTGTGTTTTAGATTAACCCCACATATATATTTCTCTGTTACTATTTTATCGGTGAACCTCCCAGAATAAGAATAACCTCTGAACTCTGGGAAACCAAGTATTAAAATTTAAAATCAATTAAAAATTTAATTAAAATTAAAAATAAGATTGTCTCATTTCTGAGTGTATAGAGATGAGCCTCCTAGCTCTCACTGGCACTTCCAAGGATAAAGAGTGCCATTTCTTGGGAACATTAATACCAAATGAGTACGGTTCTGAAAAGTTCTGCAGATTTAAAGCTCAGCTTAAATAATTTATGTGATAAAATAAAAAGTCTATTTCTTAAGTTGTTTTAGCCCACAGGTTTAAGGACAGATGATAGAGGGAAGGATAGGAATGATGGTGCTAAGTCAGAAAAATTGTAAGAAATCAATATAATGAAGATCCATAAGAGTAAGCTCTAGAGAGTTCACCAATGGTAAATCCGTGTGATGATGATACAGTGGTTATAAAGTGAGACATTCTGTACATCAAACATGATTTTTATTCTGCCTGATGCCAAATTGCAGCTTGGACTGTTGTTGGTTTTGCTTTTCCTACTAAAATGACCAGTTATTTGACTGATTTGGTTACTGCCGGATGAACATTGGACTTTGAGTCAGGAAGGACTGAGTTTAAATCTTGTTTTAGGTTTAGATACTAACTAGCCTTGTGACTTTTTGTAATTCTTGACTCTTTTTCAGCCTCTGGATGCTATATAATGGCAGTGGCAATAACACCTACCTCACAGGGCTGTTGTGAGGATCAAATGAGATAATATACTTAAAGAGCTTTGTAAACCTTAAAGTGCTATGTAAAGGTTTGTTGTTGTTGTTACTACTTGGGTGGGTAGGCATCTATTATAAATACAAAACAGCTTTGGTATGGAAAAGATCCCAAGGGTTGTATCTGACAACAAGCTGAAGTTCTTTTTCCTTCTACCATGGCTTAGATGGAAAAGTTCCCCCACTTGCCTTGTCCTCTCACCTCTTCTCCAACTTCATTTCTAAAATAAGATTGAGTTGAGACCATATGATTCTTCCTATCTTTATAACAACTAATCAACTAGAATTGATTAAATGCTTACTATGTGCAAAGCAGTACATTAAGGGCTAGGAATACAGAGAAAAAGCAAAAACACATCCTACCCTCAAAAAGCATTCATTCTGATTAGAGAGACAAACCTGTTCATAGATAGAACATATAAGATAAATAGAGAATAGATAGAAAGTAATTTCAGAGGGGAAGGCACTAGCTTCTGGGGGATACTGGAAAAGTATTCATATTAAACATGGTGCTTAGAGTGAGAATTAAGGAAGCCAAGAATTCTAAAGGTAAGATTAGGATAGAGTGAAGGCAGAGGAGAGAGGGAACACTGTGTGTGGGGTATGAAGACCCTTACCAATAAATTGGAAACTCAGAGATATTAGCAAAAAGAATAGTTTGTTTTTTGGCTTTCTTAAGAAAGGGCTCCCTCAGGGCACTCAAAAGATGGCTGCAGACCACAGAGAGTGAAAGTGTGTTCAGCTCAGCAGATTATATATATCCTATCCCCAATCCCCCCCACCACCCCACTGGCTCTTCTTCCCATTGGCTGGGCTGAGGAGCTCACAGTCTAGGCGAGAAAGAAAATCTTCCTATCCCATTAGCTGAGAGATGGGGCTTACATTCTAGGCATGAAAATTCAAAGACAAAGAACAAGGAAACAGGGTATAGCCAATCCAAAAATACATGTCAGGACATTTAGTAAACCTAATGCTGACATATAAGTGGTGTGGTGATCAGGAGGGGGTTTAGAGCCAAATTCCCATGAGTTAGGTAATTCCTAGGAAACTGAAATTTACTGCAATTTCCCCTCCCTAACCTGCATCCCCCTTATCCCAGAGACAAGAGAAGGCGGGAAGCTAAGGGCAAGCAGTTCGGGTTTGGGGCAGGGCTTATTCTTTCTGTTGTGTGCTTAAAAACAGGGTCTGAGAGGGGGAGGGTTTTGAAAGCAATAATCAAGAAATATTAACAGAACTATTGATCATCTGAGGAGGCTTCACTTTTGAGAGATCATCTCTCACAACTTTGCATGAGAAACAGCAAGAGGGACAATGCAACTAAAGATTGCAAAAACAAGTTATATGTTTAAAAAGATTAGAAAGATAAGAAGGGGCCATATCGTAAAAAAAAAAATTAATGTCAAAGAAATTTATTTTTGATCACTGAAGTAATAAGAAGTTATTGGAATTTATTGATCAAAGGGTGTGATATGGTCAGGTCTATACTTTAGGAAAATAGCTTTGGCAGCAATATGGAGGATGGAGTACAGTAGAAAAAGACTCCTGGTGCAAATTCAGGCAGTGATGAGGCATTATCCTAGAGTGTTCTCTTTGTGAATGGAGAAAAGGGCATGTATGTGAAATATATAGGTAAAAATGATAAGATTTGGTAACTGGTGATGTAGAGTAGAGGAGAGGAGTCAAAGATGACACAATCACAATTCCTGATCTTCAGCTATCGTTTCCTTTTAAGTGGCTGCCAAATCTCAGGGCTGCCCTGACCTCTCTCCTGAGCTCAAGTTGTTATTTATTTGTTTTAGTCATATCTGACTCTTCCTGCAAAGATACTGGAGTGGTTTGCCATTTCCTTCTTTAGTTCATTTTACAGATACGGAAACTGAAGCAGAGGGGGTTAAGTGACTTGCCCAGGGTCAAACAACCAGTTTAAGTGTCTGAGGCTAGATTTGAACTCAGGAGGATGAATCTTTATGACTCCCTGCACTGTATCCATTTGGCCACTTGGCTGTTACCCCTTGAACTCAAGACCAATATTTTTTTTTCCATTTGCCTCCTTTGGGTACGTTTCCACCTGAACATCCTAAAACACTTTGAGTTCAACATATCCAATACCAAGCTCATCTTCCCTTCTCAGTTTGCTCCTCCTTCTGGCTTCCCAAGTCTGTTAATGGCACCACTGTCCATCCATCCACACTCAAAACGCAGTGTTTTACACAGTCATTTTTTATTCTTGCCTTGACCTCTGTGTCCAGTCAGCTGCCCATCTTTTCATTTCTAATTTGGCAGCATCCTTCATGTCACCCTATTTCTTTCCATTCCCATTGCCACTACTCTAGGGAGCGGCCTAGACAATTGCCTTGACAATTCTAATACCTTTCAAACTAGTTTGCCAGGTTCCAATCTCTACAGTGTTGCCAGGTTAAAACTGCATGAAGAATAATTCTGATAATTTCCCAAGCTTCTCAAAGCCTTCACAGCCTTTTCCCTTTCTACCTTTCCTGTGACTTAGTCGCCTCCATATACACCATATAAACTGGCCTTCTTTTGTTCTTCAATCATATTAGTCATGTCTGGCTCTGGGAAACCATTTGGGTTACTTGTGTGGTTTGCTGTTTCTTTGTCCAGCTTATTTTACAGATGAGGAAATTGAGGCAAACAGGTTTAAGTGACTTGTCTAGGGTCACACAACTAGTGAGTGTCTGAGGCCATATTTGAACTCAGGTCTTCCTGGCTCCAGGCCCAGTGCTCTATCCACTGCACTACTTAACTGCCTTACTGGACTTCTTACTGTTCCTCAAACACTTTACCACATCTCCCAAACAATCCATTTCTCAGTTCCATGATTTTTTTAATGGCCATTCGCCATACCTGGAATGCTCTTCCATATCACTTCAGCTCACTGGCTTCCTTCAAGAATAAGTTCCAACCCTGCCTTCTGTAAAAGGCCTTTCCAGTCTACCCTGCTGCTGGGGCCTTCTCTCTGAAATTACTTTTTTGTTATGTCGTTTGCATGCTGTCTACCGCATCAGAATATGAGTGGCTTGAGGGTCAGCACAGTGTTGGCATTTTTTTGGCCTTTCTAAATATGAACTTAGCACAGTGCCTGGCACATAGTAAGTGCTTAATAAATGTTTGTTGATTTATCTTAACCTCATCAGCCCTTTCTCTCCTCTCCCAGCTTAGGAAACTTGAAGACTTAGAAAATTCTCTCTTACTGAATAAAGTCTAAATTCTTTCACTTGCTTTTCAAGGGCAACTATGATTTGGTCCAATTATATCTTTCCAGTTTTATCTTCCGCTAATCACTTTTATTGTACTTTTACTCATTCCCTTAAAAAGTTCCCTTTGCTTTTGTAATTCCCTCTTACACTCGTGGAATGTTCTCCCTCCCTAGTTCTGTCACTCCAATTACTCCCCATTATGCAGAAATATAAGATGGAAAAGATTTTTAACAACACACACTATATCAATAGTTAGGTCTTTGTTATAATATGGCATCAATTTCTCAGTTCGACAACTTAAGTAGGACTCAAAGAAAGTTCCGGGGGGTCTTAGTAAACCACAAGGTCAATGAGAAGCAACAGTATATCCTAGAATGTTGTAGTTGTTCATTTGGTCATGTCCTACTCTTCATGACCCCATTTGGGGTTTTCTTGGCAGAGATACTGGAGTGGTTTACCATTTCCTTCTCTATCTAGTTTTACAGATGAAGAACTAAGGCAAACAGGGTTAAGTGACTTGCCAAGAGTCACACAGCTAGAAAGTGTCTGAGGCCAATGCCCTAGAATCCAAGGACACTAATAATTTTAGGCATCATTAAAAGGCAGGAGAGGAAACAAGCATTCATTAAGTTCCCCCTATGTGTCAAGTCCTGTGCCAAATGTTTAAAACTATCCCATTTGATCTTGTCCCTGTTCCCCAGTAAATCCTTCTCAGGGTGTTCACCAAATGGCCTTCCTTTAAGTCTCCTGATGTTATTTGGATACCAATGTGAAATGCAGGCTGTCCATTGGTTATCCCTAACTCTAACTCCATGACCGTACTACCTCCTCTTCTAGTCACAAATCTCTTTCTCTCGTGGCATCCTTTAAGTCATTTCTTCTATTAAAAGAGGTTTAGTGTCTAAAAATTGGGAAGCAGGAGAAATCCTCACATTCAATCCTATTCACACCACACCTGGAGTATTGTTTTTAGTGTTTAATGTAACCTTCAACATTCCGCAAGCATTTAAGGACTTTGATGAACTGAAGATTATCTGGAGAAAGCTAACCGGGATGATAAAGTGGTTTTAGTTCACATCTTATAGGGACTGATTGAAGGAACAGGGAATACTTACACCAAATAATGAAACAAAGATATAGGGAGAACAGATAGCTGGCTTCTGATGTTTGAAGGGTTATCACAAAGAAGAGAGATCAAACTTGGCTCCAGAGAACAGAACTGGTAGCGATGGGTGGAAGTTACCAAGAAGAAGACTTCAGTTTCATGTAGTGAAAAGTTTTCTAGTGAGTATATCTGTCCAATAATGGAATGAACTGCTTCAGAGGTTCATGAGTTCCCCTTCACTAAAGTCTTTTAAGGAAAAACTAGATGACTATTTGGGGAATTTTTGTTTGTGAACGGGTTGGGCCAAATGTCTTTGAGATACTCTTTAATTCTGAGACTCTGTGATCTTGTAAAAGTTCAAAAGAAAGTCACAATTTTGGAAAACAAAATCTCTGAACAAAACTTAAAGAAAAGGGCATAAAGATAATCTTTAAAGCTATGAAGGGCTACCAAATATAGGAATGCAAATATCAGTTCTCCATTGTCATTGAGGACAGAAGAAGAGAAAATACACTTACATGGTCAATTTGGGAAATTTCAATGTGTCATAAGGATAAGTTCATGATTAGCAAGCATTATAAAACAGTGGAATGAATTTCTAAGACGCCAGATTTCCTTTGCTGTTCTAGGCAGTTGGGATGAAAGTGATCATTGACCTGGATTGGTAGGAATTGTTGATGATGCTACAAAGGTCATCTGCTGCCATTCACCTCTGTTGTCTAGATTACTAAGTCAATGTGATCTATTAGGGTCATGAGTTTGATCTTCATGTGGGACAGCTAATTGCAATCTACATCTTGAACTTCGCCAACCATCTCATTACAACATACTAGCAGTCACAAGGAGGATCTAACTTGAGACTAGATAAAGACTGATGCAAATCTATTACTACTGATGAAAAAAATAATTAAATGCGCAACTATATTTCAGTAGCTTCACTGAAGGCTTATCAGACCTAAATATGATAGGCCGATTAATTTTGTAACTTTGAAGGATAATCCAAGTGGTATTTTTATGTAATAAGTTGCTGAAATTAGAAAACGAGGTTTCCACCTCACAGAACAGATTCTACATGGGAGATATATGGGGCAATATGGACAGGAATTAAACAGGAAGGTGTTTTGGTCACTTTTGGTGGAAGGAGTTCCTGAAATGATGAAATCAGTGATATTTCAAAACATTCCATTCGTATCAATTCAACCAAACATTTATATAGTGCTTAGTATGGTCCAGGCATTCTGCTAAGTTTTAGAATTGTAAGGTAAATCCCTGACCTCAAGGAGCTCACATTCAATGGGGTTGGGATGAACAATATGAACACAGGTAAATACAAAATATATATACAATAAATAAAGAATTAGTTGGAGGCAGGAATTGGGATCAGGAAAGGCCTTGTGTAAGAAGTGGCCCAGGAGGTGAATTTTGAGGAAAGTTTAAATTTTCAGGAGGTGGACATAAGAAAAGGGAATATTCCCAGCAAGGTCCATTGCATGGGGGTAGGGATGGGCATGCCACATAAGACAAGCTGCAAGTAGGCCTTAGGCCAGTTTGGCTAGAATCAAGAGTACATGAGGGGGACTATGTAAAACCAATCTCTCTTTGGCAGGCTAAGGCTAGATTTTGAAGGGCTTAAAATGCCAAACAGAAGAATTTCTATTTTTCAGCCTTGAGTCAGCAAGGAAACACTGAAGGTTCTAGAACAGAGGAGAGCCATGGTCAAACTTGTGCTTTAGGATCATCATTTTGGCAGGTGTGCAAGGAAGGATGGCTTGGAGAGAGAAGAGACAAGAGTCAGGAAGACCAAATCAAAGGACCAGTTACCTCAAAATAGCAGGATACCAGTAGCTTCATCTTCCTATAGAAACGACAAAAGTACATGATGAAGACTAAAACATGGGGAGATTTAGGATACCAGGAAGGGCCTCATGCTAAATTCATACATGCAACCTGCTTCTCTCTCTAAGGCAGGAATCTTTCTTACAAGGCATTGTGGTTTGTCCTTCATTCTCAAAGAGGACTATGACATCAGGAAGGTAATGCCATGACATGCAAATACATTGGATTTGTGAGGGAAGGCTGTGCAAAGTCACCAGCCTCACTTTGTTCTCCTGAGCCATCTGGGTGCAGTGGTGAGATATAGATCAGGACAATTAGAGATAGCCCTAGATGCAGTGGGAGACCTCGGCTTTTTTAGACTAAGGTCTTTCCCAGGTATCAGTCTGACTGAGGCAATACCCATTCATTGATTAAGGATAGGTAAGAAATGAGGCAGAGAATGGCCTCTTTTACCTAGTCAAAAAAAAGAAAAGAAAAGAAAAGAAAAGAAAAGAAAAGAAAAGAAAAGAAAAGAAAAGAAAAGAAAAGAAAAGAAAAGAAAAGAAAAGAAAAGAAAAGAAAGAAAAGAAAAGAAAAACAGTCTGGGAGGGAAAGACCTCAGGGTTTCTGGCCAAAACAGAAATAATTGCTATTTGCATTCACTCTGAGCCAATCAGGGCCCAAACAATAACCAAATGGGGCTTAGTCTGGGACTATAACTGAAAAGAGAGAGTCCAACAAAAGCTTACATTTGCCAAGTATTTCTGTAGCTCTGACTTTTAAGGAAGTTTTTTCATTAGAAAAGAACCAAAATTAATTCGATTCAGGAAACACTTATTCAGTGCCTACTATGTGCTGGTGGTGAGGAAACAAAAATTAGAAATTACACAGTTCCTGTCCTCTAGGACCTTACAATAAATTAGTAGATATGATGTGTATAAAAATGACAAATGCATAAGATGTAGAATGTGATGGGGACAAAGAAAAGGTCCAGAGAATACCCTAAGAAAACATGAGATGGGAGACAAATGGGGCAGCTAGGTGGCACTGGGGATAAAACTCAGGCCTTGGAGTCAGGAGGACCTGAGTTTAAATCAGGCCTCAGACACTTGACACTTACTTGCTGTGTGACACTGGGCAAGTCACTTAATCTGACTGCCTTATCAAAAAGAAAGAAACAAACAAACAAAAGAGTTGGGAGACAATTTTCAGCTGAGGGGATCAGGGAAGGATTGGGGAGAAAGCAGCAGCCAAGTAGACCCCAGAAAAACAAATGGATTTTAGCAAGCAAAGACAAAAAAAAGGGATGTGCTCTAATAAAAATGCTAAAGAGTAGACGACCCATTTTATGGATTGGGTCGAAAAATCAGTCTGCTAATTTCTCTGAAAACAGGATGCCAAGTTAATTACTGTGAAGGAAAAGAAAAAAAAATACTTGGTTGTCCTACCTTTAGTGTTTGTTTAGTGGTGTATAATACAGAACGTTTTATGGTTATTAATTGTTTTTCTTGCAGCATCCTTGTGAGCACACTGCTCCCTTCTCTAAGTCACTAATTGGGAAAACTGAAACAGAGATCTTATATCATATGATTTGCTGAGGTCATGAAATAAGAAGATTCAGGTTTAGAAGTAAAAGGAGAGTTCCTTAGTTCTTTGACAGGCAAACAGCATATGGGGTGCAGGCTCAGCATGAGGGATAACTTGTGGACAGCCTATGTGTCCCATTGGTATGCA
This sequence comes from Phascolarctos cinereus, assembly GCF_003287225.1. NCBI lineage: Eukaryota > Metazoa > Chordata > Mammalia > Diprotodontia > Phascolarctidae > Phascolarctos > Phascolarctos cinereus. The sequence continues at coordinate 116,738,791 of NW_027555847.1, forward strand.
CACCCTCCTTTTGATCATCACGAGGAAGATACGTGAGTGGAAGCCATCTGGGTTATGTTGAAAGGTCTTATGATAAAAAAAAAAGTTTTCCCAATTGTCCCATTTTGGTAAACATCTAGGTCAGTCAAGAAATGTTGGTTTTAGTTTTCTTATACACATAAATTCATAGGCAAAAAGCAAACACAAACTAGAATTTGATACTATTTTGTTGGGTCCAAACAATCCATCTGAGGGGAAGCTATCTTTCAAAAGATAGGAAAGTCCATCCACTTGCTAATTTCCCTTTTCACATCAATAAACATGGACAGCTGTGAGGCCAGAGGCAGGCTTCAGGGCTGATAGGGGTCTTTTGATTATCGATGAGGTGACCAGGCCATTGTTGTGCATGGAGTAAGTAGTAGAGTCAGGTTTCAAACAGCAATTCTTTAGCTCCCAGTTAAGCACATTTCTTATTCTTCTATGAATCTTCCTGCATTTCATTGCCATCTGAATGAAGAGATTAAGATAATCCCAAACTCTAGCTCAAAGGTGTTCCAGCCCTTGGGACATTATCTATGTCTGGAAGCAAACTGGAATCAGAGAAGATTCCCTGGAGTTGTGCCTCTATTTTAATCTCTTGACTTTTCAGGCAAAGGATGGAATGAGGATTGGTTTAGGTGATGAAAACAACTTCATTCAAACCCCTCACACCCAGCACCTTTACAATCAACTGTGATAGCACTTCAGAAATATCCCTGCAGAAATGAAAGGTCAATATCTTAAAATTCCTTTGGAATTGATTAAAATCAAACTTATTCCAGAGTTTTGGCTAAGGTCCTTTCCCTCCCTAGGCCTCAGTTTCTTCATATGTAAAAAAAAGGAGACTAGATCTCTTCCCCCTAATTGCTGTGATGATATGTTCTAGAAGGAGCAGATTTGCATTGCTTAACCTGGGAAGACTGACCCAGTGTTGAAGTTGGAGTCAGCAAGACCTGACTCCAAATCCTGCTTTAAATACCTATTACCTACCTATTGCATAGGATTGTTGGAAGGCTTAAATATGATAATGTATACAAAGCACTTTGAAAACTTTAAAGAATTATATAGATGACTGGTATTATCACAATTATTTTTCATCAAAGCCTTTCTGGAAACTAAAGCCTTACATATTCTCAATTATTCGGCTCAGGGGGCGTCTAGCTATCATTAGCTGGCAGTGTTGGGTTTAGAGTCTGGAAGACTTGAGTTGGAATCCTTCATTGGAAAGACAGTAGGTGTGTGATCCTGAACAAGTCACATTAATCTCTTATTTAGCCTCAGTTTCCTTACCCATAAAATGAGGACCATGATAACTTTTGCCTCACAGGATTCTTGTGGGGATTAAATAAGGAAAAATTTGTAAAGTGTTTTTGTAAACCTTTGTTAGTCCAAAAAAAAAAAGGGGGGGAGAGGGAGGTTCTACTGGTGGAAGGAACAAGCATTTATTAAGCACCTACTATGTGCCAGCCAGTATGCTAATATTATCTCATTTGAACCTCACAATAATCCTGTGATGTAGGTGCTATTATTGTCCCTATTTTACAGCTGAGGAAATGGGGGCAGACAGATGGACCTTTTCTTTCTTGGACTCCTCCCCACCCCACCCCAGCCTACCCCAGTAGTTTTCCCTTCTTTTCTCAGTATGTAGACAGTGGCATAGAAAGCCAGAAGATTTCCCTTTCCTGATGCAGTGATTCATATCTGGTACAAACATCTATGACTGGCTTTCATAGACGGGGAGATTGATAACCTGCACATAGGACATTGTAATGAATAGAGATCATTTTGCATTGGGGCTATAAATAGGATACTTTTGAACTCAAAATGCATTCTGCTTGCTTCTGTCAGCAGAATGTAAGAAAAAGGCCATTATTATAGCAGGAACAAGCGAATGGGCTTTCCTTGCCAGTAAAAGAGGTCTATAATATACTCAACATCCTTATTAGAGCTGAAACTAAGTTTGTTCGCTCTGTCAGTTCAGAACCTCATAGAAAAATTAAAGTGTTTTCTCTTCTCAAGATACTAAATGTCAAAGTAGGAGTACAAGTGGTTTTTCATGGGTGTAGGTGTATGTGGGGTGGGGAGTGCACTGAGAACAGGATGAGTCATTTGGGCCGCCTACAATTTGCCTGTGAGTTTCATTCAACAGACACAGAACCCATTTGGCTCCACATTCTTCCACGTGCATAGTGATGTGAGTCACCCCAAAGCAGAAGGAATTGGGTGAATGGGCAAATCAAAGACAGACTTGAGGAATAGCCATTCTTTTCCTGAGGGGCTGAGAAAACCTGCACTGTTAAGCATTTTGTTGCTCTGTAGATTGCTGGATTTAAAGTAGTGGGGTGTGATGGAAAGAGCCCTGAACTAGACATCAGGAAACACAGGGCCAGGGATGGGTTCTAATAGGTAAAAGCTATGTGTCCTTGGGAAAATAATAGCAATAACTAACATTTACATAGCACTTACTATATGCCATGCACGGTGCTAAGCAAATATTATCTCATTAGATCCTCACAACAGCCTTGGGAGGCAGGTGTTAATTAATTATCCCCATTTTATACTTGAGGAAACTGAGGAAAACAGAGGTTAAGTGACTTGCCCAGGGTCACACAGTTAATAAGTGCCTAAGGCTGGATTTGATCTCAGGTCTTCCAGGCCCAGCACTCTATCCACTAGGCCACCTAACTGCCTCCCTTAATTAAATCACTTCATTTCTCAGCCTCCATTGATTCTCATCTTTAAAATGAGGAAAATAATCCTATCCCAAGAGGAAGTGTATTGGTGTAGAGGAATAATAATAATAATAATAATAATAATAATAATATAATAATAATAATAATAACAATATATCAATATTTAGATGGCACTAAGATCTAATTGCAGAGTGTGTGGGTAATGGATGATCCAGTGATAAGGATCACAGCCAGGCCAACATCTCATCCTATGAGACCTTTGTCCATGTCTTCCAATAAATTCTCCTCAGGGTATGTACCTACTGACCTTTTAGATCTGCTGCCATTGTTAGGGTACCAATATGAAAGATAGACTGTGCTATGGTTCCCTTTAACTCCCACTCCATGACTGACCTACTTCCTCTTCCAGTTATTATATATCCTTTGAGTCGATTCTCCTATAATAAAATAAGCCATTTCTCCTTCCTCATAAGAAAAAGTCCCCTATGAATATTTGCATCACTCTTTAGGTGAGTGATCACTAAACAGCACCATCAGTAGAATACTATAGTTAGAAAGCTGGATTTTTGTTTCAGGGAAAACTCAGAATCATTCAAATTTCTGAAGGATTTCCCAAAAGCAATCCAACCTGTTCTCCCCCTATTCATTCTGGACCCAAATCATTGTTCAGAGTATGCTGATGGACCAACTCTATGGGTAGCCCATGCAACTGGATAGCATAGTCTGAGCAATAAGCATCTTGCACAGTGAAAGGACTATTAGACCTGGAGTCAGAAAGAACTGAGTTTAAATCCAGCCTCAGATACTTATTAGCTGTTTGACCTGGGCAAGTCATTTAATCCTGTTTGCCTCAGTTTCCTCATCTGTAAAATAAGCTGGAGAAGAAAATGGTAAGCCACTCCAGCATCTCAAAAGTGGTCATGAAGAGTTGGACATAACTGAACAGCAAACACAATGGAAATAAACAGGCCAACCTCTTTTGACTGATCATGGATCTTATTTAGGAAGCTTTCCTACGTCCCGAGGCTTGATGGACTCATCACAATGTCATCCACAAATAGGAGCATTTAGAGAGTGTCATCTTTCTATAATTATAATAGCTAGCATTTATATAGCACTTCATGTTTTGCAAAGTCTTTACACATGTTACCTCATTTGATCTTCACATATTATTATCCTCATTTTACAGAGGAGGAAAATGAGGCACAAAAAAGTTAAATGACTTGCCGAGGGTCACACAGCTTTTAGATGTCTGAGGCAGGATTGGAACTCAGATCTTCCTGACTCTATGTCCTGCACTCCATCCACCCAGCATTCCTAGAGGGAATCATTTTGCTATTTGAATTCTGTATTGGCAGATCTTCCATGACATTAGTCAAAATCTTTGGCATCTACCTCCTCTTCTTTTTTTTGTTTGTTTGATATTAATAATGAGACAGTAAATTGGAGAAAATTATTTCTTGTAATTCACTTTTCATTAGTTTATTGGGGAGAGACTTGAAGGTATCATTTTGCTCAATTAAATCAAGGCTTGTTAAAAATAATCAACAAGTATAGTAGAAAATCTTTCAGTAAGTTGTGTGGTTGCAGTGGATGTGATCTCCAGTGAAACATCATTGTAAAAATCTCTAGCATTTGCAAGATTACAAATTTTCGTAGTACTCAGAAAGTGATGATTATTTTCAATAAGATTTGTTGATTAGACAAGAGATAAGGATGGGCTCGTAGTTATTGATCATTTCTTGTTTTCTTTTTAAAGATTTTTTTCAAATTTTTGATATCTGACACTCCTTGGAAATGTTTGAGAATTATTATTGTTAACAATAATTACATTGTTAATAACAATAATATGAATAGGTTAGCTTTTTTATAGCACATGATGGTTTTTCAAAGCACTTTATACATGTTATCTCATTTCAGGGAAAATTTAGAATCATTCAAATCTCTGAATGATTTCCCAAAAGCAACCCAACCCATTCTCCTCTTATTAAGTTCTGGACCCAGATCATTGTTCAGTCAGAGTATGCTGATGGAACAACTCTATGGGTAGCCCATACAACTGGATAGCGTAGTTGGAGCAATAAGCATCTTGCACAGTGGAAGGACTATACATGTTTATACATGTTATCTCATTTGTTTCTTAAAACAACCTGGGAGGTAGGTGCTGTTATTATCCCCATTTTATTGATGAGGAAATTAAGGCTGAAATAGGTTAAATGACTTGGCCAGGGTTATAAAGCTAGTAAGCTTTTGAGGTAGGATTTAAACTCTGCTCTTCCTGACTACAAGTCTAGCACTCTACCCATTAAACCAAGCTGCTTCCAACCTAATCTCTCAATCAGCTCAAACACTTATCACCTGCAGCATAAGTCTCTACTAAGTTTATTTGGTCTAGTCAAGCTGTTCTGTCTTTATTTTCTTGGTGCTATTTCTGTTTTTTTGTGTAGCATGTTGTCCACTATGATGTTAGAGTCCAGATGTGATGACTTCACCATCACTGATGGAGAAAAGAATTTATTATACAAATCCTGACAGATCTTTTCCATTTTTCTATGATGTTCCTACTTCTCCCTCTGGTTCTATTGTTAAATGCCATAAGAACAATTCTCCTTAGTTAGATCTTGAGCCAAGCTTACTGTAAATGTGTTGCCCCATTTTAGAAAGACTTGCCATGAGCATTGTTACATGAGATAACAAATGTCCAGTGAAATATGTGTTTGGTTTTTTCTTGTTGCTTTGGATGCATGATAAAAACCAATTCTACCAACTCTTTCATTTGTCTTTCTCTTCAAAGCAAACGGGTAGCAAGATGGTGCAGTGGATACAGTGCCCCCCCTAAAGTGAAGAAGACTCATTTTTGTGAGTTCAAATCAGGCCTCAAACATTTACTAGCTATGTGACCCTGGGCAAGTCACTTAATTCTGCTTGCCTCAGTTTCCACATCTGTAAAATGAGCTGGAGAAGGAAATGGCAAACCATTCCAGTATTCTTGCCAAGGAAACCCCAAATGGAGTCACAAAGAGTCAGACATTACTGAAATGACTAAATAACAACCAAAGCAAATCGGTGAGCCCTCCTTCCATGAAAAGACAAAGTTCTTTGGTCCACTAGTTACAGTTATAATGAGAATGTCAAGATTGATATGATGCGATTCCTCTAGTAGTATGTCTACTCTTAGTCACTACGTAAGGAACACACTTACAGTACAAACTAAGCGAATGTGTATAGTATAAACACTGTGCTATTTTTTTAGCACCCTTTGCCTCTTTCCTTTCATACTTTTCACTTCAGAAGAGGAATGAAAATAGCTGACATTGTATAGTGCTGTCACTCAATAAACATTTATTACATGCCTACCATGTGCCAGGCATTGTGCTAAGTTTTCATGTTTACCAAACATTGTTTTCAAAGTCAACTCATTTGATCTTACCAACAACTCTGTAAGATAAAAACTGTTGTTATCTTCATTTTGCATATGAGAAAAATGAAGCTTAGGTAGTTCAGGATCATAAAACTAGTAAGTATAAAAGGCTGAATTCAAACCCATATCCCTCCTGATTCCAAGTCCACCACACTTTCCATTTTGCCTTGTCAAAAGTTCTTCATCTGAAACCTGACTGCCTCACTTTCCTTTATGGGTTTCAGTTTCTTCATCTGGAAAATGAAGAAGTTGGATTGTGACCCCTAAGGTCTCTTTCAGCTCTAAATCTTTAATACTACCTAATAAATATGTTGTGAGAATCTAATGAAATTACATGTGTTGTAAAGCACATATCATTGTTGTTGTTCAGTCATTTTTCAATCATGTCCAACTTTTTGTAACCCCATTTGAAATTTTCTTGGCAAAGACACTGGACTGGTTTGCTACTTCCTTCTCCACTTCATTTGATAGATGAGGAGACTGAGGCAAAAAGGGTTAAGTGACTTGTCCAGCATCACACAGCAAGGAAGTGTCTGAGGCCAGATTTGAACTCAGGTAGATGAGTCTTCCTGACTCCAGGCCTAGCACTCTTTCTACTCTGTCGCCTAGCTGCCCAAAGTATATATTACAGGTGAAGAAACAGGTCCATAGAGGGAAAGTCACTTGCCCAAATTCTTATACATAATAAGTGGCAGAACACAGGTTTGCATTCATGTCTCTTTGAACCCCAAATCCAATACACTTTCTACTACATTGCAGCTATTGTTAGAATTATAAACTGTGCATCCACTCTGCACACAACCCAGAATGGGGGCAACCTTCTCACATTCATTAAGCAAACTCAGTAGTTGAAACTTCTCTCCCATACACAATATTTTTAAACATTTTCAATAAAACCCCCAGAACTTGCTGTTGTCTTTGGTATACAGATAGACCCTACTTTTTATGATCAATGGGTTCTTAAAAAGCTTCTAGCAGATTGTAAATTGGGTCATATTTTAAACACACTATGGGAGCTCTCTGTCTAAAGGAACTCAGCAATGGATCTTTTCTATAGAGCAAGCAATTCTTTTGTTAATCAAACAATCACCCCCTAATTTACCCATTTTATATAACCAGATTGTCACATACTTTTGTACACCATAATTCATGACAGGCCTCCATGGTCCTCATTAATTTTGTGTGTGTGTGTGTGTGTGTGTGTGTGTGTGTGTGTAAAACTCCAAAGATACACCTACACTTTTTTATAGATGCATAGAAAGAAGAGTGAAACTGTATACTCTTATGGCCATTCTGACATGCTGCTTTTTGGGCACAGGTTTCAGTCTCTCGTGTACCAACTGTGCCTAGCAGTAGCAGCAGCACCAGCAGGCGTTTACCATGTGTCTCAGTGATCGAGAAGACAGTAAGTTTAGGTAAGTTGTTGCTCCCCCTCCCCTCACCAGTGGAATTTACAGTCTCACAAGGAGATGAGACAAGAACACAGAGAGCTACAACCACACAGAATATGACATGATAAGCATATTGGAAGTGCATATAACATAAATTGCTCTCTAAGACCCAAGGTGGGAAGGTCCTTACATACAGAGGAAGAAAGGAAGTTTTGCAGGAGGAAGTGGCATTGTAGTTAGGATGCGGAAGACTTCTCAAGTCATAGAGGAGAGGAAGGATATTCCAAGCATAAGAAAGAACATAATGTGTGTGTGAAAGGGTGAATGAAGGGGCCGGAATAGGAGAGAGAATAGAGAAAAAACAATCATAGTATAGAGCCCAGAGTTTGTGGCTGCTGGAAAGGTAAGATTATGCAAGGCCTTGAATGTTAGGCAGAGGAATCTGAGCTTCTCTCAGTAAGTGGTAAGGAGCCACTGAAGATTTTTGAGCTATGCAGGAGCATATCTTATAGATATAGGTAGGATGGATTGGAGGCTTTACATTGAATAAGCACCAGATGAATATGTGTTAAATGTGTTCCAATCATAAAATACTCATGAAGGAGAAAGTTTCCCAAGGACTGAAAAAAATATCCTTTCAAAATGGCATCTTGTGGCACCAAACAAAAATTCTATTCCATCTTCCATATGAAAGTCCTTAATATACTTAAGGACAACAATCATTCCCCTCTTTTTACCCCAACCTCCCATATTTTTCTCTTCTTTAGGATAAACATTCCTACTTCTTTCAAATAACATCCCTACAGTCTTCAATGACCTCACTGTTTTATAAACTCATCTGAACCACAGCTTTCCATTTTTTCCCTTAAGGATTATGTAAGAGACTGTCAAATGCATATCTGAAATCTGGGTATACTACATATATTCCTCTCTCTGATCTACCAATCTAGTAACCCTGTCAAAAAGGCAAATTAGTGTAACCAGTTCACAATGAAACCATGCTAAGTCTTGCTGATCAACATTTCCTTTTCTAGGTGTTCACTAGAATTTTGTCAGGACTTAAAATTAAGCTTATTGGCCTATAAAAGATTTTAAAGATCTCTTCCTGCTCTAAATCCTGTGATTTCTATTGCTCTGATCATGGGGTGCTATGAGGACAGCAAGTTGTAAAAATAAATAAGTGGGCTACTTCTTAAATCCCTGAGATTCAGAATTAACATCTATTATTTGGAAATTTCCTGGAAGCTCAGAATGGAAAAAGGAAATACATGCTGAAAAATACTAGTAGAAGGTTGAGCACAAAGGGCAAAGTGAGTGAGATCGCTTTTTATCATCATCAAATTATCACAAATAAATGAGCTAGTCATGGGGCTATAGCGCCTAAGATTAGGTTTCTCAGTGTAAGCAAAGTGTGACCATACAATTTGAAATGGAACACAGAGATTCAGGTTGCCTAAATGTACCTAGGCATCCAGGTGGCTCTGTGGACAGAGTGCTGGAGGTGAATTCAAAAAGACCTGAATTTAGATTTGGTCTCAGACATTTACTACCTGTGTAATGCTGGCCAAGTCACTTAACCTCTACGAGCCTCAGTTTCCTCATCTATAAAATGGGAATAACAATAACACCTACCTCTCAGGGTTGTTGTGAGGATAAACAAGATATTGGTAAAGTACTTTACAAAGTTTAAAATGCCATATGAATGCTCAGGTCAGTCAGTTTTTCAATAGTGTCTAACTCATTTAGGGTTTTCTTGGCAAAGATACTGAAGTGGTTTGCCATTTGTTTTTCCTCTAGCACATTTTACAGATGAGGAAACTGAGGCAAGCTGGCTTAAGTGACTTGCCCAGGGTCACACAGCTAGTAAGAGTCTGAGGTCACATTTGAACTTGGGTCCTCCTGACTCCAGGGCCAGCACTCCATCTACTGAGCCACCTCACTACTAGCTATTATTAAATGGCAAAGCCAGAGAGAAGCAATAGGATACAGTGGAAAGAATACTGGATTTGGAGGCAGAGGGCCTGAGTTCACATCTAGATTCTGACAAGAACTTACTGTGTGGCCTTAGGCAAGTCATTCAACATCACTGGACCTCAGTTTTCTTATCTACAACATTCTGAGATTAGACCAGATGGGCTTTAATGTCTTTTTATTCTCTAAATCTGTGATGTTATGACCATGAAGGTGGTAAGCTACAAAATGAGTTCCCAAGGCAGATAATAGTATTTCGGTCTTCTTCTTGCCTTTTTTTTTTAAACAAATAAGATAGACTCTCTTTTGTCTAGAATAGTCTGATGCCTGCTGACATTGAGGCAAATTGGATGGCCTAGAGAATCTTTTCCAGGCCATACTTTCTCTTCTTTGGGAAATATCTTTCATTTATTGAGCCTTTGTCTCCTATTTTTTATTGCTCAGGAACATCACTGGTCGCTCTCCTCATTTCTTAACTGAAAGGAAGAGGGCCATAAAACTTCACTTGAATAGATTTCCTAATTTAGCTCCTCCATTAGCCAGCAATTTCTTTTTCTTAAAACAAACCAACCTTTCTTCTGAGCCACTCCTGGGAGCCATGGGGACACAATCTACAATAAATGTCTCCGGTCATTGCCCACTGCCAACTCTCATGAGTTTGTTGCTGTATGACTTAGATTATTTTTTTTTTAAGAATGAGATAAGAATTGATTGCAGCCTCAATTTCATGAGATCCATTAGAAGGCTTTGAAATTTCAATAAAATCTAAGCCACTTTTTGTTTTTGTATGTCTAATGAGTTAAATGAGTTCTAGTCATTAAATACTCATAAAGGAGAAAGTTGCCCAAAGATTGAAAAAAATTATCCTTTCAAAATGGCATCTTGTGGCATCAAACAGAAAAATTTTAGTCAGTCTTCCCTATGAAAGTCCTTAATATACTTAAAGACAGCAATCATTCCCCTCTTTTCGGCCCACCACCTCCCCCATCCCCTAGCACTTGCACATAGTAGGTGCTTAATGAAATATTGCTGAGAATTGGAGACATATTTATCCTTTAGAACATAAGACTCAGGAATACTTGATAGCTTTCAAGATTCAAGTATTTGAATTCAAGCCCTCAATTATTTGAGGGCTGTTTTATGTATGGGAGTTGGTTCTGCTTGACCTTAACAGGCAGAAACAAGGAGCAATGGATAGAAGTTGAAAAGAATCCAATTTTAGCTTTATGTCAGTAAAAGTTCTGGACAGAGATTTCCTCAAGTAGCATGGCTAGCATGGGAGGTGGTGCTATTCCCTTCCTTGCAGCTCTTCAAACAGGAGCTGGGCAGCTGATTGTCAGGAATATCATGGGAATCATACTTGTGCATGTTTTGGGCTAGATGGTGGCTGAGGACCCTTCCAGATCATGGGATTTGGGGAACTGAATTCACTCTTTAAATAATTCCTGAAGACTGAGAGTTAGTCGACTTTGAAAATAATCATGGAATTCTCCTTAATGGTAAGTAGAGAAGGCAGGTTTACTTGATGATGTCCTGAACTCTGAAGTTCAGTTGGGCAAAAGTGTTCACATGGGAAGAAGAATTATCATATCAAATAATTATCCTAATCACTGCACATACATAGAGTGCTTTCCAGTTTAAAAAGTACATTCCTCATAACAACCCTGTGAGACTGGCAGAGTGGGAAGGATACCTCAGACGATTTAGAAGATGAAGGAACCTTAGAACTCTGGTCTACCCGCTAGCTTTGCAGATGAGGAAAAGAAGGGCAAGAAAGGTGATGTACTTGTCCAACTTCACACAGATAATAAGATCAGAGGAGGGATTCATGTCTTCATCTTTGATTTCAAATCCACTTTCATTCTTATTTTACATATAGGAAAGCTGAAGGTCAAAAAGGCTAAATAATGACCTGCTTGGGATCACAATGCTCTGAAATACCAAAAAGTTATACCTCCTAATTCTAAGACCAGTATTCTTTCTAGTGTGATGGATAAAAAGTTCTAGAGACATAATTTCTTTTAATATATATATATAATATAATTATATATTAATATATTGAACATATTTTTTTTAAGATTGCCAGTACATAATTAATAAAAGGGGTCAGTGACACTCTCTAATACCAAAGACCCCTCATGGAACCCACTTAACATTTATATGCCCTTAGAAGAGCAGGTGTTCCTGAGGGTGGCAATCAACTCTGAGTGGTTAACAGGTCATGAGAGAGAATGAATATTGTAATGAGAGGTGAACCTATTCTAATGAGGGGCTGGGGGAACTGAATTTGATATCATTTACTTCCAAATCATCCCGGGCTTGGACAATCTTCTAGACAAAGGATCTAATGCCAAACCTCCCTGAGTGGAACACAATGGACCAGAATTCACCTTAGATTAAATTATTTGTAATTTTTTTTTTGGCTAGGCAATGGGGTTAAGTGACTTGCCTATGGTCACACAGCTAGTAAGTGTTATGTGTCTGAGACCTGATTTGAATTAAAGTCCTCCTGACTCCAGGGCTGGTGCTCTATCCACTGTGCAACCTAGCTGCCCCTAAAGTTTTCTTGTTGGGTAGGGTAACAACCTCACCTACATAAGATAGTCTAGGTGGGGTAAATTTTGGGGAAAGGTCAGGGATTTCCCTAATAATTTGTTATTTAATAATCATGTCTCTCATTAGTATATCTGTGATTATCACCAGGTGATAATTTTGCTTCTTCAACTCCAAAGCAATGATGAGTGTCCAGGAGCAGAGCCTGATATCAATAATAAGAATGGACATTTATATAGTTCTTCATGGTTTACTAAATGATTCAACTACATTACTTTACTTGAAGTTCACCACCATAGAGTGGTATAGGTAATACATATAGTATTATCCCTACAGTAGAGAAAAAGAAACAAGTCACAAAGAAATTAAGTGACATACCAAAACTCACAATGTTTGAAGTTCAGATTTTCAATGGAGAGTTTTCTGACTCAGACCCACTCCTCTGTCATCTGTATGATAGCTGCCTTCCCTAACAGGGAGTGAATATGAGGCCAGAAATAATATGAGCATCAGAAAATAAGGCTAGAGGTCAGAACTAGGATCCATTTTACCCAAAATTTGGTCATCATTTGTGGAACTGATCAATGTTTCCTAGTGATGAGGTCTAGAGGTTTAGGAGTGCTGGGACCCCAAAATCACCACGTGCAGGTCCTGCCCCAAAAAATTCAACCCACACTTTCTTTCAGCCAAAGACAAGGTTTATTAAAGATCTACCATATTAGCCAGACTCTTGGGAATCTGAGCACCTGTGAGCTATTGGCTAGATAGCAAAAATCTGAGCATATGGCTAGATATTGAGAATCTGAGCAGTGGCTAGATTATAAGAATCTGAGCTTCTTAAAGGAGGCAAGATGGACTTCATATACAGAAAGACTGGGAGGGATCTAGGAGCAGCTAAGTAGTTTTGGGGGGGGTTGGGGGGACACAGTGAGGTAATAGAATGCCAGGGACCAGCTAGGATTAAGGAAGGGAAGTGGCTGGGGGCCATAGGGAGTTAAGACAATGGAGAGCCAGGCTAGGTTAAGGGTAACAGAGATTGGGTGTAGCCACAATGAAAGGCCAATGGATGGGATTATAGCCTCAGGTGAAAGCCAGGGATTTGGCCTTGTGGGAAAGTCCAAGATTTTTCCTTCTTGGGGTCTAGATCCCATTCTCATAGTAAGAGGTCTTTGTTGTCCTGTGCTCAAAGGTTAGCTATAGACTAACTTTTCTTAGAGGACATCAATGGCTCTATCAATTGGAAGTTTGTCCCAGCCCTTTTAAAATCAATAAAATTAATTGTAGTTTTCCTCATAGGTATGGTTTTTTTAATACCTCCGAAAGATATTAAAAATGTTTGCCAGAAAGGAACTGATGTCCAGGAGCTAAAACCAAGCATCTGTTGTGCTGTCCAAAGCTGGCCAGATAGGAAAGGGTTTTCTGCTCTACTGCTCTCCAGATTCATTGTAGTTCAGTGGGAAAGGGAGTGATTTGGAATCATAAGATCTCAGTTCAAATTCTGGTTCTGTTATTTACTAGTGTGACCAGATGGCAAGTTATTTTGACCTCATTTTCATCATTTATAAAGCAAAGAGGGAAGATTAAATGACCCCTAGGCTCTTTCTAGCTTTTATGACTGGAAGGCATCAATGACGCCTTCATCTCATAGCCTGATGGTCAATAGCAATATCTGTGAAAAGTTTCTTGTTTCTTTACCTTCCTCCTCACAAGTTCCTTTGTATTTTGAAAGAGAGTGGTTTCGAACCCTTCCGATAAACCTTCACTCCCAACAATTCTGCCTTCCATTATCACAGGAACTGAGATGGTGGTGAATCACAACTTACTAGGATTTAGTCACTGTCTGCTAAGAGAAACAAACAAACAACAAAACTCTCCTCTCCTTGCTACCTCTCTCCATACCGTCATTTCTATCCAGCTCAGCTCCATTCCTCCTCCCTTCCCCCAAACCCTGTCTCTACCAATTGTCCTATTCCTTTTTCTTCCACTTTGTCTCTGGGACCACTGAGCTACAGGTTAAAAAAAAATTCTCTTTTATTCTAGATTTCTTCTTCTTATATTCTTTCCATCTTCTATCACTCATGCTCACTGTCAAGGAAAATTTATGCCGCCTGAAACCTAGCATCAAACCTTTCCATGGCACTGGAAAGACGGGGGGGGGGATGGATCAAAGTGTGGGGTTCAGTTTTACTAAAATTCCCTGGGTCAGGTCCTTGAGTCAGCAAGCATAGCCTCACTTCTAGTAGAATAGGAGGTGGGGGAGTAATGCAGACTGGGCTTAGGGTAGGCATCAGTTTATGGCGTGTTTTTTTAACCTTATTTTAGATTCTGGATGTCCCATATTGGGGAGACAGCTGAAGGTGTTTTGTCTTTGGTGTATAATTTCTGCTTTGGAGAGGTTTGAAGGAGTATGAGATTCACAGATAATGCCTAGTCTTCCATCTTTGTTGCTCATGTGACATCTGTCCTCCACTCTCAAATCCCATTGTCATATCATCACCACTATCTTGCCAAACCCTAACCTTCATGTGGTGGGAACAACGTCCTAATATTCTTTCCCCCACTCCACCTCATCGGCAAGCTAGGCTAGATTTCCCCAAAAGGTGTTAAATTATCATTGATATTTGATTTGCTCAAAGGACTAATAGATCAGGCTGCTGGCATTACCTCTTGGTAGCCTGAGCACAAAGCATTCACAAGAAGTGAACACCTCTCTCTGACACTCATCTGGTAGATCACCATGGGTAGGCAACTTAGAAACAGGGGAGCTTCGCTCAGCTGAATCAATTCAGTGTCATCATGCATATTCTTGTTCATTAGCCTTCTCTTGCTATGGTCAAGTAAATCTTCTTTTGTTAACTATTAAAAAAAAAAAAAGAAAAAAGAGAGAGATGGGAAAGGCTAATTGTAGAAGATGAAATTTTAGCTAGGTCCTGAGGTGAAAAGTAAATACAATTTATGGAACATAGCACTTCAGTTTGAAGGGAGCTCAGCCCCCTCGGAAGGCTGTTTTCATAATCTCCTGTCAGAGGTCAGCACTATTCACTTGGGGTGTATGGGGTGTGTGGGAAGACTAGCATCTATGGTGTGAATCCTTGCTGAGCCCTTTTCAGAAGTGCTCATTCACCTTTGGTGTCCACCTGTCACCCAACTCTCACCTGTGGCTCCAAGAAGCTGTGCACAGAGGCTACACCCCGGTAATAGCATATTGGCAGACAGGCTAGAGTCAGGTTGAGGGTAACCGACAGGCCTCAAACCAGTTGGTGAGGTAAGTGATGACTACCCCAAGCATGTGAAGACTTCAGCTGAGATGAGAACAATTTGTTCCAATGTCCATGAAGGCGGCTGAAACTGAATCCCAGGCTGTTGTCAATCATACTGACTTTTGATGACTCTGGAGGAAAGAGTGAGGCCGATGACTTTGTGCAACTCTACCTCACTTAAATCAAATTCCAACATGAGTCAAGACGTCACCTGTGACGTCACTGGTCCTCTTCAACAACGAGGGTTGAACAGCTACCCCCTTACTTTCAGTAAATCTAGTGCCATACAACAACTATCAGCTAATACTCTTGCTTCAGTCACTATTCCAGAAGTATTTTGATAAGTTTTAAGCTTCTTTATCATATGTTCTGATACACATTTCGCTCTTCTTCCTCCTTTTTGTCAAGAAAGTATTAGTTGTTCTACAACTGCCTTAGGATGATGGGATAACTTTGTATTTGGTCATTACATAGATTTTTCTTTAGATAGTTTGTAATTCTTTTGTGATCCATTCTATTGCATTAGCTGGTATTACAAAGGTGCAAATTTCTCTAAATGTGTTCTTCCTATCAAGTTTAATCTTGTTATTATATACTACATAATTCTCTAGTACTCAAAAAGAACACTGGATTAGGAATCAGCAGGTCCAGATTCTAATGGAATCTAATCCTAAAAGCGCAGGTCAGAACATGTAATCCCTTCTATTCAATTAACTCCAGTACTGTGGTAGCTCCTTACACCTCTAGAATCAAATATATACTGCTCTGTTTGGCTTTCCAGTCTTGTTACACCTTACTTCTTTGATGTAACCCTGTAACATAATGCCGGTGGCCCCTTTACTGTTCCTCTATCACCCAACTCTTTGCATTTTCAATGACTGTTCCCTATGCCTGTAATTTTTTTCCCTTTCCATTTCAGCCTCCTGACTACCCTGACTTCCTTCAAAACTTAATTAAACTCCCTCCTTCTACAAGAATCCTTTTGCAATCCTCTTTAATGCTCATGCCTTTGCTCCAAGTTGTCATCAGATATTGATTTAATTATCTTCAATTTATTCTTTATATTTCTTTTTTGCCTATAGCGGTTTGCACATTGTCTTACCATTTAGATTTTGAACTCCTTGAGAGTAGAGGCTTTTTTTACCTTTTTTATTTGTCTGTTTTGTTTTGTTCTTTGCTTTTCTTTGTATTCCCAATGCAACAGTACCTTCCACATAGTAGGAACTTAAATGCTTTTTGACTTGACTAGTCCAAACTCTGCCTGTAATTAGATTAAAAATGTCTGTTCAGTAAAAAAAAAGAAAAAAAAGAAGAAAAGAAATAAACAAGAAGAGAATTTAAAAATTGAAAATGCACAGACCCAAGGGTTGGAGTGTCTTGAGCAAGGAACAGAAAGAGGCCAGTGTCACTGGCAGTAAACATCAGAAAAGGAAATTGAACTTATGTCCTCCAGCTTGAGAGCCAATGATATTTCTATGATATCATCCAATACTCCCTGGTGGATACATTCCTTACTTCCTTCTACCACTTTTGGGTTCTCCTTCACCCTCCATCATTCTGCAACCTCTCACTTTATCACACTATATTACTCAGTCCAGCTCCTTTTTGGGTCTATTGACTGCCAAGTTACTTTTCCTCCTTTCACAAGGAATTCAGTACCTTGTTCCTACTCCTTTTCTATATAACAATTGCTCCCCTCAAACTTAGGGACTTCAATGTACATGTTGGAAGCTCCCCAGACCCCCAGGTCAACAAGTATTTATTGAGCAATTACTATGGGTAAGACATTATGTTAAGTGAGATTGGGCTAAGTGAGGGAGATATAAAGAAAGACAAAAAAAATTTTACTTGTCCTCAAGTAGCTTACATTCTAATGGAGGAGATAGCATGCAAATACTGTAGCTATACATACAAGTTATATAGATTGGGGTCTCGTGGAGATTAGCAGATCTCTTCTAGCCATTAGAAAAAAAGAGGAAAAAACAAAATACCTTTCACTAGACCATGCCAGACCTTCTGGTTTATATCCTATATTTTTCTTCATTTTCACTGTCAAGTTCCTGAAGTCATTGTCTCCACTCATGAGCTCCACTCATTGTCTCTTCTTCTTCACTGTACACCATTTCACTTCTTCCAATCTGGCTTCTGATTCCACCACTCTTTTGAAACCTCTCTCTCAAAAGCTACAAATGATCCCATAACTGCTAAATCCTATGCCCTTTTATCAGTCCTTACCCTCCACGTCTTTTTTTTTTTTGGTGAAGCCATCGGAGTTAAGTGACTTGTCTAGGGTCACACAACTAGTAAGTATGATGTGTCTGAAGCCGGATTTGAACTCAGATCCTTCTAACTGCAGGGCCAGTGCTCTACCCACTGTGCCACAAAGCTGCCCGTCTTCCATATCTTCTCCATAGTTTTTGACACTATCAGCCATCCATTTCCTCCTAGATACTCCTTCCTTGGCTTCTATGATGCTGCTTTCTCCTGATTTTCCCCCTGTATGTCTGACTATTTCCTCTCCATCTCCTTTTTGGGTCATCACCCATTTTCAATATCCTATGTGTGGATGTCCCCCATGATTCTACTTTGGGTCTTTTCTTTTTCTTTTATATTCTCCTCCTTAGTGAGCTGATCTACTCCCATGGATGGAATTAGGATGGCTATCCAGACATTCAATAATAACAGTAACTCATATTTGTGTAGCACATTAAGATTTATGAAGCATTTCCCTCATTAAAAACTTGTGAAGTGACTCCCAGTTCTATATATATACAATCCCAGGCTCTTACCTGAATGCTTGTCCCATGTTGACAGCTACCTAGTGGCCATCTCTACCTTGATGTCTTACAGAAATCAAAAACTAAGCATTTCTAAAACAAAACTTATTGTATTTTCTCTTCTCCCCTGAACCCCATCTCATTTCCCAACTTCCTTGTTCTTTTGAAGATATGTGAAAATCTTCTCTTCACCCAAGCTTATAAACTGTCATCCATAACTCTTCCCTCTCTTTTACTTCTATAGCCACTTATTTGCCAAATCTTCCTATCAATCATATCCCTTTTTCTCATCTTATATAGCTCTCTCTACCCTAATTCAGGCCTTTATCACCTCTCATTTGGACTCATAGTAATAGCAGTCTAACTGTTCCATCTGCTTTCAGTCTATCCAATATCCAATACATCCTCTCCATATGGCCACTAAAATAATTTTGCTGAGGTCTGGCCATTCACCTTTTTTCCAAAACCTTGGCTTCTCATAATTTCTAATTTAAGAGACCTTATACAATCTGGCCCCACTGTAGCCAGAATCATAGGACAAGAGGAGCATAGATGTAGAGCTGGATAGCAGCTCAGAGGCCTCCTAGCCCAGCCCTTTTACTTTACAGATGAGAATACTGAGCCCAGGAAAGTCAAATGACTTATTCAAGGTCACATAGGTCAGTAGCAGAGGTGAGACTTGAACCCAGAACTTCTGACTCCAGAGCCAGTACACTGTACTATACTCACTTATCCTACTACTTTGATTCATACACTTTTTGTTCCAGTCAAGTTATATGGTATTAGTTCTTTCCCAAATTACCATTGCTTCTCCTACCTCCACACATTTGCAGAAGCCATACTCCGCATTGAGAAAGAACTTCCTTTTCATCACTTCCTCTTTTCCTCTTTCTGAAAGGCTCATTTCAGTTGTTACCTCCTTCACAAAGCTTACTCTGATACTACCCCCTGCCCAAATTATTAATGTCCTCCCTTCTCAAATTGTGTTACATTTATTATCTGTGTTTATGTTGAATTTAAGAGTCTTGAAGGCAATGACCATTTCATTATTTCTTGTCTTTGTATCCTGTACATAATAAATGTCTGTTGGATTGAGTTATGTCTGACTTACAATTCCCTTGTCATTAATTTCTTCCTCTGTAAAATGAAGAGGGTAAACTAGATGTTCCCTAAGTCTCCACTCTTTCTGAAACTTATGATCCCTATACTGACAGCTACCATGTTTCTCCAGTCCTCCTACAACACTGCTTCTGATCTTGCTTTTCATACTTACTACCTGTGTGACCTTGAGTAAGTCATTTTCCCCAAGCCTCCAATCTCCTCATCTATAAAGTGATAGGGATTGAGTTGATGGTCTCTGAGTTTCTTTCTAACATGAAATGTTTGATTCTGTGACTTGCTTTTTCCAAGTAGTCCTCCTTGAAGTAAGAGAGGGAAGACATAGCAAGGGATGATCGCATGGGTTGGTCCATGCATCTCTGACTGTTTTGCCTGGGCATGATGATTGTTGTATGGTCAAGATCTGATTTCTAGTATCATGTTTGCAGTGATCAGTAGAGATGTGACTCTAAATCATTTCCACTGACAGAATCTGAAAGAGCATAGAGTGAATCATTCAATAATCATGGGGGCAAAGAGTCACAATTGACTCCTTTGCCCGAAAGACTCCCTTGATTTTTCTGGACTGAGCCTCTCATGATAACATTATCATAATCAGAAATTAGTATTGGATAGCAACCCCTCTCCAGACCCTTGTTCTCCTTCACCAAACAGGCCAAAGGCACCTCACCCAATTTGTAACCTGTCATCTGTTTGGAATTTGCAGCTTCACCTGCTGCATAGCCTCATTAAAGAGGTGCACTATTTCTATGTGATCTTTATAGCTGATATAACCTTTACTGACCGAGAGGGATGTATGTGCCTTTGTGCTCGATGCTTTGGAAACTCCTGCCTTCTAATGGCAACTCAGTGTCTGAGCTGGACTGGGCTGGGCTGATGATCCCAGTAAGCAGAGCCAAAAGTGGTTTCTTTCTTTAGCTTATGGGAAAGCTTTTTGGTCACTATTTGGCCTTGGAATGAAGTAGCTTAGAAAGAAATTAATTGTAATTTCCTCAGAGGTGTGTGCTTTATAAACCTCAGGCAGATATTAAAAACCTTAGCCTGAGAGGAAGTGATGCCCAGAGGCCAAAATCAAGTCTAATGCAAACTGAAACGCTCTATTGTCTAATTAAAGTGTCTCTGCAGTGCACCCCCATTACTTAGTGTTTCTGATAAACAACCACCAGTTAGGTTGGAATAAGCTTACTGGTTGCTGCTGTGTGGGCAGTTTTTTCTTGTCAGCTTAGCATTGGGCATGGAACGTGACCCACTAGAGGTAACAGACTACATACAAGTTGACAGTATACTTAGATTGGGTTCATTTAAATGAGGAATGATGCCCTACAAAATACATACATTATATAATCATTTGTAGTAGAGTGGTGAAGGACAGTGTGGTTTAACGCAGAGGTGTCAAACTGTTGCCAGGGCCAGCAAAACTCCTAAGTGCGTCAGGAACCGGATGAAAATGTAACTGGGAAATGTTTAACAAAATAAATTCAAGTACAACATAGATAATGTTAATTTGCGATTTCTAAGTCACAGCCACAAGGATCTGTTTCTATTTGAGTTTGATCCCATCATGGATAGGAAACTGGACTTGGAGTCAGTAATACCTGGGTTCAAGTTACCCCTACTGGCTACATGAGTCAGGGCAAGTCACTTTATCTTTCTGAGCCTCAGTTTCTTCATCTGTAAAATGGGAGGGTGGGTAGATTCAACAGCTTCTAAGGCAGGGGTTCCCAACTTACAGTATGTAAATGTATTTTTAACTGCTTTGATAATTATTTCAATACAATTGGTTTCCTTTGTGTAACCAGGTTCAAGCCTGGTGTATTTATTTGAATAAAACTTCTCATTGGTAGAAAGACTGATTATTTGTTTCTTCTTGTCACTTGAGGGGAAGAGCTGGTACAAGAGCTTAGGAGAAGAAACCTTCTTTCTTCCTACTTTGAAACATAGGGTTCCAGACCCTCTTTAGGGAAAAATATAGAGAGGATGAGAGCAAACTTTGAAGGGCAGATGTGTGGCGGGGGGGGGGGGGGGGGGGGGGGGGACTGGCCTCTTCGCATGTCTCTGATTTCCAGAGTCTTTTCTCTTTCTCCCTTGGATCCTCTCTAAAGAAGATCTCAAAGCAAATTTGCCTTCTCTCAAAGCAGAAAGGAAGAAGATCTCTCTTCTCTCAAGCTCTCATGCCAACTGCCTCATCAAAAGGAAGGCAACATCAAGTAGTTAATTAATCTCTTGACCAATAATGAAAGTCTTGTGCAAATATACCAGGCTTGTACCCTGGGTAAAATTTGTAATCCAATGTATTTTATTTTCTATATTTAAAAACATTATTCTGAGAGGGGGTTCATAGGTTTCACCAGTCTGTCAAAAGTCCAAAATACAAAGAGGTTAATAATTTGAATTATATTATGATTTGATAATGATCCTATTATCTTATGAATATGAAATCTAGTAGTAGAACATGAGCTCAAGGAGAGCAGAAATTTTTGTACTTAAAACTCCAGGGCCTATGATAGTTCCTGCTACCCAGCAGGAGCTTAATAAATGCTTCTTAATTGGTTGATTGCTTTCTCATTTCTCTTCTAGAGGCCTTTGACTGGAGGATATATCTTTATTAGTTTAATTTAGTTGCATGGTCATCATGATTAGACTAGAGCACTTTACCAATCAGGACTGGAGCCAGAGAAGCAGCATAAAAGATGTCATAAGAGAGTTGCATAACTAGAAAACAAGGGTAGGGTGCAGTCATCTGGTGAGGGCACTGGGTATCTCACTGGCTCCATCTATATCCATGAAATATTGTGAGATGTAGAGGAAGGTCCCTATCATACTGGAAAGACTACCTACAGAGGATTTATGGGAGGATATGGATAAGAATTTCCCAGACTGAGGTGTGGATTTCTTATGATCTGTCTCATTAAAGGAATTTCTCACTTTGATGAGATTATAAACCCATCAAAACAACAGAGTAGTAATTTGAAAAGTAATTACCCGTACTTTTGGTAGTCATTGGACTTCTCTCATATACATGCCCCCTTACCCAAAGGCAGAAATTAAAGTGATACGTCCTTAAAATATAAAGACAATAGTAGCTTTTCTTTTTTTATCACTTTAAGGTTTACAAATCACTTTTCTTATTGATTCTCACCCATGACACTCATTTTCCATCTCCAAGCCTATGGACTAGACCACTCAATGCCAGTGTACTTCCTCTTTATCTCAGCTTCATAAAGTCCCTTTCTCCCCTTAATCTATAACTCATGCTGTATCTTCTGCATGAAGTCCTTCCTGATCTTTCCAAGTGCTAATGCCCTCCCTCTCAACCTATTTGTGCTATACTTGGCATATATTTGTATTAATTTACATTATATATTTATATATACATAGAATATGAGCTTCTTAAAGGTAGAGGGTGTTCCATTCTTTTTAATACCTAGAATTTATTTCAGTACTTTAAGGTTTGTAACGATCTTTCTCTCCATTATCTCATTTGATCCTCATGATAATCCTGGGAGGTGGGTACTGTTATTATCATAATTTCAAAGATGAGGAAACTGATTTGAGAGAGGTTAAGTGATTTGCCCAGAATTGCATGGCTAGTAAGTATATAAGACAAGATTTGAACTCAGAGTTTCTTGACTGCAAGTCCATGGTACCACCTTTGTACCTAGTACCCAGCATAGTGCCTACCCTGAGTACCTAGCAAAGTGCCTGGCACAATGTAGTAGGTGCTTAATAAAGGCTTGTTGATTGATTGAACAATCTTGTGAAGTAGGTAGTAGAAGTATTGTCATTCCCATTTTTCAGATGATAAAACTGAGTTTCAGTGGGGTAAAGTGATTTGTTTCTGGTCATAGAACTGAGGTTTGAATACAGCTTTTCTCACTCCAAGTCCATAGCTCTTTTTAGCACTGCATACTGCCTTTACTTACAGTGCTCTGGTGTTCCCATTTTTCTTATGAACGGATTGACTACCAAGGCTGCTTTTTCCTTGCAGGCTATTATTGTGCCAGTACTGCCATGGTTGAATCATCACTGTCAAAGGAATCAATGATGTATGTTGATTTTGATCTTCAAGAAGGTAAGTGATTGCACAATATTTTAATATAGAAATACCAATCTTGCCACCTATAAAGTTGTCTGTAAAAGGCTGCGGAAGATTAGTAGCCCATGGACAGGAATTACAGGAAAGCCTAAGGCCATAATTCCCAGTGTCACAGAAAAGTACCATTTGTCCTCAGCTCCCAAAGGCCCCATTCCAGACATAAGGTAAGTCATTGCCTTCATGCTTTCTCTTAGTTTCTCTTAGTTTCCTTCCTCTTCCCGAGGTGGCTTACACAACACTGTCCCAGGAAGTATCATGAAGGTACCACTAGTATTTTTCTATCCAATCCTTTCTGGGGTATTAACTCCTTTCCTTTGAGTGGGGTTCTATAGTACCTAATATGTTGCCAAGTAACTTTGTCTACTGTATACCCACGTACCTGCATGCTTCAAAGTGTGGAAAGTTCAGGGCTAGTATAAGAATCTTCAAGGCTTAAAAAAAATAAACATCAAGGCTGCTGATTTATACCTAATTCTGCCTGTGTGTCCTTTAATGAACCTCTCCAACCTTGTAAGTCTCTTGAATTACTTCCAGCACCTTGTAATTTGAACCCAAGCACAGGTCACTTGGTCCATCAGTCTGAGGCATTGTCTTAATGAACCATAGCAAATTAGAAAAAACAAACCATACCTTTCAGTGGCACCCAGTGCTTTTCTACTGGGAGGAACAAAGAACCAGCTCTCCCTTTGATCTCTCCGTATGCACCTACACTGATGGACAACTTTGATAAAGTGTGATCGCTTTTCTGTTTCCACTGATCTTGATATTTAGCTGAGAAATCGACAAAGCTATGATTATGATCACATTAAACATGCAACCTTACATAATCTTAACATTTATCTGGGAGATGGCAGGTTTGAGGGGAGCCTTTTGGGCTTCAATTTGTCCTTACAAGTCAAAAGCAATTTTTGACAATCAGTGAATAATTGATACAGCTAGATCTTATGTTCACTAATAGTTCTTAGTCAACTGTGTCATTGTGAAGATGCTATCTACTTTAGAAAATTTGCCAAATGCTTACCTCTTCCCATCTCTCATTTTCGTCAGGAAAACCCCAATGCGTGCACACACAAAACATTCTCATAATGTTTTGTAGAAAAGAGAAAGTACTCAGAGGATCAGTAGTTGGTGATGTCTTCTCAGTCACTTTTTCCATCTGTGACTTAGTAGACAGCTAAATGATACAGTAGATAAAATACAGGGCCTGGAGTCAGGAAGACCTGAGTTCAAATCTGACCTCAGATGCTTACTAGCTGTGTAATTCTGGGAAAATCACTTAATCTGCTTCAGTTTCCTTATTTATAAAATGGGGATGCTTACCTCCTAGGATTGATTTGAGGATAAAATATGAAAATATTTGTAAACCTTAAAGCACTATATAAATAGCTGCTATTGTCCTATTTCTATTCCTTTGGAATTTTTCTACCTCTTAGATATTTTGAAAATGGAGGAAATTGATCCTCAAATGAGTGGCTTAAAAAGTCTTTTCCTTTTAATAGGGATTTATTCTGTATAAGCACTGTTTCTATAACTTCATTTAGCTCATCTAATACTGAGGTCTAGCTATGGTCATGGCTGAGAAAAGATCACCACAGAAGTATTTAGATCTTTCATGCCTATGTGCTATCTTCTCTCCTACCAAGAGATTATGTTGGGGAGGTTCAGATCAAGGGAGTAGGGGAGAAGGACAGTTATGGTAGGGATACTAGTTTGTATGGACTGACCTCTGGGGCTTCCTGAAGGAGAGTGGAGCCAAGTGGATTAGCAAGGTCTCTGACAAGACTTTAGGCACACAGCCCTGAGCTATTGAACAAGAAATAATTCCCAGGTTTCTGTGTTGGGGTGCAAGTTCAGGGAAGAGATTTTTTTTTTAAATCCAAATTGTGTCATCCAAAGTTTTATCTACCCTTCTAAGCCTTCTGTCATCTACACATTTGATAATCATTCCATCTACATCTTTGTCTGAGTCACTGCTAACCATGTTAAATATCCTAAAGTCAAGCACAGGCGCCTGGGCCTGTTGTTATTAAACCATTAATGACTACTCTTTGGGGTCCAGCCATTGAATCCTTCTGCCTGTACTATTATCTGGTCCATGTGTCACATTACGTTATAATTTGTTAGGGACTTCAAAAAGCCCTTTATAAGGAAATATAAAATGTACCATGTGACTGCTCACTTACCATTGAAGATATGCCAATACAACAAGGATGGACTATACTAATACAACAAGAATACTGCTTACACATCATTGAAAAGCCATAGAACTTACACATAAGAGTGAAAGATCCAGGTCATTTTGAAGGTATACTGAAGGTATATACATACATACGTACATAGTATACATACATACACACACATATGTATGTATGTATGTATATGGGTACTCTTGCATCCAGATTGTTTTTCTCTCAGAGAGTATTTAGTGGGCTTCTAGCATAGCCCTTCCTGGACTAATGTCTGACTGGGTGTCCCTAAAGCTCAGTCAGCTATGGCTTAGTGGGTCTTCAAGGTAAATAAGATGATAAATTCAGTTTGAGACGTACTGAATTTGAGGTACTGGTGGGGCATTCAGATGGAGGTGGTTAGCAAGTAGCTGCAGATGCAAGAAAGAAGCACATGAGAGAGATTAGGGCTGGTTATCTAGATTTGGGATTAATCTGTTTAGAGATGATTGCTGAATCCATGGTAGTGGATAGGATTACCAAAGCAAATACTGTAAGTAGTGACAAGGGGCCAGGGCTGAGCCTTGAAAAATGCCAGTACTCAGAGGGTGGAAGAAAGATGATTAACCATCAAAGGAGAACAAGAAAAGAGTTCTTAACAAACAACAGAAGAACTAAGAGAGAATAGTGTCATGGTAGACAAGGGAGGAGAGAATATGTAGGAGAAGGTTGGTCAATAGCATAGAAAGGTCATGGAAGATGAGGCATGGGAAAAAGCCATCAGATTTAGCGGTTGTGAGATTACTAGTTTCTTTCAAAAGAGCAGTTTTGATGGCGTGATGGAGTCAGAAGTTAAACTGCAAGAGGTTGAGGAGTGAGTGAATGATGAGGACTTGAAACTATTTTTCCTAAAACTTTACCAGGCAAGAGGAGAAGAGATATGAAAGCTTGAGGCAATGGGGGGAGATGGGAGCAAAATAAAGGTTCTTTTTTTTTTTCTTAAAGCATTGGAGTCACCTGAAATATTTCTAGGCAGCAGCAAAGAACCCAATAAATATTTAGCACAAGACTGCAGATAAGTGAGGGGAGAATGATCAATGGGTCAAACTCTTAGAGGACATTGGAAGAGATGGGGACAAGGGACACAAGAAAAGCAGTTAACTTTAGGAGAGGAGAAAAGGATGACTGAATATAAAGAGAAGATTTGAAGGATGGAGGAGGGAAGATAAAGGAACTTGTGACAGTTGACTTATAGTTTCTTAGTACTACAAAAGGGGATGTTATTGCCTGAGAAATGGGGTTGGGATCATAGGTGGGAACTTAAGAAAAAGTGTAAGTGCTTTATAATAACATTTGTTTTTGTTCAGTCATTTCGGTTGTGTCATATTCTTCATGACCCCATTTGGGGTTTTCTTGGCAATGATATTGAAGTGGTTTGTTATTTCCTTCTCCAGCTCCTTTTACAGATGAGGAAACTGAGGCAAACAGGATGAAGTGATTTGCCCAGGGTCACACAGCTTAGTAAGTACCTGAGGTCTGAACTCTGGTTTTCCCAACTCCAGACCTGGCACTTTATCCACTCCACAGAAGGATGAAAGGGTAAGAAATGTGAGAGGAGTATAGTTCCTCAATGTACTAGTTAGCTATGGGGTCAAGATGGGGAAGAGGATAAAGTAAAGCTAGCTCAGGAGTTATGGATGAGTAGTACAAGGAAGGATCGCAAGATTAGAGATCATTCTAAAGACATAAAACTGGGCATAGGAGAAGTGAGACTTAGAGGCTTAGACAGAAGAATAGCAGATTATAATCAGAAAGGAATTTTAGAATTTAACATCTTGGAAGTGAAATAGTTTTGAGGAGTGATGAGGCATAAGGTGTGTCCATATTTGTGGGAGACTAAGGTAGAATGGAGATGGAGGACATGGGAATTGTGCAAGGCAATGAACTAGGAGGCCAGGTATTTGGAAGATCATTATATTAATCATCAACAAACAGGATCACAAGACCTTTAAGGACACCTCATCTAATTTCTTCATTGTATAGATTAAGAAACTAGAGTTCATAGAGCTTAACTTGTTTAGAGGTGACTTGATTAAGGTCATACAGGCAGCAGGTAGCAGAGTCAGAATTCAAATTTAAGAGAAATATCATGATACAGTAGAAAGAGCCTTGGATTTGGAATCGCAGAATCTTTGGATTTGGAATAAAAAATGACCTTTCTCACTACTTGTGTGACCTTGGCCAAGGTCACTTTACTCCACTTAACCTCTCTATACCTCAGTTTCCTTAACTATAAAACAAAGGGGTTGGTCTCAATGGCCTCTATGGGTCCTTCCAGCTCTAACTCTCAAGATCCTATCATGCTCCCATTTCTCCAACACTATACTGACTCATTTTCTGAAGCTGTTTTTACTCCTTGCAAGGTACTGTGGTAGGCCTTGGGGACAAAAGATAAATAAAATACATCTCTTGCCCTCCCAATTTAATTTAGGCAACAACTCATATACATAAAAAGCAGTACAATCATACAAGGCGGAATATGTTAATTTCCAAATGATCCCTCAGAATTAGAGACTCATAGATTTGGAAGGGACTTTAGAGGTCATCTAGTACAACCATACCATTTTACAGATTAAAAAAAAAAAAACAGGGCCCTGAAGGTGTAAATGATATGTATAAGGTTATACAAGTACACAGGTAGTAAATAGAAGAGCCCAGGTTGACTCTGGAGTCCATGTGCTATTTGCACAGAGCATAGGGTTAAATGCTCCATCCCCATCCCTCTTCTTTTTTCAGGCCTAGGTGCCCTCTAACCACCATTCAGGAGAGATCTTTTGGCTCTCCTGGTCTGAGAAATATTTCTTTCCTTCCTTGCCTTTCCACAGGCCTGTGAGCAATAATGTGTGTTCTCCGCAGATTGTCACAGACCAAGAACCTTGCCTACCCAAACAGAATGGAAGCATCGGCCCTCTGCTACTGTTGTCAGAAAGCATCCAATCACACAGCAGCTGGGATAAACAATCATCCAGCAAAGAGAAAAGCAAGAAAGGAAGAGGTCTGACCTTAGAAAGAAGGGGAAAGTGACTTCAACAGAAAGGCTAAATGAGAACCAGTCCTTTGCTAGACTGCTATAACCTTTGGATGACTATAATAGAAATAGGAAGTCTTCACCAGCTCCAGGTGAGAAAGACTTTTCCCCCACACTGGACCTCACAAAGTCCTCTTTGTTCCAACTCCTTCCAATAAATTTGTTAAATAATGTTGCATCTTTTGGTTATCTGAGCTTTTTTCTTATCCCTCTACTAGACACTTTGCACCCTGGTGGCAGAGACTCTATCTTATCTAAACTTTGTAGTTTCCTCAGCACCTATAGTATGGTATTCTTCACACTACTTTTTTTTTTTAAATGGGATTGAATACACATAATGGATAGCCTAGAAGAGGAAATACTGAACTGAACATCAGAAGATATGAGTTCTAGCTTGATTCTGTCAGGACTAGATAATAAAGTCCTATTATTTCTCAGAGTGTCAGTTTCCTCATCTGTAGAACAGGGGTAATGATACCCAAACTTACTTTCCTCCCACCAAAAACTAAGTGAGATAATAATTATGAAAGTACTCTGGGAAGTTAGGAGTGCTAAACAAATGAGAGACCTGTTGTCTAAGATTTGATTGGCTTGTGTCTTTAGCAAGGCACTTTTCCCTTCCACCCTATAATTCCCCCTTTATAAAATGGAGGTGATAATACCTGACCCTATCTGCTTTCCAGAGAGCTTCTGTGAAAACATTTTCAATAAAAATTCTGTGAGGATAAATTAGGAAATACAGGAAAACCTCATTAAACTGATACCGGTTTATTAAAATTAGCACATAATTTGAAGCAACTTCCATTCCTGAGCTGACAAGATTTCCTATTATTCTTTTAATAAAGATATTGAATAATCTGAATTCAGTTAATTCCATTTTTTCCAGATCCTTGCCTTTTGAATGGACAAGATTTTACAGAAGATATGAAAGGTCTTGGGAAACTGAGTGCTTTCTGAATGGAAGTTATCATCAAATGCCATGTCTAAAGACAGCCTCGGGTTTGAAAGTCTCCATGGCTTGGAACAGGGAATGAACAGGTCAAAGCTGACTTCCTCTAGGCTGTCATACACTTGGTTGTTTCAAGTCTTTTCATCTCTTTCCTCTACCTCCTTATGACCAAATAGGGGTAATGCCCTGTCACCTGCCTCCCCTGCCCACCTCCTACTAACTTTGATCTGCTCTGGATAGAGCACATCCCAGTAGAGTATGTGGCTCATGGCTGAAAAGTTTGGGCTTTAGAATGATGAAGCCATCCCGTTAATGATCCCTTAGTCTCTTAGGTTTTGAAGAGGAATGAACACTAAGGCAACAAAAGCCAGTACACAGTAGACTTAATTTTTTAAAATAGATTTTTATTGATTTCTTTTGTTTTTACAAAGCCTAGATTTCTCCCTGTATCTTTCTTCCTTTTCCCCTCCCAGAGAGTCATCCCTTATTATTAAGAATTCATAGTAGCCTTTAAAGGGAAATATAACCTCTACTCTCATTTTATTCTTCCTCTCTTTCCTGGTGTCCTGTGTATGGAAACTGACTCCCTCTCTCTCTATTCCACAATACTGCCTAAAGATGTCCTTCCTTCAGGATATCTTCTCTTCCTTGCTCAGTCAACAATTCTGTTTGACTCAACACCTTGTTATAGGGTAGAGGAAGCAGATAGGCTCAAGGTATCAATAAGGAATTGCTTCCTGATCTCAAATCACAAGGCCTTCAGTCTGAGCTTCCTCTAGGAGAGTTCAACTGAGCTCAGCACCACACATGTTCGAATGAAGTATGCTATAGGCACCCCCACTCAAAGCAACAGCAACAACAATGACAATTTTGCCCTAGAAAGGCAGAAACTAAAATCTTTTAGTGGTCAAAGAATAAGGGTTATACAGGACAAGAACTATGCCAGCCCTGTACTTTTCTGTTTGGGGAATTCCCAATCTCCTCATCATATCTGTTTCTTCCCCTTTTCTTGGGGCAGACATTTCATAAATTCTGATGTTATAATTAAAATGACAATAAACCATTGGAATGAGAGAGGAGCTGGTCTAGAGAGGAAACATCTCAATTATCATTTACTTATTTTACAAGCATTTATTCTCTCTCCCTCCTACTGTCCTCCTTAATTGAACAATAAAAAAGAAAAAGAAAACTCTCATAATAAATAGTCCATAGTCCAGCAAAACAAATTTTCACCTTGGTCATTTCTAAAAATATCTGTCTCATTCTGCATTTTAGGTTCTTCACCTCTCTGGCAGGGAGTGAATAGCATCTCTAGTCCTCTGGACTTATGGTTTTTCATTGCATTGATCAAAATTCTAAAGTCTTTTAAAGTTATTTTTCTTCATAATGTCTTTTTATAAATTATTCTAGTCTACTCTCTTGACTATGGATTAATTCATGGAGATCTCTGTTTTAGAAGGAAAACTTTAAAAATTTTTATTTTATTTTCAGTTCAAAATTCTCTCACTTTCTTCTCCCCATGTTCCACCTTATACGAAGACAAGAAATATGATACCCATTCTACAGGTGAGGTCACACAAAACATTTCCATGTTGGCCATGTTTGGAGTGGGGGTAGGGGGCAAGAAAAACAATAGAAGGAAAAAAATACGCTTCAGTCTGCACTCTGAGATGATCATTTCTCTATCTGAAGATAGATAACATTTCATATCATGAATCCATCCTCTGGAATTGTGGTGGATTACTGTATTGATCAGAGTTACTAAGTCTTACACAGTTTATTACCTTTATGGTATTGTTGTTACTGTGTAAATTGTTCTGGTTCTGCTCACTTAATTTTGCATCAGTTGACATAAGTCTTCTCAGGTTTTTCTGAAACCATCCCCCCTCATCATTTCTTACAGCACAGTAGCATGGGGTGTATGGGGTGTTTAGTTAGGAGTAGCATCTCTGGTGTGAAAGCTTGCTGACTCCTTTTCAGAACTACTCATCCACCTTTGGTGTCCACCTGTCACCCAACTCTCATCTGTGGCTCCAAGAAGCTATAGCATGCACAGCACCCACACTCTTGTAAAACCATCTTAGCAGACAGGCTAAACCAGGCTGAGGGTAACCAACAGTAACAGAAGGTGAGTTAGGGGGATGTCTACCCCACACATGTGAAGACTTCCCCTGGCAGAATGGGCAGATGAGAACAATTTATTCCAAAGGCCATGAAGGCAACTGAAGCAGGTCCTATGGAGTGCTTAGAGCCTTGTCAGACATCAAAGATGCTAAGGTCATCCACTTCATCAAAAGTCATTGCCAGTTGTCTTGACTTTTGTCTTGCCATTGGACTTCCATGAGTCTGCAAGAGAAAGTGAGGCTGATGACTCTGTGCAACTCTAACTCACTTAAATCCAATTCATATGTAAGTCAAACATCACCCTGTGATGTCATTGGTGTGCTTCAAAAATAAAGGACAAACAACAATAACAATAACAAATAAAAACATTTAATCACATTCATATATCATAGCCTTTTCAGATATTCTCCAACTGATAGCCATCTAAGAAGGAAAACTTTTAAAATATTATTATAGATATGTAAATATGAATTTATATTTGAAGAAATATTTTACCTCTTATGGAAAATGCCTCTTGTAAAGTCTTTTATCAGTGTGCCATCATGACATGAAGAGGAATCTCTGATTTCTCCAAGGCTATGCCAGTAGAGCCCAAGCCAGGCAGTCCTACCAAACTGGAAAGGCTTCATAGCATGGACTGGATGATTAAAGGTGTTTAATGCCCAATGACCATCCTTGCTAATTTTGGAGAGGCTCATCACAAAGGAATCTGGAGAGTGATGAAAATTTTGGTCACAGTAACTCACAAAGACTCTCCATTAAGATATAGAGGGTGAAATATGTTTCTACGAAAATGGGCATTGGAAAAAAAAATGATGTGCTGAAGAAAGGGCTTCATTATGACCCTATCAGGACATGGAAAGGAAACAGATGCCCTTAAAAGGAGAAAAGGTAAAGCGTGAATTTTTCTGTCCATCTCCAGGCTTAATATTTTTTTATAAGATATGGAAGAAAGCTTTTCAGGCAAGTAGCTTGTGTGACTAGAAGGGAAGAAACTATGGCTTCATCAAGATGAAAGAATAAGTGAATGAAAGAATGAATGAATGAAAAAGCATTTGTTAAGAATTTTCAATGTGCCCAATACTGTGCTAAGCAGTACAATTGGAAAAGTAAGACAGAACTTGTTTTGAAGGAGCTTACATTCCCATTCTTAAAATATGATGAAGGAAGATTGGACTTCAAGGGATTCTTACCCTGGCATCCATACACTTGTTCATTTAAATAGTTTGATTACTGCATTTCAATATAATTGGTTTCTTTAGTGATCCCATTTATTTTATTATATGCATTTAAGACCACATTATTCTGAGAAAGCGTCTACAGGCTTCATCAGACTTTCAAAGGCATCCATGACACATACAAGAAGGGTTAATAATCCATAAACTAGAGGTTCTAAAGTTTCTTCCAGTTCTAAATCCTGTGAGAAGCAATGCATTGGGGGAGACAACAAATATAAGAGAATTAGAATACAAGATTGATGAAAAGACTTAATAGTTCATAGAATTCAATAGTAGGGTGTATGTCAATGTCTAGAGGTCTTTTAGGTGCAGCTACTGGGCAGATGGCAAGTCCTAGAGGGAGGAAGGGTATAGTAGTAGGGAGTATGTAAAATCTGACAGTCCTTAAGATCACTTTTTCCTTTTGGCCCTTTGATGGTATTTAAAACTAAAAGGGGCCTTAGAGGTCATCTAGTCCAAACTCTTCCTTTTAAGGGTAAGAAAATTGAGGCCCAGAGAGGCTAAAAAAAACTTGCCACAGGTAATAAATAGCAGAACTGGGATATGAACTCATGTCGCATGACTCCAAATCTAATATTCTTTCTATGTTGTTTTGGCTCAAGAACAGCAGTATTGAACTAAAACCTCCAGAACTGACTTTGTTACTTGGCCTGAAAAATGGAACCCCCAAGCGACCTAGGGCAATATGTAAAAACTGCAAACTGTGACCCCCATTTGAATTCTGACACCTGTTTCTTTCAAGTTAGCACCTTTGGCCCACTATTTTTAGAACTATTCATGTATCTCTCTTACACACACACACACACACACACACACACACACACACACACACACACACACAGTTGTTTCCATTTTGTTCAGGACTGAAATAACAGCTGATCCACGATATCCCTCTTCTGTTAGTGTCTTCCTCCTGTTTCTCACAGTGGAATCTAAAAAGGGAGGAAGATGACTTTCTCATAATTCTTTTTTATTAAAATTGAATTTATGAAGAACTCAAGCTTCAGGAGTGAGAGAGTAATCCCCTAGACATTCCTGAGAGAGAATAACATGGCTTTGCCAACAATCATTAAACAAATGACCTGTCTCTCCCCTGACTCCTTCAAAATAATATAAATTACATCTCCAATGTAGCCTTTGCCTGACACTCAAAACCTGCCAAAATCTGGTTCCAACTTATCTTTGTAGTTTTTTTCTTTTTATTCCTTTTCCTGCAACCTATACTTACCATTTTCCCCACATGCCCCTCTTTTCCACCTCTGTGCTGTTCCTCAAGTTTCCTAAAAACCTGAAATGCCTTCCCCTTCCATCATTGCCAATTGAAGAACCATCCACCCACCACTCAAAGCTCAACTCAAATGCCTCTCCCTCCATCAAACTTTCCCTACTTTATCTAATCAAATGTTTTTCTCCCTCCCTGTCTTCTCTCATAGCTCTTTGTTTGTACCACATTTTTTGTACTTATCCCATACTAGTTTCTATTGGAGTTATTTGTGTATAGTATTTGGTGGTAGGGGAGGGGGCAGGATGGGAGGGAGACCAGACCTGTGATTTTGCAGATAGAGGGAATTCTCAATGAAGCCAGCTCCCTCTGCCAATGCAAATGGATAGCTTCTCTACAATTTATAGTCTTAGAGAACTGTCTAGGGGCACTGTGAGTTTAAGTGGCTTGCCAAGGGTGATATTACTAGTATGTGTCAAAGGCAGGACTTTTACTGGGTCTTCCTGACTCTGAGGTCTAGTCTTTATCCACTTTATCAAATTCTCTCCTGAAAAGTGCTTATCTTTTCTATTAGACTCTAAGTTTCTTGAAAGCAGAGACCACCTAACTTGCCATATTGGATCAGACCAATCAACAAGCATTTACTAAATACCTTCTTATGTTTGAGGCACTAAGCATGATTGTAGAGAATCAGCTCTGGAGTCAATGCCCTGTTTGCTGTTCCCTTTTGATGGTGGGCTGCTGCATGATTCCAAGTGTTTCCCTTTTCATCTTAAATCAATCCACCAATAATTATTCAGTAAGTGTTTACCCTTGCGTCCCATACTGTACTAAGTCCTGGGAATACAAAGACATAAGGGTAATAGTCCCTGCCCTCAACAAGCTTTCATCCTGATGGAGGAGACAACATGAACATATAAAATATACACAAAATCTCGCCTTCTACAGGAAACCTTTCTAGATTCCCTTTAATATTAGTGCTTTCCTCTGTTGATTATCTCCAATTTAGTCTGTTTATAGCATGCTTATATATGGTGGTTTGCATGTTGTCTGCCCCAGTAGACTGTGGGATTCTCTTTAGAACCCCAGCACTTAACACTCTTCCTGGCACATAATAGATAAACAAAGGTGTATTGATTGACAGAATTTAAGCAAAGTGAATACAAGGTAGTTTTGGAAGGGGTATGCTAGTAGCTGGGGTGGGGGAGAGGAGGCAGATAAAGAAAAGCTTCGTGAAGAAGCTAGTTCTTGAGCTGAATTTTGAAGGAAATTAGGAACGCTGATAAGTGAAGATGAGGAGGGAATGCATTCAAACATGAGAGATAGCCAAGGCAAAGGTATAGAGATGGGAAAGGGAATGTGTTTTGTGAGAAAGAATGAGTAGGATAGTATGGATAGATTTTATAAAGAGTGGGGAGTAATGAATAAAAAAAAAAAAGGAACTGTTTTGCTGTGATCCGCAAACCAGAAAGACATTCTATGGCTTATCTACTAGTAGGCTTACATTCGTAATTATGTTTGATTGAGCCAATATTTAATTAGTTGTTATTCCCTGAACACAACTGATAAAGGATAGCAAAGGGAATTCATTCTAGCTTTTAAATTTTGCTTAGGATAATCCACCAAGTAAATAATCCATGAGTGGGTAACTATCACTACCTTTTTCCTCAGACCTTACTAGACAATCATGGTTGTTGCTTTGGCCACCATGATCACTGAGTAATCGAGCTTTTAGGGCTCTAGGCTATGGTGAGCTGATAAATGTTTAACAACCAGCTTTCTAGGGAAAAAAAGGATGCATGGTGTGCTTTTAAATTTAACCTGCAGCATTAATATTTTCTCACTTAAGTCTAGAAATCAACAAATCAATAAATCAAACCCTGATTTGTAGCATTTGCTGGTTTCTGAGGTGAAAATGCTCAATTTGAAAATTTAACAGTTGGCTCTTATGAGACCATATGAGCTATCTCTAGTATACCTCTGGCTCT
This sequence comes from Phascolarctos cinereus, assembly GCF_003287225.1. NCBI lineage: Eukaryota > Metazoa > Chordata > Mammalia > Diprotodontia > Phascolarctidae > Phascolarctos > Phascolarctos cinereus. The sequence goes on from NW_027555847.1 coordinate 116,774,864, forward strand.
AGGTTGAAATTTAACATATGTCTAGGGAAATGTTTTGATTTTCTTCCAATTATTCTTAAGTACTTGCATCATCTCATTTGAAGGATATTTCAAATAAAGTATGTACTCACAAATGACATTTTCCACCTGAAAACCCCCTGGCATGTACATGGCAATGTGGATCTTCAAAGTAGACTGCCCTACATGACTGAGCTCAGTTTTGACAAAATACCTGAGGATCATGTGGGTAAATTGGTATAGTGGAAAGACTGCTGGGCTTTGTAAGGTCTGATACCTTAGGTTTCAAACCTATTACTGACTAGAGTTATTAAAAAATGGAAATGAGGGAATAGTTGGTTCCTATTTACTAGTCATCTTCAAGCAAAGGTAGATGATTACATACATGTTGGGTACACGGGAGAGAGGATTTTAACACGGGTTTGGGCTGAATGCTCTCTTATACTCTGTGAGACCCATCTCAGGCACTTGCTAATAACTAGCATGCTATTCCACCTTTCTGAGCCTCAGTTTCCTTATCAATAAAATGCAGATGAAGATGGTAATTATTGTTAACTGCAACTGCACTCTACAGGAGAAGCAGCCCCACACAGTTCCTGTGGTCCACCCTTTCCCATTCACAACTTGCCACCCAATCAACCAAGAGAGAATTATGTAATACCATAGCTGAGCCATATCTGTAGGGAGGAAGCTGGATTTTGTTCTGTTCTGTTTTCCCCTTTGGGGTATAGTTGCCGTGACCAGCGATATGGCTCCTTTATGGGTCCTGGGAGAAAGGATGTAGCCTCCTTTGAAAAACCAACAACAGCTGCTTGGCATGGTGGGATTTGGCCCTGTTATCATCTGCTCATCACTGATCGCTCGGCCCTGTTTTCCAACACAAATTGAGAAAGGTCAGTTTGTTATCCTCTGGACAGCTGTTTCTGGTGCTCATGGGAAAATCTTGACTTTCCCGCCCTGCTTTCCCACCTACCCAAGTTAAAAAAACAAAAACAAAAACAAAAAACCTCATGAATGGGATAGAGAAAGCTCTAAATCTGTAGCAATGAGTGAACTGATTTCTTTGTCAACTGACCCAGAACATTAAATTGATTATGTAATTTAACAACACTGTTCTATTTGATAGCTGCCTATTAATGATGCCCCCTCCTACCTTCTAGTCAATTGCAAACTCTAGCAATGGAAGAATTTCTTTTGAATTTGCAATTTTCTGCCATAAGAACTACTGGTAATTTGTAATTTCTTTCTCTAAGGGGAGCCTATTATCCCAGCAGAAATGATCATCCATACTTGAAATAGAGGATCCTGTTCCCTCCCCCCTCTGTTAGTGGCTCACATGGTGTCTCTGCTGCCACAGTACCTTGACTTGAAGGTGGCAAATGGACAGCATGTTTGTAGGCATTGGCCATGGCTCTTGGTATGGGAGTGGAAAGGGGAGGAAAGATGAGACAGAGAGAGAGAGAGAGAGAGAGAGAGAGAGAGAGAGAGAGAGAGAGAGAGACAGATAGAGAGAGATCAAGAGAGACAGAGAGAGACAGAGATAGAAACAGAGAGATGCGCACACACAGAGACCAAGAGATGAATCTGTTGTCTTGAATATTGTTTTAAAGTTTGGCTTTCTGTTTCTATCTCTGTCTCTCTCTGTCTTTCTGTTTCAATCAATCTATCTGTTTATCTCTCTCCTTTTTTTCCTCTCTCTGTGATAGGAAAAAGGGAAATGTTTAAGAGGATGTAGTCACACCTTGGAAACAATTTAGTAGCCAGTTATTTGGGGCCTTTGAAAGAGGGACAGAGAATAAGAAGAATTTTCCTATTCTATGTAAAAAATATTCAGGCTAATACAGCCCTAAGGTATAAAAGATGTCATTCCCAAATCACACTGAGGTCACCCTTTTTTCCCTCCATATTCCCATACCTGCCCTGAGGGTCGTTGCTTCCCATTCACAACATGACTCCTCTGGGTCACCTCCATGGTCACCCCCATCCTCTCAACAATCTTAGCCTGACACAGAACACGGTGACTATAAGCCTCTATCAAGAGCATCTTGGGCCAAGTGGTTTTCCTCCTATTTTACCAAACCCAATGCCCTGTGAAAATAGACTGATTTGCATCAGGGAACAATCTCCAGTCTTTTCTTACCCTTAGAAGAAAAGAAGCATCTACTTCTGGGCCCTGAGGGGAGTCACTGCTGCTATTTTTCACTTTGTGTGCTGTCATATTCCTGGTCCCAACCCTTGCATATTTTGTTTTGGCCACTGCTAGGCTGGCCCCCTGACCCCAGGCAAAGCTCTCCAGGGATGATTCCAGCCAAATCTCTCTGCCAGCATGGCCAGCTCCACTTAAGCTGAGCCAAGAAGGCCAGGTGCTGGGCAGGAAGATATTTAGTGTTTGGCTGACAGTTCATATTGAACCTCCCCCTCCTCTGAGATCCATCCATCACTAGAAACCTCTTCCTTCCTCCCTTCCCTTACCTCTTTTCATGAAAGCTTCTCACTAAAGAAGAAGAGCCTGAACTTCCAGGATGGAGAAACTTGTATTTCTTTTTTTCTTCAAGAATGCCTAAATTCTTTCCCATTTCCTTCCTAACAAGGACAATGGAGGCAGCAGTTGTCACATAAGAAAGGCAAGGAGACAGAGTGGATAAAGTATTGGCCTTGGTTATAGTCAGGAAGACCCAGGTTCAAGTCCCCCTTCTGACATTTATAGCTGTGTCTCCCTGGGCAAGTCACTTAACCTCACTGAGTTTGTTTCCTCCTCTGTAGAAGCAGGTGATGGACTGGATGAGGTCCCATCCAGCTCTAAATCTGTGATCCTTTGTGGGCAAGGATGGGTCACATCCATATTTCATCCAGACCAGCCTCTTTGAAAGTAGCTTCCATTGTTTACTCTCTTTGATCTTAAACATCAAAGGGTGGGAATACCTTTAGCTCCATTCCATGCCCTCCTTTCCCTAGCTCCATCCTGCTCAACACGGTCATAGCTTCCCTTGATGGCTATTTACACCATTTATATCACAGATATGATATGTTCTTCATTTCCTAGGAAGACTAATTCTGTGGGCTAGTGGAAAGAGCAGTGTATCTCAATCCAAAAAAATTTGAGTTTGAATTCCAGCTCTGACACTTGTTACCTGTTTTACCTTAGGCAAATCACTCCACCTCTCTGGGCCTTATTCTCCTCATCTGTCAAATCAGGGGGCTAGACTAATTGAACTCTCAAAGTCCCTCTCAACTGTAAATCATATGATCCTATGATTAAAAGCTTTAGTGTTTAATCAGGCAAGGCAACTATTCCTTGCTGTCTACATTAGAATGCAATGGAAATTCTCACTTCTACAAAATGCCTTGGGGGGAAAATCGGAAAGGAAAAACCCTGAGTGGGAGTTAGTCGGTGGAAACTTTTAAGAGCTGCCTGCATTGCAAGACATAATTTCATTTCTCCCCGTTCCCCCTCCCTTAATAGACAAAAGCCCTTTGCTGTGGTCTTTATCACCTCCTCTGAGTTTCTAGAAATCTTTCATATCCTTATCTCAGTTGCACATGGCTTCTTGGAAATGGCTTTAAGAAAACATATTTGAGGCAGATGCAGCTCCATTAACACCTTCCCTTCATCCAGCTGTGTTAGTTAAGCAACTGACAGACTTTTCTCAAATAAGAAAAGTTAAAGCTACCGAAAGAAAAGCAAACTTCTCTGGATTTACTCTAGTCCCACAAATGACAAGGTGATGCCCAGAACAACTGTAGGCTAAGGGTGGATAAGGTTTATTGTGCTAAGTCAAAACCTTTGAGTTGAATCCTAGAAAGCCACCTTCTTCAACGGTGATGTGAGGCAGGTTGCTGTCCCAGATTCCATCTCTTCGCCCTGGAGATCAGGGGGCTTCAAGAATAAAGAATCAGCCCATGTGTATTTTTTCAAAATAAATCTTTATTGATTTTTTTTGTGTTATATCACTTACATTTCTCTCAGAGAAGCATTACATATAACAAAGAATATTTTTAAAGAAAAAAAAGGAAAAGAGGCAGAAGAACAAAACAAACAAATAAACAAAACCCACCTACACATGGAGTCAATACATTTAAAAAGTCTGAAAATAGATGCAATACTACAAACCCATTCACCTCTGCAAAGTTGTGGGGGAAGATGTCTTCTCATAACTTTTCTTTGGGATGTTTGTTCTTTGCAGTTTTGTAGTGGTTGCTATTTCTATTGTTGTAGTCATTGTGTATATTATTGTGCTTTTTTTTTTGACTCTGCTTACTTCAGACTTCATCAGTTCATGTACAGCTTTTCATGCTTTCTCTGTTTATCATGAAATCAGACCACATGCAAATACAAAGCTGATGTTAGAAGATCAAATAACCATAAGCATGTGTTTTGATACTTCAATAGATTTGCATTCTTTTTTGATACCTATAATCCCTCTGGTATTGATCACAACCTGTCCACATCTTCTCATCCTATGCAATTCTCACGCATGCCCTTTGACAAATCCTACTAAGGTCTACTCAAGGGAATAAAAAATCTACTCTTGATTTTGCTCTGGTTCCTTTCGTGTTTTATCTATGTTTAAGTGGTATTAGGGTTGTCCACTTCCTATACCTCCCACTAACTACTTGGAACATTGACATCCTTCTCATGTCCTATCTGTCCTTGATGATAGAAAGCAGTGTGGTATAGAAGATAGAGTGGTGAACTTAGAGACAAGAAGAATTGGGTTCAAATTCCACCTCCAATGAGCTGCATGATTGCTTATTAGCAAGTCATATAACATCTCCGAGCCTCAGTTTTCCCATATGTGAAGAGAGAACAATATCTAATAGGATGATTGTGGTGTTCACATTAGATAATTTATGGAAAACACTTTGATACCTTTAAGTGCTAAGTGACAGATGTTACTATTAAGGGAAGAATATTAATATAGCTTTGCACTATTTCTTCTTCACAAATATTGTAATTATTAACAATGTGATGTGACCTATTTAGACCTACCCTTTCCATTGAAAGGTTTCTATATCTTTCCATCTCCCTTTGGTTTATATACAAATTTGATTCTTCAGAAATCCTGCTACTCCATAATTTGCAGTCATAAGGCATCACTGAGAGAATACTGGCATTCAAAAAGTGAGCTTTAGTGACAAGATCATCTAAACTAAGAAAATATATATAATGGTACTCAGTGATTTCAAAGCAAAGGTGGACACAGAGAATGATGTTGAAAAATATACTAGAAAATAGAACTCTGGATTAGGAAAGGAGAGAAGCCAAAAGCTTGTGGATTACATAGATATCTGGGTCCTGATGTAACAGGACCTCTCCTCTCTAAGAGGAGAATCACATGGGGCAGCTAGGTGGTGCAATGAATAGAGCTCTGCCCTTAGAGTCAGGAGGACATGAGTTCAAATCCAGTCTCAGACACATGACACTTTACTAGCTGTGTGACCCTGGGCAAGTCGCTTACCATCAACTGCTTCACAAAAAAGAAAAAAAAAAGAAGAGAATCATATTTGGTTTCTACCTTTGCAACATCACTCACAGAGCCACCATATGAGTTCAGGCCATTACTATCTCTCACCTGGACTATTGCGACAGCTTTCTACCTGGTCTCCCTGCCTCGACTTTCTCCCCACTCCAAGTCATCCTCCACTCAGCTTCCAAAGTTATTTTCCCAAAGTACAGATTTGTCCATGTCACCCCACTATTCAATAAATTCCAAAGGCTCCCAATTGCCTCCTGAGCAAGATAAATACATTTCTTTGGCATTTAAAGCTCTTTATTATCTTGTTCTTTTTTACCTTTTCAGGCTTCTTACACTTTGCTCCCCTCTATATACTCTAAAAGCCAGCTCACTAGCCTTATTGCTCTTCCTTGAACATGACACTCCAGCTCCTGAATCTGTGATTTGCCCTGGCAGTCTTCCATGCCTGGAATGCTCTGCTCCCTTACCTCTCTGTCTCTTAGCTTTCCTAGCTTCCTTCAAGATTCAGCTTAAATCCCACCTTCTTGATGAGACCTTTTTTGTGGCACTGCCCATCCCCACCTCCCCCCCACCTCACCTGCTACTGGCTTCCTTCTGAGAATACCTTCCATTTACTCTGTATATATCTTATAATTATTTACTTGCATATTACTTCTTTATATCCTCAGCACTCAGTTCAGTACCTTCCATATAGTGCATGCTTAATAAGTTCTTATTAATTGAAAAGAAATTAACTATTTTAGCAGATAAAAAATAATTCACTAATATGGCATCTGTAGTTTCTCTCCTTTCTTCTTGATCAGTGACACCTACTTTATAAAATGCCTACTCTATAAAATATTTGTAAGAATAATTGCATACAAATTTGGTGACCAAGTGAGAAGGGAACAGACAAGTTTCCATAGATGACTTTCTATAATAGAACATAGCCCATAGCCTCACAGTTGCACAATTGACAAAGTAATGCAGGGAATGCAAACTACCACTTCATTTAGTGTTTTTCAGTAAGTACCCCAAAAAAAGCATTCCATAGTGGACATAACAAAGCTGAAAACACTTCTTTAGCAAGATATCCTCTATGCTTGTGTGAAGATAAGGTGAGATTTATTGATATACTCATAAAGATACTTCATATTTTTTTATTTATCTGCTATCATTTATTAATTTTCTTATTTATCTACTTATCTATATTCATCTATCTACGTACTGAAACTGGATCTCTACAGCTTTTTCAGGCTGAAAGTAAAGTTGTCATTCATGGGCTTGAATCCATTGCTTCTTTCTGACCTAGGACAGTTTACCACTCATTAAGCAGTGTGGTAGCCCACTCTTCCTAAGGGCGTATCATATTGGTGCTGGACTTAGTGCAAACACCTAAATAGCTTTTGTATCATATTATCTGCCAGCCTTGGCCTCCCTGGTAGCAGGGATTACAGGCATGTCCCACCATACCTGGTGACATACCTTTTTTTTGGTCCTATAATTATTGGCATCAGTTATTGGCCTAATCTAGGGAAACATCCTTGCCAAAGTGTTTGCCATTGCCATGGAGAATTTACTGATCAGAATTCAATGGAAAGAAGGATTCCCTATAGATGATGAGGTCATTTTGGTTCTTCTTTTTACTGATTACTCTGAATTCTAGAAAGCAACAGGACCTTTTCAATGAGATCCAGAGTTATTTATAAGAGATCTTGGTGATCCACATGGGAAAAAGTGATATAGAAGAAGAGTTCATTTGCTTGTATTATGACGGGTGGTTGGATTGGTAACCCATTAAGTAATGTATTATCGCACATATCGTGGACAGTCATGATAGGTGAGCAACGAACTAACAACAGAAGAGACCAATAAGAGAATGTACTGCATCCTCTTGGGAAAATTGCACTCAAAAAACTCAAATTTATGGGTGATCAGAAGGGCAGTGGAGAACGTAGGGTGGGTATATGTAGGCTCCAACATATTTACCTTGGTGACCAATGCACAAGAAAGAGCATAATGTGTGTATCATCCAGGAAATATATGACCAGGAAGATTACTATTACAGCAAGATTAATGGATTAAAATGGTAGAAAGAAAATATGAAAATACCTAGAAGACTTCCAGTATGGTTGTGTATACATTCTGCTGGTTACTTATGGAAGAGCAGAGAATCAAATAACACTAGCTGGAAAAGGGTTGGTTGGTTGTGATCTATATGGATAAAAGAAATGCCTATATTGATGAACTCATAGGCCCACTGATGTATGGAAGTCTATGTCTCTGTGCATCTATTTATCTGTCTGTTTATCTATCTATCCATCATCTGTCTATCTACCTATTTCTTCTTCCATCCATCTATCATCTCTCTATCTGTCTCTACACAGTTAGATCTATAAATATGTATATATATATATATATATATATATACATATATGTATATATATTTATGTTTATAGAGATATAGAGCTATAGATCTACACACAAACAGACATACACCTAATTGTTAAGGTGCAGGTTGGCATAACATACAGAGAACTGACTTGAAATCAGGAAGAACTGAGTTAAAATCCTGTCTCTAATAGTCTCTAGTTATATGACCCTAGGCAAAGTCAATTAACTGCTCCTTGCTTGTTTCCTCATTTGTAAAATGGAGATAAAAATAGAGCTCTTAGACTGATTAAATGTTAGTTCACTCTACCTTACTATGATGAGCAAAACTTCAGAAGACCTTATTTCTTTCACCTATGTTAAACTGCTTTAATGAATAGCAGCTGATTAGACCCACAGCCCTTTTGTGTAGGTCCTTTGACTGCTAGGTCTGTAGAACCCCCTGGGATCACTCTCTCTAGGGATCAAGATCTCATCTCCTCAGGGACTTCTTGGAGCCAGGATGGCAGAGTAAGCATAAATCACCTTAACTCTCTCATATTCACCTCCAAACTACACTCCAACTCCAAACTAAAATCATAACCCCAAACAAATCTTGGAACAGCAGAACCAGCAAAAAGACAGGGTGAAACAATCTTTTAGCCAAAGAAACCTGGAAAATCAGCAAGAAAGGTCTGTCTCACTCAGGTAAAAGGAGAATGCAGTCCAGGATAGAAAGTGTCCCAGTAAGCCCCACCTCAGCAAACCTACAGGACAGCCTGATCCCAGTGTGGTGGAGCAAGCAAACACCAACACCAGCACCCCCCGCATGCCTCAACATAGCCAGAGGAATGGCAGACTTCAGCTCAAAGAACTGCCAAGTGCCTCAGCATAGCCCCAGGCAAACAGGCAGCAGCCAATGGGCAGACCACCTGTACTTCAGTGTAGCCTAGGGGAAAGACAGAAACACCCCACTGGCCTCAACACACCCCAGACACCAGCTGTAGGACCCTGGCTCAGTACCAAGTAAGCTGCCAGACCTCTATGGCCTCCAGCAGCACCAACCCCCCCCCCAACTTCTACCCTTTCATCACAGCACCAAACATGAGGGTCCCCCATGGGCCTCAGGGCAGCATCAGTGCAGCACCAAGTAAATAGCTAGGGCCTGCACCTCTGGCACTGAGAAGCCTGAGACAGTGCCCCTTCCACCCTGGGAACAGAGCTCATATTTAAAAGAAAGGAAAAAGGCCAAAAGAGATGAGCAAACAACAGCAATAACAACAACAAAAAAGAATCTGACCATAGAAAGTTATTATGGTGATGGGGAAGAGCAAGACACAAACTCAGAAGAGACCAACAATGTCAAAACACCTATGGGCAAAATCCCAAAGGAAAAGGGGAAGTGATCTCAATCCCAGAAAGAACTCATGGAAGACCTCAGAAAGGAGCTTAAAAAACAGATAAAAGAGGTAGAAGAAAAATTGGGAAAAGAAACAAGAGTGATGCAAGAGAATTATGAAAAATAGAAAGAGTCAACTGCTGGGAAAAAGAAAACAAGTACTTAAAAAGTAGTATGGGCCAAATGGAAAAGGAGACACAAAAATCCATTGAAGAAAACAGCTCCTTTAAAGGTAGAATTGGCCAAATGCAAGAGGAAGTACAAAAGCTAACAGGAAAACAACTCCTTCAAAGTTAGAATTGGATAAGTGGAAGCTAACGACTCTATGAGACATAAAGAATCAATCAAACAAATTGAAAAGAATGAAAAAAATTTGAAGAAAATGTAAAATATCTCACTGGAAAAACAACTGACTTGGAAAATAGATCCAAGAGAGACAATGTCAGAATCATTAGACTACCTGAAAACTATAATCAAAAGGAGGAGCTGGACAGCATCTTTCAAGAAATTATTAAGGAAAACTGTCTTCATATCCTGGAACCAGAAGGCAAAATAGGCATTGAAGTAATCCATCGATCACCTCCTGAAAAGAGATCCCAAAATAAAAACTCCAAGGAATATTGTAGCCAAATTACAGAACTATCAGGTCAAGCAAAAAATATTGCAAGTGGCCAGAAAGAAACAATTCAAATAACAGAGAGAGACAGTCAGGATTACATAGGACTTCGAAGCTGCAACATTAAAAGATTGGAGGTCATGGAACATGATATTCTGGAAGGCAAAGGAACTAGAACTACAACCAAGAATCACCTACCCAGTGAAATTAAACATAATACTTCAAGGGAAGAAATGGTCATTCAATGAAAAAGAAGGATTTCAAGCTTTTATGAGAAGACCAGAATGGAGCAAAAAAATTTGATCTCCAATATCAAGACCCAAGAGAAGCCTAAAAAGGTAAAAAGTGAAAAGAAAATATAAGTGATTCAATGGAGCTAAACTGTTTTCAGCCCTACATGGGAAGATGATGCTTGTAATACTTAAAAATGTACCACTAAATATGTTTAATATATATAATAACATATCATATTTTATATATATATATATATATATATATATATATATATATATATGTGTGTGTGTGTGTGTTATGTATATATTGCTTGTTGTCTTGGAGAGGAGGGAGTGCAAGGAGGAAGGGAGAAAAAAATTGGAACTCAAAATCTTATTAAAGTGAATGTTGAAAACAAACATAAACAAATAAATATTTAAAAAAATAATAATAATTCTTCTGCCAATAGCACAGCTAGAAGGAATATACATAGACAAAGGGTACGGTTATAAGGTGAATTTGAGGGAATGACAAAAAAATTAAGAGATGAAAAAGAGGAGTACACTGGGTGTAGGAAGAAGGGAGAGGTAGAATGGGATAAATTATTTGACATGAAGAGGCATGAAAAACATTACAGTGGTGGGAAAGATGAGAGGATGGGCAGTGGGCATCACTTGAACCTTGCTCTCATAAGTATTTGCTCAAAGAGGGAAAGATATATACAATCAGTTAAATACAGAAAACTCTCTTATCTGATAGGAAAGTAGGAGGGAAGGAGATTAAGTAAAAAAGGAGGCGGGACTGATAAAAGAGAGGGTAGACCAGGGGAGGTGGTAGACAGAAACAAAACACTGTCTAAGAGGGAAAGGGTGAAAGGAGAGAGAGGACAAACAGGAGGAAAAATAGGATGGAGAGAAATACACAGTAATCATAACTGTGAATGTGAATGGGATGAATTCTGTCATAAAACAGAAGCAGATAGCACAGTGGATCAAGAACCAGAATCCTACAATATGTTGTTTACAAGAAACATACTTGAAGCAGAGAGACATACACAGAGTAAAGGTAAGGCACTGGAACAGAATCTATCATGCTTCAGCTGAAGCAAAAAAAAAAAAAAAAGGCAAGGGTGGTAATCCTGATCTCAGATGAAGCAAAAGCAAAATAATCCTATTTAAAAGAGATAAGGAAGGAAAGTGCATCTTGCTAAAAGGAAACATAGACAATGAAGTAAAATCAATACTGAATGTATATGCACCAAGAGTATAGCATCCAAATTCTTTAATTTTTAATTTTTTTATAAATTTATTTATTTTTGGTTTCCAGCATTTACTTCCACAAGATTTTGAGTTCCAAATTTTCACCCCATCTCACCCCTCCTACCACCCCAAGATGGTATGCATTCTGAATATCCCTTCCCCTAGTCTGCCCTCTTTTCTATCTCTCCTCCCCCTTCTCTTGTCCCCTTCCACTTCTATTTTCCTGTGGGGCAGGATAGATTTCTGTACCTCATTTCCTGTATTTCTTATTTCCCAGTTGCATGTGAAAACAATTTTTAACATGTGTTTTTAAAACTTTGGGTTCCAAATTTTCTCCCTTCCTCCCTCCCCACCCACCCTCATTGAAAAGGCAAGCAACTCAATAGAGGTTAAACATGTGCAGTTATGCAAAACATTTTCATAGTAGATTGTGTTGTAAAATACTAACTCTATTTCCCTTAATCCTATCCTGTCCGCCCATTTATTCTATTCTTTCTTTTGACCCTGTTTCTCCTAAGAAGTATTTGCTTCTGATTACCCCCTTTCCCAATCTGCCCTCCTCTCTATCATCCCCCTGCTCTCTTGTCCTCCCTGCCTATTTTTCTGTAGGGTAAGACAGATTTCCACACCCCATTGAGTGTGTATGTTATTCTTTCCTTAAGCCAGGATCCTATGAGAATAAGACTCACTTATTCCCTCTCACCTTCGTCCATTTCCCCTCCACTGTAAGAGCCTTTTCTTTTCTGTTTTTTTTTTGTGAGATGATTTACTCCTTTCTACCTCTCCCTTTCTCCTTATACTAGTTTAATCCTCTCTCATCCCTTAATCTATTCTCCAGATATGACCCCTCCATCTTCAACTCACCCTGTGCCCTTTATCTATCTATCTATTTATCTATCTATCTATCTATCTATCTATCTATCTATCTATCCGTCTGTCTATCTATCTATCATCTATCTATATACATACATATATTTTTTTCCCTCTAACTACCCTAATACTAACAAAGGTCTCATGAGTTATAAATATCATCTTTCCATGCAGGAGTGTAAACAGTTTAACCTTAATAAGTCTCTTATGATTTCTCTTTCCTGTTTACCTCTTCATGTTCCTCTTGAGTCTTGTATTTGAAAGTCAAATTTTCTATTCAGCTCTGGTCTTTTCATCAAGAATGCTTGAAAGTCCTGTATTTCACTGAATTACCATTTTTTTCCCTGAAGGATTATACTCAGTTTTGCTGGGTAGCTGATTCTTGGTTGTAATCCTATCTTTTTTGCCCTCTGGAATATTAGATTCCATGCCCTGTGGTCCTTTAATGTAGAAGCTGCTAAATCTTGTGTTATCCTGATTGTGTTTCCACAATACATGAATTGTTTCTTTCTGGCTGCTTGTAATATTTTCTCCTTGACCTGGGAACTCCAGAATTTGGCCTCAATATTCCTAGGAGTTTTCCTTTGGGGATCTCTTTCAGGAGGTGATTGGTGGATTCTTTCAATTTCTATTTTGCCCTCTGGGTCTAAAATATCAGGGCAGTTTTCCTTGAGAATTTCTTGAAAGATGATGTCTAGGCTCTTTTTTTGATCATGGCTTTCAGATAGTCCAATAGTTTTTAAATTGTCTCTCCTGGATCTATTTTCCAGGTCAGTTGTTTTTCCAATGAGGTATTTCACATTGTTTTCTAATTTTTCATTCTTTTGGATTTGTTTTACAATGTCTTGATTTCTCATTAAGTCATTAGCTTCCAATTGCTCTATTCTAATTTTTAAGGAAATATTTTCTTCAGTAATCTTTTGGACTTCCTTTTCCATTTGTCCAATTTTGCTTTTTAGGGCATTCTTCTCCTCATTGGCTTTTTGGACCTCTTTTGCCATTTGGGTTAGGCTATTTTTTGAGGTGTTATTTTCTTCAGTATTTTTTGGGGTCTCCTTTAGCAAGCTGTTGACTTGTTTTTCATGGTTTTCTTGCATTACTCTCATTTCTCTTCCCAGTTTTTCCTCTGCTTCTCTTATTTGCTTCTCAAAATCCCTTTTGAGGTCTTCCAAGGCCTGGGACTGATTCATATTTTTCTTGGAGGCTTTGGATGTAGGAGCTTTGCCTTTGTTGTCTTCTTCTGGTTGTATGTTTTGATCTTCTTCATCACCAAAGTAAAATATATAGTCTGAATCTTTTTGCGAGGTTTGCTCATGATCCCAGCCAATTACTTGAGTTTTAAACTCTTTGTTAAGGCAAGAGTCTGCTTCCCCATGTGGAGAATTTACTGTCCCAAGCTTCAGGGGTTTTGTGCAGCCATTTTCAGAGATACTTCTAGGGACCTGTACATTTTCAGTTCTTCCAAGGTGGTATGATAAGGGGCAAGGTGTTCACTCCTTTCCTGGTTTATGAGTGACCACAAGCAGTCTTTTCTGTCTTGGAACTGTGAGGAAGGTTTCATCTCCACAGCCACTTACAAGGTCCACCACTCCAGCGTTGTTCCTCCTCGTCCCAGGACCACCACCCAGAATTGTGACCCAAATCCAAGCAAAGGCAAAGCAAGAGATTCTTGCCTCAGCACTGGCAAAGAGATCCCTGCAATCCCCCTCTGATCAGCCACTGGATTCCCCCTCAGTCTGTGCTCTCAGGACTCAGCCACTTCCCCGGGGCCGGCGCTCTGCACTCTGGAACTGGCTATGCGACCTAGCTCCTCTCTCACCGCAGAAACAGACTTTTTCCACTGACCTTCTAAGTTGTCTTTGGCATTCCTGGTTGAGAAGTCTGGAATCTGCCATAGCCCTCTGAGGCCTGCTCCAGTTTCGCTGCAGCCTGCGCACCCATGCCATGCTGTGCTCCTCTTACAGCCTGGTACGGTATACCTTTCTGATCAACCATCCAGGCTCTCTGGGGCTGGAAATTTGCTTCACTTTGTCTTTTTGTGGGTTCTGCTGCTTTAGAATTTGTTTAGAGCCATTTTTTAACTGGTATTTGAAAGGTTTGGGGGGGAGATCGAGCAAGTCACTGCTTTCACTCCATCCCCTAGTATTCAAATTCTTAAAGGACAAATTAAGTGAGTTACAGGTTCATGACAAAACAAGAGATAGAGAGCATTATGAAATGTAAAGTAGATAATTTTGATTATATTAAATTTAAAAGCTTTTGTACAAACAAAATCAGTGCAACAAAGATTAGAAGGAAAGCAGAAAGCTGGGAAACATTTTTTTTTTACAGTAAGAGTCTCTGATAAAGGCCTCATTTCTCAAATATATAGAGAACTGAGTCAAATTTACAAGAATACAAGCCATTCCCCAGTTGATGAATCTCAAAGGATATGAACAGGCAGTTTACAGATGTGGAAATCAAAGCTATCTATAGACATATGAAGAAGTGTTCTAAATCACTTTTTTTTTGGGGGGGGGCTAGGCAATGAGTTTAAGTGACTTGCCCAAGGTCACACAGCTAGTAAGTGTCAAGCGTCTGCATCTAACTCACTTTTGATCAGAGAAATGCAAATTAAAACAACTCTGAGGTCTTATCTCATACCTATCAAATTGGGTAATATGACAAAAAAGGAAAATTATAAATGTTGCAGAGGATATGGTAAAATTGGGACACTAATGCATTGTTGGTAGAGGTGTGGACCAATCCCCATTCTGGAGAGCAATTTGCAACTATGCCCAAAGGACATCCAAACTGTGCATACCTTTTGATCCAGCAATACCACTGCTAGGTCTGTATAATAAAGATCATGAAAAAGGGGAAAGGACCCGCATGTGCAAAAATATTTATAGCAGCCCCTTTTGTGGCGGCAAAATATTGGAACCTGAGGGGATGGCCATCAATTGGGAAATGGCTGAGCGAGCTTGGCATGTGAATGTAATGGAATACTATTGTGGAATAAGAAATGATGAACAGGCAGACTTCAGAAAAACCTGGAAAGATTTGTATGAACTAATGCAAAGTGCAATGAGCAGAATTAGGAAAACATTGTTCATAGTATCAGCAACAGTGCACAATGATTAACTATGAATGACTCAGCTCTTCTCAGCAACACAATGATCTAAGACAAGTACAAAGGATTCACAAAGGAAAATGCTATCCACATCCAGATAGTGAACTGATGGACTCTGAATGCAGATCGAAGCACGCTTTTTTCACTTCCTTTATTCTTTTTCATGGCTATTTTTTACTTTTGATCTGTTTCTTCTTTCACATCTGTGACTAATATGGAAATACGGTTTCCATGATAGCGCACGTGTAACCTATTATCAAATTGCGTACCATTTTAGGAAGAGAGGAGGGGAAGGAGAAGGGAGAAAAATTTGGAACTCAAAATCTTGTAAAAATGAATGCTAAAAATTGTCTTGACATGTAACTGGGGGAAAAATTAAATGCCATTTTAAAAATAGCACTCACCTCCTAGGACATGAAGATCAAATGACAAAACACATTTAAAGTGCTTTTCAAACCTTAATGTGATATGTAAATGCTATTATCATCTGTGTGTATACATACATATTTCCAATATGTTGCTTTACATTTTTCAATTACATTTTGTGAAAATTCCTTTTCTTTAAAATATATAGAATGAAAAAAAAATTAGGATAGAATGGCAATGGAATCTTAAAATCCCTTGTTTCCTTCAAGGCTCAGCTAAAATTCCATTTACTACCCAGTAACAACAGCAGTAATCTTTGTATAGTGCTTTGAGAAGCCCTTCACATGTTACCTCCTTTGATGCCTGTATTAATCCTCCATTCAATAGTGCCATAGCCCTCTACCCCCTGGAAATTACTTGGTGTTTACTTTCTACTACATATTTTGTATTTATTTACTTATACTGTATGTTTCTTTCCAGGTGAATGTAAACTACTTGAGGGCAGGAATAGTTTTGTTTTTATTCTTTGTATTCCCATCATAGTACCTGGCGCATAGAAGGTGCTTAATAAATGTTTATTATGGACTGATAGGCATTTTAAGAAAGAAAGAAAGAATGAACAAAATAGGGTATTAATCAGCTTTTCTACTAATACCTAAGTTGTGAGAGGTAGGGGAGAAGAGCTTGGATTGAGGGAAAGGATGCAGAGAAGGTAATTTTGAAATATAGTAGAGCGTGGGCCTTAGATTGATCACTAAAAGAGACTGATTTGGAGAGCCTCTAGTTATGGAGGTAGGAAAGTAATGAAGAAAGGGGGCTGGTTAAGAGGACACCAGGTCCTCTTATAGATCCATAATTGCATGGATTTAAGTGAGGGCTAGCAGAGGCCTCTGACAGCACCTGCTACTTTACAGTTTTCCCTGGAGCTAGCCCTATTTAGGAGAAGGAACCATTGTTTCAAACCACTAGAAGAACAACAGTTGAGTTTTTGGGTGGAAAATAAGGGGTGGAGCATCCTACCAAACTCTAGGTAATGCACTCCATAGGCTCATGCTACAAGGGAAAACTGTGATAAGCCCTGAGAAGTCAAGGCAGAAGGCACCTTTATCAATGAGGATAAAGATTCCAAGCCATATAATGAAATAAAATCTCCTCTTCCATTTCCTCCTCCTTCCCCCCACACTCCCAAAACAGACAAGGAGAGAAAAAAAAAAACCAACAACAAATTGCCCACCTTACAATGCTGAGACCAATGACAATGCCAGGGGCTTTGCTCACTAATCTTTTCATGTGTTTAAGCTCTGAAGTTGCCTTCTGTTTTCTTAAAAGGCCACCCAGGAGCTTTGTGAGGTCTGAGTTTCTCCTTTTAAATGGAAAACTGCCTCCACAGCCAATGAATAGGACAGAACCTCACTAGTCACTGGAAGCCTACTGACATTAGTAATAGAGGGAGAAAGAAATATGTGCCAAGACGATAGGGAGAGGAAGAAAGAATGATGTGATTACGATGGAAAGTTGGATTAATTCCAAGAAATCTAAAGATTTGAAGGACAGAGGATTGTTCTTTGTTTGTTTTTTGAAAGGCCGGCAGAGAAAACCAATCATTTTAACTGAACAAAGAATAGAGACAGGATGTTCCTTAAGAAAGAGAACAGAACTTGTATTCATTAAGACTGCTTTCCAATCCAGGTTTCTCTGCTGACTGCAGAGGGTTCAGCAGGAAAGCATGATCTGTCTAATGAGGTTATGGGAAACAGAGCTTCTGTTTGGGACCTACAAGGCATCTCCCTGACCAACCCTCTGCATTTGCAATCTGTATAACCCTATGCTGGACACCTAACATCTCTGATCCTCTTGGTATATACATACATACATACATATATACATACATACATACATACATACATACATACATACATACATACATATACACATAAATACAGATGGATAAGATAGATATTGATATAGACACATACACATAAAGTGATGAAATACTTACAGTATTTCTTTACTTATAAGACTGGTACTTCAAGTATTATTTTCCTACTTGATCCTCTAGACTTTGAAGAGGTTCCGAATCTTATTTGGCCTACTGCCCCCTTTTCAAAAAAACAAATTGCTCAGCAACCACTTGGAAATTTATTTTCTTTAACCTTTTAACAGTTTTTTTGAAATTTGTATCATTCTAAAAAATATGTAAATTTTAAAAATGATGAATCTTATATTTAATAATCTATTGTAAATTTGTGGGTTTTTTCCTACGTTGAAATTCTGAGTCATGTAACCATATACTATATGGTATATAGTACCATATTGTAAACAAGGCATTACATGCACATATTCCTGCAGATGCATGCTGGACTTCCCGAAAAATTCATGACAGACTCACCTGCCAACACTTGCTTGTTAAGACCACGGGTCAGACTTGACCACTGATAGATTGTTTTAACTTGCATTTTGTGTGTTTATTTGGAAAATAATGTAATCACTATGGCTTTTTTCATCTGTTCTATAACAGATGAACCATGTACGAACTGTTTTTCCAAATTTTCTTATCTTCTTTCCTTGTACTTCTACTGCCCTTTTATTTTTATTCAAGCCTCCCAGTTGTACCTGAGGCTACTACTGTCCCCCTGGCTCATTCTAGAACACACTAGGGGCAGCTAGGTGGTGCAGTGGATAGAGCACTGGCCCTAGAGTCAGGAAGACTCATCTTCCTGAATTCAAATCTGGCCTCATACACTAACTAGCTGTATGACCCTGGGCAAGTTACTTAACTTTGTATGTCTCATCTCATCTATGAAAAATAAGCTGGAGAAGGAAATGGCAAACTGCTCCAGTGTCTTTGCCAAGAAAATCCCAAATGGGGTCACAAAGAGTTAAACAATTGAAATGACTTAACACCCCAACACATATGTGCAAACACTTAACCTCTGTTTGCCTCAGTTTTCTGAACTGTAAAATGAGGCTAATAATAGCCCCTACCTCCCAGAGATGTGTGGATCAAATGAGGTAATATTTTTAAAGTGCTTAGCACAGTACCTGGCACTAGTAGAAGCTAAATAAACCTTTCCTTTCTTCCTGTCTCTAAGAGTCAAGTACTTTAGGGTGGTGAATTGGATAGAACAGTGTAGAAATAGGTAGAACCTGAGTATAAATCCTGCCTCTGACAAATTACTAGCTCTATGACCCTGGATATGTCCCTTATCTCCTTGGCTTCAGTTGGCTCATCTGTAAAATTCTGGACTTGCTGAACTCTAAAGCTCATTCCAGCTTCAAATCTACATCCCAATCTACAGATGAGGAAAGTGGGGATATGAAATGTTAAATGATTTGCTTATGGTCAACAACTAGTAAATGTTAAAAGTAGAATTTGAACATAGGTCTCTCCTGACTCCAAAACCAACCCTCTTTTTACTACATCAACCTATCTCACAGTTTTGCTTTGGCCCTCTCTTGTTCACAGACACCAAACTCAGAATTCCTTTTAACCTCAGATAGTTTGGTACAGTCATTTGTAGATAAGTTCATAGTTCATTATCTCTGCCCATTCTTTGTGTGATACCTTTTCTCAGGCTGTCTGGACCACCACAGTAAAGTGGACTCCAGCCTCTCAAACCTCGAATTACAATAATCATATCTGATAGGGATATTGACACATTGACTATGGAACTGGACTGAATCTTAGCTTAGGACAGGATGGAGACTCCTGAGTTGACAGCTAGTGTCACTGTTATAATAATGTCACCCCCATTCTTCTAATGGGATTGTGGCTGCCATTTGCACGGTGGAGTGGGCCAATTTCTATGTTTCTATGTTAAATACCCACAGGCAATAATCCCCATTATGGGCCAGTGACTTGGAAAATGTTATTATTAAATCAAAGCCATTTGTAATAAGAGTGGAAATTCATCTGAAACTATAAAATTTTGTTGCTTACAGCTAGGCATTAAGAAAGCAAACTGAGCAAGTCTCTCCAAATCCAGTTCCCCCCAAACTTTGTTCCCACATGAAGTCTTTTTAGGCCAAATTTTATAGTGTGGTGATATTTTAAATCCAAGCCAGATTTCAAAGGTAAGAATGGTTTGTCATAGGAAAATTGGCTCCTTTAGAGTCCCCAGTAACAGCAGAATCTTCATGACTAGGGAGGAATCAGAGCCTAGTACTGTTTACTGAGTTTGATTAAAAATTCATTTAGAAAGTCTTATTCTTCTGAAGCTCCCATTTCTTCCACATTCACTTAGATTGGCAAAGATGAGATCTTTGCTTCTTACAGGGTTCTTATGGCTTATTATGAGTAATTAAGGCCACTGATAGTAAGCAAAGGTTAGCTATAGTCCAGAGCCAGATAGAGCAAGAGAATTGCTGTCCAGAGCTCACACTATCCTCTCATTGCTGGCAGATAAATAAAGAGTAAATAGTTTTGTATAATGTATGAGTCCTGCAGTTGATTGACAAAGCCCTTTACCTAGAGCCATGATTAGCCATTTTGGCACTCTGAGGCAATTTAACTGAATTGAGGGAGGTGATATCCTGGAATACCACAAGGCCACTGCTGACGATCCCCCCCACACACACACCCCGGGAGGGAAGAGAAAGGCAAGAAGCATGCCATATATTATGCTCCTTATTTCAGTGATTTATTCTTGCTAACTAGGTTCTAAGCTTAATTGCAAGCTGCTGGGTTGCAAGTACTCTCAGTATTTTCAAATTTGGATGCCCTATGCCTAGTCGCCATGCTCTAGTTACAGATAAACCACCTCCAATGTCAAAATGATTGCAAGAAAAAAAAATCATCCCATAAAAAACACAACAAGGAGATGGAAGGCCTTGGTGTTCATCTTGATACTAGCTTTCTATTAGTATTACTAAAGGCTTTCTTAGAGAGAGATAATGAATCATGTTGCCAAGTTTTATGGGAATTCTTATCCAATCTTACTTGGTGACCAAGTTTTTCTCTCTTTTGCACTATCTTTGTCCTGTTCCTTTGAAGGCAAACTCAAGTTTTATTGAGTATGGATATATAGGCAGCTAAATGGCATACTGCATAGAGTGCTAGATGTGGAGTAAAGAAGACCTCAGTTCAAATCTTCTCTCAGCCACTTACTAGCTATGTAACCCTGGGTAAGTCACTTTACTTTCAGCCTCAGTTTTCCTCATCTGTTAAATGGGAATATTAATAGCACCTACCTCACAGAGTTGTGTGAATCAAATGAAATAACATCAAAGTGCTATATAAGTTCTAGTCATCATTATTTCTCTTGCAGTGGTCTTTCTCAAAGGACTTGGAAGAACTGGAAACAGTTTCATGGCAGAACAAGTTGTCAAAGTATAAGTGATATGAATTGGTCAGATGCTACTTACTTTCTTCCTTGGTTCATGGATGAGCTTCATGGACCTAAGGCCCCAAAACTAAGAGGAATGATACAGGAGGGAGTGGAGATGTTTCACAATGGCAATGTGAAGGAAGTCACAAATTAAAATGATGGAAGGAAAGTTGCCTTCCTCCCTAGCTCCCCACTTCCAGACATACCATTTCCTTATAATTTGAGAGATAGTCATCCTCTCTTTTTTCATGATGTTGCTTGAGGACAGAAGTATATAATTAGATTTTTTTAGAAGGCAAAACATGCAAGAAACATTCCATCAGATTCTCTTAGCTATATTTGAGTCAGTAAGGTACAGTGGGTAGATAGTGAGTGAGCTTAATTAGTGGTCAGAAAGAGTAGATTTCAAATATTGCCTTTGATAGTTACTGTGTGATCATGGGCAAATCACTCAATCC
The DNA here is from genome assembly GCF_003287225.1 of Phascolarctos cinereus. Taxonomy (NCBI): domain Eukaryota; kingdom Metazoa; phylum Chordata; class Mammalia; order Diprotodontia; family Phascolarctidae; genus Phascolarctos; species Phascolarctos cinereus. Next base: position 116,796,307 of record NW_027555847.1, read on the forward strand.
ATGTGAATCTCAGGCTTCTCATTTGTAAATAGGGACACTTTTAGCTATGGTATTTACCTGTTAAGGCTCATTCCTTTTTCTGCTTATGTTGGTGGGGAGGTAGCAGAGAAGTAGGAGATTCAGGGCTGCTCCTCTAATCCCAAGTCTGGTGTCCCATGGAAAGGGAAGGCATCTGTCCTTGAGTCACTACTGTCACCTTCCCAGCCCCTGATCTCTTCATTCTCTAAGAAGAGTCTTGAGAAGTACTAAGGCAAGGTTTCTCAATGCAGTGGTGAGAGATTTAGGTCAGAAGACTAGTAGAAGGCAAAGAAAAAGAAAAACACACTGAGAGAAGATCAGGTTATCATGGAAGCACGTTGTTTATTAGCAATGATCATAGGTAGGGGAGTTACAGAATTACTGTGTAGAGTCCTGGAACCAGAGCTCAAGCAGTAACTGGCTTGTGGGCTTCAACTCTATAATTCATTTTGTCTAGGTCAAGCAGAATCTGTTGTTTGTCTAGGAGAGATCAATAACGACTCCAGAGATTACAGCTGTTGGGGGGAGTTCAGCCTACTCACAGCGACGTGATATTCTAAGGGTGGAAGGCATAAAAATGCTACTGCCCGGGGCGGGGCGAGGGGGGGGTGTCCGAGTTCTTTCTACTAAGTCACAGGGTTGTTGTGTAAAATGTCTTACAAATTTTAAAGCTCTTTATGAATGTCAGTTTGGTATTGGGAACTCTGGGGAGGGGAAATTCCCCCTGATGCTCCTCCTTGGCAACTCACCATCTTGGAGAGAAATTAGTTAAAAAAAAAAAAGCAGATTTTGAAGTCTGCCTTAAACCTACGTTTACCTGACGCTAAGGCTCTCTCTGTTTCTGATACGTCATAGGATCAGGTGTTTGTTATTTTTGTTTTTTATTTCCTGATTCCATTTTGATCAGAATTAATACACCTCAAGCAGAGTAGGAATAAATTCCAAATTTCTAAAAAGGAAAGGAATTGAAAATTGCAAAAGCAAAAACAGGGGTGAACTGAAGACATTTATAAGAAAGCTGCATGGTTGATTTTTTTTTAACTCTTTCCTTTCCCCTTCATTTTTCAATGCTTCTTCCCCTTGTGTCTCTGAATATGGAAGGCTTCTGCTCCATTAGGAGCCAGATTCTAGGGGAAAAGGAAGGAGAACTCTGAGTGGAGAAATAGTCTCCCATTGCCTTTGTCTTTGAATTGCAGATTTTCATCTCAGAATTGAAATAATGACTCTTTCTAGCTCTTATATTTTCTCTGGGCCCAAGTATCTGTGGAATGGCAATGTTAAGCTATACATGAAGTAGTCCTGTTACTGTTGATTGCAATGGAGTAATTGAGTGAGACATGCTTCCCTTTCTGTTTTTCATATGACCCAGAGAACACAGGCTGAAACTGACCAGAAACAGATATTCACACTTAATACCATATGAAATAGGAGCCAGGGACTCGGATGGATCTGAGAGATGAAACTGGTAACATGGTGGTCGGTTTCCCCTTCTGGGTTTTTAGTGAGTTTGGGCATTTCTTCCTGTAACTGAGAGCCTTTCAGGAGGCCTGACAAATCCTATAATGTCATTTCATAAAGGTTATTCAAATTACAGATCTGCTACCCTGTAGGGGAATATGTCAGAATAATTTCCACTTAACTGGATTTCTTCTGGAAATAAACACATGAAAGGCACTTGTCATAGACTTTATCTCCTACAGAAAGAAGTGTAAGTTGTTGAAACAGCTACTGGGGAAAAGTGTTGCATGACACATTTCTTTGCCTGTGACACTTGGCCCTAAATCCATAAACCTTGGGTGGAATATGAGTGTAGAACAAGGCAAAATGAGAAGGTAGAAAAATAATAGTTACACTTGTTGAAGGTCCTTGGGCTCTCATGTCTGTGTTCCATTTCTATAATGTGTTCCTTCCCAGCCTCCAACCCTTAGGAGCCTTGGCTTCCTTAAGGACTCTGCCCAAAGTCATTTTCCTCCAGGAGGCCTTCCCTTAGTTATGCCTCCTGCTAGTACTATTCCCTCTAAGGTGACCTTCTGTTTATTCTGTATTTTTATTATGTTGTATTTACATATGTGATCTCTCCCATTGGAATATAAGCACTTTGAGGGAAGGAACCTTGTTTTTACTTTTTCTTGGTATCCCCAGTACTTTTTAGCAATACCAGATATTTAGTAAGCACTTAGTGAATTATTGTTGACTGGTTGATTAACCATGGTTATAAGAGACAAGAAAAGCATTAAAAAGTAAAAAGAAAGAAGAAAGAAAAGACATTTTCTTTCAACAGAATAAAGAAGAAAATTAAAAACAAACTAAAATTTTTTAAAATTTAAAAAGAAAAAATTAAAATTTATGGTGAATCCAAATGCCACATTTACCAAAAATAAGATTTAGCCTTCTCTCCATTTCAAATCTTGTAGAGAGATGTGAAGAAAAAAAGAAGTTTTACTAAAAGGAGTTTCAGATCTTTTTCTCTTTCTTGCCCACCCTCTGGTGAAGATGCTAATGAGCTGAGAAATGGCTTACCAGCAGGCAGAAGAGAAAAAAAAGGAGATTCTAATTCTCCAACTGGATAGCAGTCCCTGAATTATCAGTTCTTTTTTATGGCTGGCATTGCTCTGCAAAGCTTTTTTCCATGGTCCTCATTTGCTCCCCGTCTATGACTATTTCCACAATTTGGCTTTTCTGGGTTTCAGTTTTCCCATCTGTAAACAGAGAGGACTGCAGTAGCTATCTATGGTTCCTCCTAGCTCTAAATACTGTGGAAATATTTACCTGTGATCCTATGAATAGCACAATATACTCTGGGTAAAATTTGGTTTCAAGGCACTGAATCAGAGGTAGCCTTTATTCAGAGGAAGAAAAGACAGTCGCTCAACAGCCTTGGATTCCAATACACCTGCCTTATCCACAGTGCCTTCTTTCCTGAGTGTTCCAGTGAACAACACAATTAAAGGCTATGTTGTGTGGGGTGGTAGTGGTGCAGGGGGCACTTTAGGAATAAGGGGTGTCCTCAGTGCTCTGTCCTGGACTCAGTTCCCTTTCTCTCTGGTGATCCACTATTCTACTTGGTGATCTTATCAGGTCCCTTGAGTTCAATTATCCTTTCTATGTAGATGATTTCCAAATCTATTTATCCAGTCCTAACCTCCCTCCTGATGTATATATATATGGATGGTGAACTGCCTGCCTGTTATGTAACTTCCCTGGAATCTCCTGTGTCTCAAATTGATTTGCAACTTAATTCAAGACCAGCAAGGCATGACAGAGTTTCTTTAGCCAATACAAAAGTGCCTCATGTACAAAATCATTGAATTTCACCCAATAGCTTTAAAGCACGTCTCTAATATCTGGTTAATTAATTTACTGGTTGCTTCAAAGGAGATGTCTAAACTTTGTGTAAGCCTAATTCATACCTCTGATTAACTGATTTAATGGAAATATTCTTACTTGAAAAAAGGGTCAGTGCTGGAGAATTTTATTAGTTACAGTTATTCCTTCCATATTGAAGAGGTTGGGGCACGGTGCCCCCAAGATCTGGAAAATCCACATAACATTTGTTGTCCCTTCCTTCCTACCAGAGAAGAAATCTGAATTTTTTCTTTTTCTTTTACCTCATTATAAAATTTGGGTTGATGTTACACACTGCTACACATCGATTTTATGCATTTCTGAGTTTCTAAACTTTTTTTCTGAGTCACCTGCCAGCCTTTGTTTGTCATCCATGGGTTCCTCAAAACTCTCGAAAAATTCCCATTTGATTTCTTATGCCAACCCAAGATATATCAAAACTGCAATGGAGAAAGCCTCAGTGTGGAAAAGTGTATCTTATTCTAGTGATCAATCAACTCAATCTAGACCCTGACCCTACATCTTGAACATCATACTCAATCTTCAGTCTCCAACTTTGCTTTGACCATCCCCCACGCCTGGAATGTTCTCCCTCCTCAAATCAAATTTCATCTTCTATAGGCAACCCTTCCCAGTACCCTCAGCTGCTGGTATCTTCCCCTCTGATATTATTTTCCATTTATTCTGTGTGTATATTATATGTACTTAGCTATTTGCATATTGTCTTCTCCATAAAATGTGAGCTCATTGAACACAGATACGGTGTTTTTCTCTTTCTCTGTGTCCCCAGAACCTAGTGATGTGTCTGGAATGTAATAAACACTCGCTATATGCTTGTTGACCTAATTAAGGACACCGAGCATTAAGCACCAAGAAGAGGGACAAACTGGAAGTAGGAAAGAGGCACCAAAGATAAACTTTGCCTACTTCACAATTTCTCCTAGGGCTAGCCGTGCTACCAAATGTTGTGTAATATTTTGGACAAGGACAACATGTAACCATTTGAACATAGCAAACATATTCATAGCATTTCTTTTTTTGTTTTTTGTTTTTGCTTTTTTGTTTTTAGGCAATTGGGGTTAAGTGACTTGCCCAGGGTCACACGGCTAGTACGTGTCAAATGTTTGGTCTGAGGCTGGATTTGAACTCAGGTACTCCTCATTTCAGGGCTGGTGCTCTATTCACTGAGCCACCTAGCTGCCCCATATTCATAGTATTTCTCATCCAGCTCAGAGAAATATAATCTTGGAGCTCGTCTAGACCAGGGCTTAATAAACTTTTTCCACTTATGACTCCTTTTCCCATTTCTTCAGTGTTGACATGGTGTTGCCTGAGGGCATGCACAGTGCAAAGTGCACATGCTTTGTGTTCAGAACCAAGGCTACAGTGAAGTTGTGTGATGAAACAGGGGCAAGCGCTGCCAGAAACACCTTAGATTCATTACGTGTTTGATTTTTGAGTTTTAATTATGTGTTTGAATTTAATTTAAATGTTTAATTAATTTGATTATGTGCTTTAATTAATGTTTGGTCATTGTGCATTCAGAAACCTTTTACTGTTGCTAAATTTTTTGCCACCCCATATGGGGTGGTGACCCGTAGTTTAAGAGGCACTGAATTCCAGACCAGTTCCCTAATTTTACAGATGGGGAAACTACTAGACAGGGGATGTCACAAAGGTAGCACACAGCAGAGCAGTGATTTGAACTAGTCTTCTGACTCAAGTCTGCTGCTTTTTCTACTATGCCAACCTTCCTCTCCTTCATAGGCTTCTTGAAAAACCAAGCTAAAAAATAATTAAGGTAGAATTCTGATCTTGGCCAAGAAAATCTAGTCCTAACTGTTGCTGATAAGTTCTGAAACTTTGGGCAAAACAAAGCACAAATTTTTCATCACTAAATGGTGACAATATTTATATAACTTCACAGGACCATTGCATGGAAAGTGCCTTGTAGATTGTAAAGAGCTGTCTTAATATCAAGTATTATTGATTACAACCCTCTGCCCGAATTCTTTTAGGCACTAAACCTGTGGGCCTGTGCCTAGTGTTATTTAGACTGATTTAGCTCCCCAGAGAATAAATGATTTTCAGTAGTGTTGGTAAGATCTAATTTACTATGATGATATTCTCTCAGACACTTACTAGCTGTGTCACCCTGGACAAGTCACTTGACTGCCATCGCCTCAGCTTCTTCACTGGTAAAATGGGGATAAAAGAGCACCTGCCTCACAAGGCTATGGTGAGGATCAAGGGAGATAATGTAGGTAAAGTGCTTTGTAAACCTTAAAGCCTCATATTAATATTGTTACTATCATTATTATTACTAAGAATTGGGGGACATTTTATAATTCTTCTATCTACTTGTTTGCTAAAGGGTACCAACCAGAGACAAACATACTACCTTTGCCCTACTCTCCAAATCTTTAGGATCTGGTGGCATTTCCATTCCAAATGTCTGCTGGTTCAATTTAGCCATAAATATTGTAAGACGGAAGACACCTCCGGGATTGGTTTCGTCTGCCTAGTTTGCCAAAGAGCCATTAGAGACCCATCCAATAGCCAGACACTGTTCACAGAACTCCTGATTGGACCCAGGAAGCTCTGCCAACCCTGGTTAATTTCACCCTCCATTACAAAGCTTTATGTACCAGCCCTCAAGGCAATCCCTAGTCACAGAAAGAGGTCTCGAGTGCTTAATGAGTATGGTAGCAAATTCTTAATATCACCTCCTGTCTGGGAATGAACAGATCACTGCATTAACATTTGTCAATAGGGCCTCCGCTGAGGAACATGGTGCTCTGTTGCCATTAATCTCTCAGACTTGTAAGCCAGAAAAAGGCAGCTTTGATCCTATCTGATATTTGTTATAATCCCTACCAGGAAGCAAATGAAGGCTGTGATGACACAACAGTAATGGCGAGGGAAGAGCATCTGACTTTTTAATTTAAAGTGGGATTATTTTAATCCTACAACATCTTTCAAGAGAGATATTAGCTGGTGTAACTTTGGGTCTTAGTTTTCTTTCCTTCTCATCACCAGGAAATGCATCCTAGACAAAACACCTTCTCTATTTAAATTATCCAGGCGCTGCTGGGCAAGGTGAATTGAGGGCTGGCCTTCAAATCAGGAAGATTTGAGTTCAGATTCTACCTCTGACCAACACTGGATACTGGATGCGTACACAAGACCAAGTCAAAACATCTTCCCAGTGCCCCAGGCACCTCTCTAAGAAAGATGAGTTAGAGAAAACCAAAAGAGAATATTTCTACTGTAAGAGTTTCCTCCATCAGTAAAGTAACAAATCCAGGATCTCAATTCCCAAATAAATTATCCTATCTCCTGATAACTTTATTTATAATATATATAATTTTATGTTATAATATATTACATTTTATTATATATATAAATAATTTTAAAATTATTTATTTTTAACATTCTTTTTTCTTTTTACAAATTGAGTTTCAAATTCTCTCCCTTCCTACACCCATTTCCCTACCCCATGAGATGGCAAGCAATATGATATCAATTATACATGTGAAATTATGCAAAACTTATTTCTATATTAGCCATATCATAAAAAAGGAAGAAAAATAAACTGAGAATACTATACTTCAATTTGAGGTGAATAGTTTTTTTCATTATGAGTCCTTTGGAATTATCATGGAATATTGTATTGATCAGAGTAGCTAAGTCTTTCACAGTTCATCATCACAGCAATATTGCTGTTACTGTGTATGATAATCTCCTGGATCTGCCTGCTTCACTTTGCGTCAGTTCAAAGAAATCTTCCCACGTTTTTCTGAAATCATTCCACTTGTCATTTCTTATAGTGCAGGCTTGCATAACCTTCAGCCTGTGGGTTTCTTACAGCCCTCAGTTCTCTTGTGGCAGGCCAAAGGATTTTGGATGGCCCACAAAAAATGTAGAGGAAAACATCCTTTGTATATAGAGGAAATCTTTTGGCCTGTTGCAAGTGACCCTCGAGCCATAAGTGACTCTCAGCTGCAGGTGATGCAGGCCTGTTACAGCATAATAGCACTCCATTACATGGGCAGCTTCATGGCTCTGTAGATAGAATGCCAGGCCTGGAGTCAGGAATACTCATCTTCCTGAGGTCAAATCTGGCCTTAGACACTTACTAGCTGTATGACCCTGGGCAAGTCACTTGACTTTGCTTGCCTCTGTTTCCTTATCTGTAAAATGATCTAGAAAAGGAAATAGCAAACTTCACCAGTATCTTTGCCAAGAAATCCCCAAATGGAGTCATGGAGAGTTGGACAAAACAGAAATGACTGAACAACAACAACAACAACAACAACAACAACAGCTCTATTGCAATCCTGTGCCACAAATTGTTCAACAGTTCTCCAGTTGATGAGCATCCCCTCAATTTCCAGTTCTTTGCCAAAATGAAAAAAGTTGCTGTCCATATTTTTGTACGTGTAGTGTTATTTTTTTTTTTACTTTTTTATTTGATTTCTTTAAGATACAAACTTAGTAGTGGTATTTCTGGGTCAAAGGGTATGCACACTTTTATAGCCTTTTGGGCATAGTTCCAAATCGTTCTCCAGAAATAGATGGACCAGTTCACAACTCCATTAACAGTTCATTAGTGTGCTGATTTTCCCTCATCCCTCACAATTTGTTACTTTTGATAGATGTGAGATGATACTTAAAAGTTTTTTTTTAATTTGCCTTTCTCTAATCAATAGTGATTTAGAGCATTTTTCATATAACTGCAGATAGCTTTGATTTCTTCTGAAAGCTGCCTGTTTATATTCCTTAACAATTTATCAATTTGGGAATGGTTCTTATTTTAATAATTTTAACTCAGTTCTCTATATATTTGAGAAAAGAGGTCTTTGTCAAAGAAACTTGCTGTAAATTTTTTTGATTTTATATCATTATCTATTGTACCTTTTATCAACATGTAGTTTCCCTGATTATCTCTTTAAATTAGGGTTATTTTTGCCTTTGCTTTGCCTGAGATCATGATTGCTGTCCTTGCATTTTTTTACTTCAGCTGAAGTGTAGTGGTTTCTGCTCCAGCTCTTTATTTTAACTCTGTGTGTATGTCTTTCTGTTTTAAGTGTCTCTTTTGTAAATAATATATTTTTGGATTCTGGTTCTAATCCATTCTGCTCTCTGCTTCCATTTTATAGGTGAGCTCATCCCATTCACATTCACAGTTACAGGTATGATTACTAATTGTGTATTTCTCTCTATCTTATTTTCTTTTGTTTATCTTTCTCTCCATTTTTATCCTGTCCCACATCAAAAATCTGTTTTGCTTCTGTTCACTACCTCCCTTAATCTGCCCTCCCTTTTTTCACCCTCCTCCCACCTTTCTTTTATCCCTTTCTCTTCCTATTTCCCTGTTAAGCAAGATAGATTTCTATATCCAACTGAGTATAGTGTGTGACACACATATGTATATACACACATGTGTGTATATGTACATGTGTATATGTATATATACATATATATGTATGTGTGTATACATATATGTTCTTTCCTCTTTGAACCAATTTCAATGAGAGTGAGGATTAAGCATTGCCTACCACCTGACCCGTTTTCCCCTCCACTATAAAAGCTCTTCCCTATGTGCCTCTTTTATGTGAGATAGTATACTCCATTTTACCTTTCCTTCTCCTAATGTATCCCTGTTTCGCACCCCTTCCTTTTTTTTTAGATCATCCCAATATAATCAACTCACATCCATCCCTCTGTCTACATAGACTCCTTCTAATTGCCCTAATAATGATAAAGCTCTTAGGAATTACATGTATCACCTTCCCATAATGGAATATGAACAGTTTAACTTTATTGAATCTCTTATGTTTTCTGTTTCATGTTTATCTTTTTATGCTTCTCTTGAGTCTTATGTTTGAATGTCAAAATTTCTATTCATCTCTTTTCAATAAGAATGTTTGAAAGCCCTCTATTTCATTAGGTGTCCATTTTTCTCCTGAAGGATTATACTCAGTTTTGCTGGGTAGGTTATTCTTAGTTGCAATTCTGTCTCCTTTGCCTGTAAGAATACATATTCTAAGCCCTTCACTCCTTTAACATGGAAGATGCTAAATCTTGTGTGATCCTGACTATGAGTCCATGATATTAGAATTGCTTCTTTTTGGCTGCTTGCAACATTTTCTTCTTAACATGGGAGCTCTAGAATCAGGCTATACTATTCTTGAGAGTTTTCATTTGGAAATCTCTTTCAGAAGTCTATTTTTTTTCAACTTCTATTTTACCCTCTGAATCTAAGATTATCAGGGCAATTTCCCTTTATAATTTCTTGAAATATGGTATCAAGGCATTTTTTTGTATCGTGGCTTTCTGGTTGTCCAAGAATTCTTAAATTATCTCCCCTCAATCTATTTTCTAGATCAGTTATTTTCCCAATGAGAGCCTTCACATTTCTATTTTTCATTCTTTTGACTTTGTTTTTCTGTTTCTTGATGTCTCAGGAAGTCATGAGCTTCCACTTTCTCATTCTAATTTTTAAGTAGTTATTTTCTTCAGTGAGCTTTTGTCCCTCTTTTTCCAATTTTGCTTTTTAAGAAGTTCTTTTCTTCAGTGAATTTTTGTGTGTCTTTCAGCATTAGATCCATTCTACTTTTTAAGGTGTTATCTTCTTCAGTATTTTTGGTGCCTCTTTTACCAAGCTGTTAATTCTATTTTTATAATTTTTTTTGCGTCACTCTAATCTCTGTTCCCAATTTGTCCTCTCTTAGCTCTTTTTAAAATAACTTTTCCAGGAATTCTTGTTGGCTTTGTGTCCAATTAGCATTTTTCTTTGAGGCTTTTTTAGCTATTTTCACATTGCCTTTTGAATTTGTGTCTTGGTCATCTGAGCCACCATATTAACTTTTTATGGTCGAGTTGTTTTGTTTTCTTTTTTTTTTGCTCATTTCTTCCAACCTATTTCTTGACTTTGCACTTTATTGTTAAAATGGGGCTCTGTTCATCTGGGGATGGGAAGGCATTGTCACAAGCTTCAGACTTTTTTGTGTGCTGTTATTTCCAGAGCTAGTTCTGGAGGTTTGCAAGTTTTCAGTAATTCCAAGGTGGTGTGATCCAGGGAGAGGTGTGGTCACTGATTTCCTTGTCCTTGCTCTGTTCTTTACCTAGGAAGAGCCCTTGGTCCCCTGCAGCCATAAATACTAGCATTCTCTTTGCCTTGGAACTGCAACCAGTGCCCCCGATCTCTTGTGACAAACCATGAGGGCTCCTCTCTTCCCTGGAAACTGCAAACTAGAATTGTATGTGAGCAATATATTTGCCAGTCAATACCATCTGTACCCAATGCCAGCAAAAGGTTTCTTGTAATCTCTTTCTGATAGGTTGTTCAACCTCCTTGCCATCTCTGGGCTGACATCTTCTGAAGCTGCTGCAGCTGTTACAGCCACCTACCAGACCCACCACTGATGCCACCATGCTATGTTCTGGGCTGGTGCCCACCCCTGTGTCACAGTCCTTTCCTGCTGACCTCCTAAGTTGTCTTAGGCTGGAAAAACATCTCACCCTCATCTTTTGTGGTCTGACATTCCAAAATTCAACTTGAGCCATTATTTTAAAGTTCTTTGGAGAGGAATATTAGGAGAGTTTGTCTGGCTTATTGCCTCTAATCTACCATTTTGGCTCTGCCACCACCCCTGATAACTTTGTGTTATCATTTAACACAGTGTCTGGCATATAGTAAGCCCTTCATAAATATTTGTTGATTGACTATTTCTCTGTATCAGATTTGGCACATGTGAGAAAGGCAGTGTAGGGTTGTAGAAAATGTACTGGACTTAGAGTCAGGTTACCTGGGGTCCAATCTGAGCTCTAAAACTTATTGGCTGCATTGCCATGAACAAATCACTTTGTTTCTCTGAGACTCAGCTTCCTTAGCTCCCTTCCCTCTCTAAGCATTATCTATGAACCATAACAATATTTTTACTACCTCCACCACAGGATTATTGTGAGTGAAGCACTTAGTAACCCCCACCAAAAAGTGTATTAGTGTGATTAAATGCATGCATTATGTGCCTGTCCAAACTCTGCCCTACATCTTGTCCCTCCACAAAGACAGGGACCACATTTAAATTATTTTCACATCTTATCCAGCATTTGAGACAGAAATTTACACAGCAACAATGCTTGGTCATTTGTTATTTGTTAATTAATTTATAAATAAAATTGTGAATTGTTAAATAATTTGTAAATTAATACTTATTCATCAAATTGATTTGAATTTTCTCTCCAATTACTGTGTAATTTTCCATGTGGGTGAGGCACATGCCTTATAAAAGAGAACCTATGCATTCATGGCTGCTTTCCCTCTATTTCTGGGTTTAGACATTCTCCATGTTAATCATGTGATTTTCTCTCTCCTTCTCCCCCTCCTCCTATTCACCCTTTCTTCTTCCCTTTTCTTCCCCATCTTCCCCATACACACACTGTCTCATTTTATTTTTTAGCAAATCCTTACACCCTGAGGGATGTTCTTCATTTGTTTCTTAGTGGGGATCTTGATATATTAGGTGGCATCCAAACTACCTTTACCTGATGTACATCACCCAGAGAATGAAGATAGGAATGCATTTAATTCCCAGCAAAGGCTCTTATGACAAACATCAATGGAAGGATTTGTTCACTGCCAAAGTGAAGAAGGGGAGGTGGATGGAATGAAGCTTCTGTGAATAAACCAGAATAGGAAAGAGAGAGAAAGAGAGTGAAAGGAGCTACCTGGAGTAGGCAAGGAGCATCAGCAAGCTGGTCTGAACATTTACTTTATTTTTTAAATTTTTATTTGATATTCTATTTTTTCCCCAGTTATATGTAAAAAACAATTTTTTTTAACATTTGTTTTTTAAACCTTTGAGTTACAAATTCTCTCCCTTCTTCCTTCCCCACCCACTCTCATTGAGAAGGCAAGTAACTTGATACAGGTTATATATATGTAGTCATGCTAAACCCTTCCACAGTAGTCATGTTGTGAAAAACTAATTATATTTCCCTTCAATCTACCCCACCCCCTGTTTATTCTATTCTCTCTTTTAACCCTGTTCCTCTTCAGACGTGTTTGCTTCTGATTATCTCCTCCCCCAATCTGCCCTCCTCTCTATCATCCCCCTGCTCTTTTGTCCCCTCCTCCCACCCCCACCTATTTTTTCTGTAGGGTAAGACAGATTTCCACACCCCATTGAGTGTGTATGGTATTCCCTTCTTAAGCCAAATCCGATGAGAATAAGATTCACTCATTCCCTCTCACCTTCCCCTGTTTCCTCTCCGTTGTAAAAGCCTTTTCTTGTCTGTTTTATGTGAGATAATTTACCTTATTCTACCTCTCCCTTTTTCCTTCTCCCAGTATAATCCTCTCTAACCCCTTAATTTTATTCTCCAGATATATCACCCCTTCATCCTCAACTCACCCTGTGCCATCTATCTATCTATCTATCTATCTATCTATCTATCTATCTATCTATCTATCATCTGTCTGTCTGTCTGTCTGTCTATCTATATACATGTAATTTTTTTCCCTCCACCTACCCTGATACTGACAAAGGTCTCATGAGTTACAAATATCATCTTTCCATGCAGGAACACAAACAGTTCAACCTTAATAGGTCCATTATGATTTCTCTTTCCTGTTTACCTCTTCATGAGTCTCTTGAGTCTTGTATTTGAAAGTCAAATTTTCTATTCAGCTCTGGTCTTCTCATCAAGAATGCTTGAAAGTCCTCTATTTCACTGAATATCCATTTTTTTCCCTGGAGGATTATACTCAGTTTTGCTGGATTGATGATTCTTGATTGTAATCCTATCTCCTTTGCCCTCTGGAATATTATATTCCAAGCCCTCTGGTCCCTTAATGTAGAAGCTGCTAAATCTTGTGTTATCCTGATTGTGTTTCCACAATACTTGAATTGTTTCTTTCTGGCTTCTAGCAATATTTTCTCTTTGACCTGGGAACTCTGGAATTTGGTTATAATATTCCTGGGAGTTTTCCTTTGGGGATCTCTTTCAGGAGGTGACTGGTGGATTCTTTCCATTTCTAGTTTACCTTCTGGTTCTAGAATATCAGGGCAGTTTTCCTTGATAATTTCTTGAAAGATGATGTCTAGGCTCTTTTTTTGATAATGACTTTCAGGTAGTCCAATAACTTTTAAGTCATCTCTCCTGGATCTATTTTCCAGGTGAGGTGTTTTTCCAATGAGATATTTCTCATTGTTTTCTATTTTTTCATTCTTTTGGTTTTGTTTTATAATTTCTTGTTTTCTCATGAAGTCATTAGTCTCCATTTGCTCTGTTCTAAATTTTAAGGAATTATTTTCTGCAGTGAGCTTTTCTTTTCCATTTGGCCACTTCTGCTTTTGAAGGCATTATTCTCCTCATTAGCTTTTTGGACTTCTTTTGCCATTTGGGTTAGGCTATTTTTTAAGGTAGTTTTTTTTTCAGTATTTTTTTGGGTCTCCTTTAGCAAGTTGTTGACTTGTTTTTCATGATTTTCTTACATCACTCTCACTTCTCTACCCAGTTTTTCCTCTACTTCTCTTACTTGCTTACCAAAATCCCTTTTGAGCTCTTCTGTGGCCTGAGACTGATCCATATTTTTCTTGGAGGCTTTGGATATAGGAGCTTTGACTTTGTTGTCTTATTGTGCTTGTATGTTTTGATCTTCTTTGTCACCCAATAAAGATACTATGGTCTGACTTTTTTGCACTGTTTGCTCATGATCCCAGCCAATTACTTGAGTTATAAACTCTTTGTTAAGGCAGGGGTCTGCTTCCAGTGTGGAGAATGTACTGTCCCAAGCTTCAGGGGTTTTGTGCAGCCATTTTCAGAGATACTTCTAGGGACCTGTGAATTTTCAGTTCTTCCAAGGTGGTGTGATAAGGGGTGATAAGTTTACTCCTTTCCTGGCCTGTGCTGTGGTCTATGAGTGACCACAAGCACTCTTTCTGCCTTGGAACTGTGAGGAAGAGTCCCTCTTCACTGCCGCCACAAGCTCTGCCACACCAGTGCTCTTCCTTGCCCTAGGACCACCACTCAGGACTGCACCATGCATGGGCAAAGCAAGAAAATCCCACCTCAGTGCCAGCAAAGAGATCCCTCCAATGCCCCTGTGATCAGCTGTTTGATCCCCCCTCTGTCTGTGGGCTGAGAGCTCCAGATTCAGCTGCTACCCGGGGCTGGTCAGAACACTGGCCAGAGGAAGCTCTTCTCTCACTAAGTTCCAACAGAGCTTTCCTACTGACCTTCTAAGTTGTCTTTGCGTTTGTGGGTTGAGAAGTCTGGAAACCACCAAGCTCCCCTTGATTGAATCCCCTAAGGACTACTCCAGGTTCACTGAGGCCTGGTCTTTGCCTGTGTAGCCTATGCTGAATTGTGCTCCTCTCCCAGCCTGGCACAATAGACCTTTCCAATCAACCATCCAGATTGTCTGGGGCTGGAAATTGGTTTCACTCTAACTTTTTATGGGTTCTGCTGCTCTAGAATTTGTTTAGAGCCATTTTCTACAGATATTTGGAGGGATTTAGGGGAGAGTTCAAGCCAGTCACTGCTTTTACTCTGCCATTTTCAGGAATTATTTTCTTCAGTGAGCTTTTGGACCTTCTTTTCCATTAGGCCAATTCTGCTTTTAAAGGCATTCTTCTCATTGGATTTTTGCATCTATTTTGCCTTTTGGTCTAGTATATTTTTAAGGTGTTATTTTCTTCAGTATTTTTTATGTCTGCTTTAGCAAGCTGTTGACACTTTTTTCGTGATTTTATTGCATGACTCTCATTTCTCTTCTCAATTTTTTCTTCTACTTCTTTTATTTGACTTTCAAAATCCTTTTTTGAGTCCTTCCATGGCCTGAGACCAATTCATATTTTTCTTGGAGGCTTTGGATGTAGGAGCTTTGACTTTATTGTCTTCTTCTGAGTATATGTTTTGATCTTCCTTGCCACTAAAGTAAGTTTCTATAGTCTGAGTTTTTTTTCCATTGGGAACTGCTTCCAGTGTAGAGGGTGAACTGTCCCAAGCTTCAAGGCTTTTGCGCAGCAGTTTTCAGAGATATTTCTAGTATGTCTGTAAGTTTTCAGTTTTTCTAAGGTGGTATGATCTAAGGAGAAGTGTTTATACCTCTCCTGGCCTATGCTCTGGTCTGTGAGTGACTACAAGCACATTTTTCTGCCCTAGAACTGTGAGGAGGGTTCCTTCTCCATTTCTGTCACTTGCTCTGCTATGCTAGCGCTCCTCCTCACCCTAGAACTGCGACCCAGATCCAAGTAGGGGCAAAGCAACAGAGTCCTGTCTCAGTACTAGCAAAGAGACCCATGTAATCTCCCTCTGACCATCTGTGGTCTGAGAGCTCTAGAAGCAGCCACTGCCACTGCTGCTGCCACTGCCACTGCTGATTCAGTCACTCTGAAGGCCTGCTCCTGGTTTTCTGGGGCCTGGGTTGTGCTGGTGTGGCCTGTACTGGACTGTACTCCTCTCTCACCCAGGTACAACAGAACTTTCTATGTTGTCTTTGATGTCCGTGGGCTGAGAAGTCTGCAAATCTCCACTGCTGCCAGTGATTCAGTCCCCTGAGACCTGCTCCAGGATTGCTGGGGCCTGATCTGCACTGGTGTGGCCTGCACTGAACTGTGCTCCTCTCTCAGCCTGGTACAACAGACTTTTCCTGTTGACCTTCCAGGGTATCTTGGGCTAGAAATTTGTTTCACTCTATCTTTTTATGGGTTCTGCTGCTCTAGGATTTTTTTAGAGTAATTTTTAAAGGTATTTGGAGGGATTTGAAGGAGAGCTCAGGCAATTTCCTGCCTTCACTCCATATTCTTAGCTCTGCCCCCTGGTCTGAACATTTAGACAGAGTCCCCTAGAATCACAAATCAATAATTTGTGGAACAAGACCTCAGATATCAGCTCATCTAATTCGTTCCTTTTAGGAAACAGAAGTAGGAAACTGAAGGCCTGAAGTGAAATAAGTTGCCTAAGGTCACACAGCTAACAAATAGCAGTACCAGCTTTCCAGCTCAGGTCTTCAGGGATTTTTCCACCACACCATACTGATCTGTGCTGGTTTCCTTCAAAGATCATCTCAAGTGTCATATGAGACCCTTACTGACTTCTCCTACCTGCTGATGCCACCACCCTAACCCCAGAAACCTTGTCTCATGCCCAAGGTCATGATTTACATGGTAAACCACCTTTTGCATGAAGATCTCCTAGTGAAAGAAAGTCCTCTATACCCTGAAATGGTCCATTCCTCTGTGGATAGCTCAGTTATTAAGATGTTTTTTTCTCTCCCATCAAGTCAAGATCTCTCTCTCTCTCTTTCTCTCTCTCTCTCTCTCTCTCTCTCTCTCTTTTTGTCTCTCTCTCTCTCTCTCTCTTTTTCTCTCTCTCTGATCCAACAATCCTAGTTCATATTCTATTCTAAAAGAAACTTTGGAGGCAGGGAAATAAGAGTGCAGCAAGATCAGGGGGAATCAAAGATAAACACTGTCTATTCCATAATATTTTTGCATGATACACCTTGAACACAAGCATACATTTTTATAGCAGAAACTACAAACCAAACACTTTCTACTATTCTTCATTGCCCTACCTCCATTATGTCTACAACACAAGTATCTTTTCCAGGTTTCATTCTAATTTGATTCTTATCTATAGCCTGGCCTACTTACATATCATGTTAGCACATATGTTTGTGGCAGCTTATGTAAATCAATTGGTTTGTTTATTTAACTGATGGCTGTTACTTTTATTGCTCACTGATCAAAATGGTATTTGTTTAATGAAGATGGCAAAGTGGTGATTGTGCATTATGCGTGTTTTTATTCCTTGTTCTTGTAAATCAATTGGTTTGTCTAGGTTCTCTTTTTGTCACCCTTTTGAAGTTCAGAGACCACCTGATCATGACAGTTAAATAAGCTGTCCTGATTATATGTAAATATAGGCACAATTTAATAACTATCTGAAAACTGGTAGATATTTTTTCTGACACATTGGCATCCCTTTTTGTTTTATTTTACGTATATGCTCTCTTTTAAGTATTGTACTATGGAAAGGATACTGGCTCTGCATAAAGAGGACCTTAGTTCAAATCCCACCTCTGACACATACTATCTAGGTGACCTTGAACAAGTCATTTTACCACCATAGGCCTCAGTTTCCTCATCTGTAAAAATAAAAGCATTAGCCTAGATGATTTGTGAGACCTCTTCTAGCTCTATGATTCTATGACTGTAATCTGGTATTAGTATATTCATGTGTGTACATATGGATTGTGTGTGTACACATACATACATACACACACACACACACACACACACACATATGAATAAAATGTGTTAAAGCCAAGGAAACTTGTAAACAGCTAGCCTTGCCCTAGCTGTAACCATAGCAACTCAAACTATTCATTTTGTGTCTCCAATAATGTGTGCAAGTCTGTCTTACTAACAATTCAGAAGGGGACATTGACAAATGATCGCTATATTCACCCAGCCATTTTAAACAGGAAAGCATTTGGTTGCATTCTAATTTGACCAATGAATATTCAGCTGATAATGCTGCCTGATAAGATGCTCCCAGGAAAGAAAAGGGAGAGGAAGGGAACTGGGCCGGCTGTTATAGTGTGCAAATCCTTTAATGAAGGACATGAAAAGAGCTGTGAAAATTCTGGACTGAAAATCTACTCTGTGTTTGGAGCTAGGAGCACCTGGTCCCTGATTGAAAACCTTTGAAGATTCTGGGCCCCCCTCCAGAATTTCTAAGCTACTTGGATTTTATTTTCTCTTCTTTTAAGGTTTTGCACTCTAATTTGCAAGGCCATTAAACTATATTTCCTTCAAGGCAAAGTGGGTTTTCTCTCCCTGTCTGCGTCTCTATCTCTCCCCCTCTCAGTTTCTCTGTCTCTCTCCAAATTCTAGGATGACTCCCTACAGTTTTACTTAATTCTTAATTTACTTAATTCTATAGGAAAATGAGACAGTTTCCTAGCACCTACTGCCCTGAGATACAATATGTTTGGGTAAGGTTTTTGTAGAGAGGCAGAGAACAGCAAAACACAGAATCTTGCTATACTTTGCCCTAGTCAGACCATATCTGGGGTATTGGGTTCCATTTGGGGTATCTTATTAGATGGAATTTAGAAAGAGGGAGATTTCAGCTCAGAGCAAGAAAACCATCCTAACATCCTAACAATTAAAGCTTTCCATAAGTAGACTCTTAGCCACTGATCTTCAAGAAGAGGTTAGATGACCACTTGTCAGGAGAGTTGTACAGGTGACTTCAACTCATGTGCAACTGGAAAAGCTGGTCATAGGGAGCCCTTCCAAATCTGAAATTGTGTGATTTGTCAAAATTCTGTGTGGATGATTAAGGTAGAACAGCAGAAGAAGAAGGGAGAAAACAATAAGGTCTAGTCCTCTCCCCCTACCTTATCTCCTCTTCTTCCTCATCATTTAGAGGCATCCTAAGTGGCACAGTGGAGTAACTCTGGACCTGGAGTCAAGTAGATCTGAGTTCAAATCCAATCTTAGACACTTACTACCTGTGTAATCTTGGGCAAGTTACTTAACCTTTACTACTTCCATTTCCTCATCTAGAAAATGGGATAATAAGAACACCTACCTCCCAGGACTGTTGTGAGGATAACATGAGATAATAACTGTAATGTACTTTATAAACTTTAAAATGCTATATAAATGTTTTGTTATTTAGTTATTTCAGTCCTGTCCAACTCTTTGTGATCCCATTTGGGGTTTTCTTGGCAAAGATATTAGAGTGGTTTGCTGTTTCCTTATCCAACTCATTTTACACATGAGGAAACTGAGGCAAACATGGTTAAGTGACTTTCACAGAGTCATACAGCCATTAAGTGAGGCCAGATATGAACTCAGGAAGATGGGTCTTCCTGACTTCAGGTCAGTCACTCTAACTGCTGTGCCACCTAGCTGCCCCTATATAAATATTAGGTATCCCTATTATGATCTTTATTCTTAACACTATCATCTTTCTCTTAAAGCACATTGGTGGAGATGTAGTAAAAAATAATACACTGAAGACAAAATATACCATTTCGTGATTGATGAAAGACTATGTTATATTGTCAAATTTTTAAAAGAAATCTATCTCCTACTATTTATCTTTTCTTATCCCATAATAAGCTTACTGTTGGTTAGTTGCCAAGGTGATTGATTGTTTCCACACTCCAGGAAATATTATTAATTGGTTTATGGAAAGATACTCTCATGTTTCATAGTACTCTACAGAGTCATCCTGGTATTAGCATAACAATAACAAAAGCTGTCAAATAACTCAAAGAATAAGTTGTCAATTTGGTTTCAAAGGTAATAATAGCCCACATTTCTATGGAGTTTTAATATTTTGCAAAGTTTTTTTTTCCCTTCACAACAACCCTGTGAAATAGCTAGTAGAGCCATTATTATTCTCATTTTATAGACAAAGAAATAAGTCCAGAAAGGCTAGGTGATTTGCCCATGGCCACACATCCAGTAAAGGTCAGAACTAGGATTTGAACCCAGAACATCTGAATCCAACTCCAACATTCTTACCACTAGATCATGCCAATCAACAATAATGGTGTTCAAATTATTTGAGATGAGCAATTATTTTTGGTATTGTTTAATTTTATAACAAATGGTCATATGTGTGCTTCTTCTGACACTAGGCTGACTCAGAATGCTTGACCTCAACCAGATGAAACCAGGGTGAACCGATTTTCCCACTTTTAGCCACTTTTCTGTCAATTGAGTGCTGGAATTTGTACCAAACATATTTCATTGCTCTTCTATTGGGTGTCTAATTCTGTAATTTCCAGGGAAATGCACAAAAATTCTAGCTCATTAAGAGTACACTTCAGTGACTATTGAAGATATTGCAGCAGTTCAAGCATTTGAAGGATCATTCAAACCCACAATGAAATAAGATTGGTCACAACAAAGTACAAAGGGAAGTACAATTGAAAATGAAAAAAAAAAACCCTTAAGAACTGGTAAACTATTGTAGCAACATAGTCTAATTAATTCAGAGGGATCTGACATATTGAGGTGTTGACTCCTTTACAGAGCAGCATAAGCTTCTTGATTTTAGAAGAACAGTGAGAAGTTCAGTTTTAAAAAAAACCTGCTAAACATTGCTATGAAGAAAAAGCACATGCCATGGGCAAGATGATACAAAGATTTAAGTACTCAAGATTTTTTGAAGATCATTTTTACTGATAAAACTTGCATATTTATTCAAGGCTATACAAAATTATCTTTCAAAGGAGTCCAGATGTGAGCGTAAGATCTAGACATAATAATGATAACAACAACAATAATACTAATATAGATAGCATTAATGTAGCTCTTTAAGTTTTACAAATATCATCTAATTTTAGCCTTAATACAACCCTGGAGGTAGGTGTTATTATTATATCCATTTTACAGATGAGGAAACTGAGGGAGGGTGAAGAGTTTAAGTGACTTGCCCAGGGTCACACATCTAGTAAATTTCTGATGCCAGATTTGGATTCCAAGTTTTCTGAAGTCCAACAATCTATTTATTGTGATATTTAACTGCCTCAGACTATACAATATCCACCCAAAAATGTTTGGGAGATATTTTTTTTCTTCTGGTGGGCCTGGAAATCTTATTCTCATTGAGGGAAAAATGAAATATGATACTGATATACTGAGAAGCAGAATTGTTTGGGAATTACAGAAATTCCCAAATGTAGATGGAATAATACAACCATTTCACATTAAAAAAATGGTTTAAAGTGCATCCAAGAGATAGAGATAAACATGCTTCAGTGGCCTGGAAACTTACTGATTTAAACCCATTGAAGATTTATGGGCTATAATATAGGCTGACTTGGAAAGATGAACTCTTTTTCAAAGGTATGCCTATTTAGCCAATGTGATAAAAGTGTGGTTTAACGATAAAAATTAAAGCTTATGGATCAAAATCTTCTGAGTGAAATGTCAAGTTAGATAAAACAGCAATGCAGCAAAAAGAGTGCATATAGAATATTGAAAGTTTTTTTTAAGATGTAAACCATTGTAAGGTTTATTTTAAAAGTCATTAAATTTGAAAATTATACTTTGCTGTAAATACTTTGCATAAGACTGCAACTTCTCTAAGCAGCATGTCCCACATAAAAAAGATAGGTGAATCATGGAATACAAACTAAGTTGGTTTGACCAAACTAAACTTACTTAATTTTATTTTCAGCTCAATAAACATTTATCAGTGCTTACCTACTAAGTTCAATGTACTGTAAGGGATACTAGAGGTATAAAGATGAAAAAATGGCACAATTCTTTCCTTAAAAGAGCTTCCAATCTAATGTTAACCCTAATAGACTAGTTGATCTCATTATATTCTATATGCCATGATTATTAATAGGTTTTCCTCTTCCTGAATTAATTCCTGAGTCTAAAAACTCTTTTTACCATTGCAGATAATTTGATTATCGAGGCTAATTTTCTAGGTTTCTTGAATCAAATGAGTTAATATATGTAAAGCATTTAACATAATGCCAGACACATAGTAGGCATGTAACAACTTCTTGTTCCCTTCTCCTTCCCCTTCCCCTTTGTTCCAGCCCTACTGAGTTGCTCAGGCTATTCACAGAATCTGCATAGATTACACAGGCCATATTTAGGCAAATGTGAAAGTTCCCTACTTCCTCCCAGACTGATGTATGTTAGGCCCGAGAAGACCCTGTTTATGCATAAGCCTTGAGCTGTGAGTCTGTGCTTTGGAGGGTAAATTATGTTCCTGCAAAGCACAACAATGGGGCTACTGAAAGCATTTGCAGAAATATTTTCCTAGGAGCTCCAAATTGGAGAGTTGTGGACTAAGGACTTTGTGTTATCAGCTTCCCTGTAGATAGTCTTCCTTCCTCCCTACTTCATGTGAATGAGACTTGATTAACTTTTTTTAAAGGCAATTGGGGTTAAGTGACTTGCCCAGGGTCACACAGCTAGTAAGCGTCAAGTGTTTTGGTCTGAGGCCAGATTTGAACTCAGATCCTCCTGACTTCAGGGCCAGTGCTCTATCCACTGAGCCACCTAGCTGCCTCGAGACTTGTTTAATTTTAAAAAAAGAAAAAGAAAAATCTAATCATTTTGATTTAAAGAGGTGTGGCATTGTAGATAGACCTGGAGCAAGGAAGTTCTGGGTTCAAATTCTAATTCTAACTTTTTAACCATAGGCAAGTCATTTAAATACTCTTAGCCTCAAGGAAATTGAAACTTGTAATATCTCTAGAGTATCTAGAGTAGGAACCTGCCAGGGCTGCTCTGGGGCTCAGATGAGATAAGGTTTGCAAATAGTTTTGCAAACTTTAAATCATTATAGAAATATCAGTTATTTTAATATTGTAGTGTACAATATTTTAGCTTGTTTTAGCCACATTAAAATACTTATCTACCTGTCCAGTGTTACCTCCTATTTTTCTTCATACATTCTTCATTTCAGGTAAACTGGATTGCTTTATTTCTATTTGACTTTAGGTGACAAATAACTTTTCTGAGCCTCAGTTCTTTCATCTGTAAAATGGAGGGGAAGCAGGGAATTGGGCTAGAGGAATTCTAAAGACTCTTCTAGCTATAAATTCTATGATCCTATGGATGAAATTCCTCATGATATTCTGTCATGATAAAAGTGGAGATGTATGTATGTATGTATATATGTATTGGGTACAATTAAAGGGATTTGTAGATCAAAGGCCTGTAGAGGTAGAGGAGGAATAAACCTTGGAGGTCATCTAGTCCAACTCCTCATTTTACAAATGAGAAAACAGAGGCTGATTTATCAAAGGTCAAAGGTGACAAATCTGAGATTCAAACTCAAGCCTTCTGAATCAAAATCTAGCCATCTTGTCAATCTACCCCACCACTGCAAGTCCATTCATAACAGTGTTAGGTGGAAGAGGCAGGGTGTCAACCCAGACAGCTCCTCTGATTCCAAAGCTAGTATTCTTTCCACTGTGAAGATGGTTGAACACCACATCTAATGAATGTTAGAGGATGGCATAATAATAAAGAACACTTGATTTCAAGTTAGAGACCTTGGGTTTGAAATGTGATGCTTCCATATATCTCACTTCGAAAACTAAGTCTATAAAATAAAGAGATTGAGCTAGATGACTTCTAGGTTTCCTTCTACCTCTAGATCAACAAACTTATCACTGAGGTTCAGGGGTTTAGGGGTGCTGGGAACCCAAAATCACAATACATGGATCCTGCCTAAAAGAATTCAACCCAAGCCTACTTTCAGCCAAAGACAGGGTTTATTAGAATATCCATCATATTGGGAAGACTCTTAAGGAGTCTGAACATTAGTGAGCTATTGGCTAGATGGAGACAAGATGGACCTTATATACAGAAAGACTGTGAGAGATATCTAGGAGTTTACAAGTGGTCTGGGGGGCTGGGGAAACTGTGAGGTAATAGAATGCCAGAGACCTGGATCATGTGGCCAAGGGAGAATGGAGCCTAGCTAGGATTAGGGGTGGAAAGTGGAGGGGGTCATAGGGAGATAGGATAGATAATGGAGGGTTAGGCTAGGTTAAGGGTAACAGAGATTGGGTGTGGCCACAATGAAAGGCCAGTTGATGGGATTATAGCCTCAGGCAAATGCCAGAGATTTAGCCATGTGGGAAAGTCCAGGGTTTTTCCTTTTTGGGGTCTGGATCCCATCCACATCACTATGATCTATGACCTATATGACCTTGGGCACTTCACAATGTCTCTGGGCCTCAGTTTTCTCATCTGTAAAATGAGGAGATTGAACTGTATGATTTCTTTCTCCCAAAAAAATTCCCTAATTATATGTTAAAACAATTTTTTTACATTTATTTAAAGTTTTGAGTTCTAAATTCTGTCTGTCCTTTCCCTCCCTCTCCACCCCCCTCCCTGAGATGGTAAGCAATCTGATATAGGTTATACATGTGCAATCATTTCCATATTAGTTATTTTGTACAAAAAGACTCAAACAAAAAAATGAAATGAAGAAAAAAGAAAGGAAGGGAGGAAGGAAGGAAGGAAGGAAGGAAGGAAGGAAGGAAGGAAGGAAGGAAGGAAGGAAGGAAGGAAGGAAGGAAGGAAGGAAGGAAGGAAGAGAAAGAAAGAAAGAGAGAGAAAGAAAGAAAGAGAGAATAGCATGCTTCAGTCTGTATTCAGAAAATATCAATTCTTTCTCTGGAAGCGGATAGCATGTTTCATCATGAGTCCTTTGGGATCGTCTTGGATAATTGTATTGCTGAGAATAGCTAAGTCATCCACAATTTTTCATTGTACATTATTGCTGTTATGTTTATATTATTTCCAAAATCCCATCCAACACTAAATCAATGATACAGCAATTAGTACTTAGAATTTAGTATGTGTTTAACAAATACTTGTTGAATTGAATTGAATCCTATGAATCCTGAAGAAACCTTTCTAATTCAAGATCTGTAAGCCTCAATACTTAACTCAGTGTTGTTCAACATTTTTATTCATTAACTCAGATGAAAATACAGCAGGCATGCTTTTGAAAGCTACAGATTTCATAAAATATATGAAGGAGAGGAAGACAGAGACAGACATAGAGACACAGAAAGATGGACAGGAAAGGATAGAGAGCGTATGATTTTGAGGATGACAGAATCAAACTCTAATAAGATCTTCAGAGGAGAGAACAGGGGCTGAAACTAACAAGGCAAAATTTAACAGAGATAAATACAACACCCCAGATTTATGTTTAAAAAAAATAGCTGCACAAATACAAGATGGAGAGTACTAACCTAACAGCCTATGGAAATGGCCTAAGGATTTAGCAGACTACAAGTTCAATATGGACCAACAATAGTGTGATGTTTGAATTAATTAAAGTATAATATTTAGAACATTGGGGGTAATAATTTTATTGTACTCCATGCCAGTTATACTCCACTTCTCAAATATGGTGTTTGCTTCTGGGCACCATATTTCAATTTCAACTTAAAAAAAAGTTGTATTGATCTGCTTGATTTTTACATTACAAACATTTATTCCCACTTTATGAAAAGTCTCTTGAATACACACACAAACACACACACACACACAAACTTGAACTAAGTAAACCAATTAAATAAAACTAGTAACAGTGATCTCATCTGAAAGAAGCACCATATTTTAAAAGAAGTTGTCAAGAAGAGGATTACTGGTGTGTCAAGGAATCTGGAAACCATATTATATAAGGAATGCTTAAAGGAACTGGGTGTATTTTACCTGAAAAAAGGAAAGACTTGATGAAGAGGGGTGGTAGAGGAAGAATAACAAATTCTTAACCCACTTCCAAATATTTTAATGAATGTCATATGAAAGATGGATGTGAGTTATTTCTAGAAGGTAGAATGAAAAAAAAACCATAGTTGGAAGTTATAAGGAAGATGATTTCAGCTCAGCACAAAACCTGTGACAATTATAGCTGACCCAATGCAATATGTTGCTTGGTGAGGTCCCTGTCACTTGATGTTTCTGAGTAGAGATCTGTCAAGGATGTTTTATAGCTATTTTTTGCTTTGAGAAGCAGTGGTGTATAATAGAAAGTACCTGGAATTGCAGTTAATGTAGCTGACTTTGAGTCCTAGAATTTCTACCTACTAGGTATGAGAGCATGAACAAGTCTTAACACCTCTCAGTATTGGATTCTTTATTTTTAAAATAGGAATCACAATATACTACCTTCTAGACAGGATTTTTGAGAAGAAAATGGTCTGTGATTTTAAGTAAAATTAAGGAAATGTCAGCTACTAATGAGTAGATGGTTAGACCTCTGAGGCTCCTTCTTGCTCTAAGATTCTATTATTCTATGACTATGAGATAATCACATATGACCAAAATTCTGTTGAATTTACTAAAGCTTGTCTCAAAGGTCTTAAGAGTTCATAAGCATTAGAATTAAGCCTTCTTCCAAATCAGCCAAGGTTAGTCAGAACCACCACTTTCTTAATTACATTCAATTTTACAATATCGTGTATAAGGCAGATAGATGGATTAACTTTGTCCCAATTAGCCTGCATAGTAGTCACACAGCATGACATTACTCCTCTTCTCCACTTTTCTTCCACTGGTAGGTTCATGAAAGAAGACAGAAGATCAAGAAGCCTAGAAAGTTGGAAGAGAAGGATAGGAAAAATTGATCAACATGACTAAATTTATGTCTGTTGTCCTTTTTGCTAAAGCCAGGACTGGTTAGAAATATTGACAAGGTAATATATATGTGTAGATGAACAACTATTACTGTCTTGTCTAGCCAAGCGATCATAGCAATTCAAGGAGTTAGCATGACTGATATTCCTGTAAGTGTTTGAACCTTATGAAGAAGCCCAGCACCTAGTCCTTATCCTGGAACACCATGTGAATGACTGAGCTATATTCATCTCCTGTTATATTGGAAGACAGAAGCATTTGCCCATGTGTCCCACCTCTTTCCAATGGCAGAGAAGCCAAAGGAAGGAAGAAGAGAGAAAGGTTAGACTCCAGCTTGGGAGTCTGAGTGGAAATGGAAGCAGTGGTAATCTAGGTTAACTTTTCCTTGTGAGGTCTAAGTGATTTTCAGGTGCTAGATACAAACAGGAGATTTGTCCAGTAAGTGAGAGACTCGTGGGTGATAAATAGCCCTAGAATTCAATAATAACAGAAAGAAGGTAGGTCTGAGAGACTATAGCCTGATGGGAGATAGTGTGGTGCAGTGGGAAAAACACTGAATCAATCAAAAGTCATTTATTAAAGTGACTATTATGCACCAGATCCTGAGTTAAGCACTGGGGATAAAAAAAAAAAAGGTTAAAACATTGATATCTCTCAAGAACTTCACATCCTAATGAGGGAGACAGTATATAAAAAATCAGGTGCTGAAGAACAGTACATGACATTCATCAGACCTGAATTTGAATTCCAACTCTACTTATCTAACAGATGTCCAACTCTAATTACCTATGTAATGTTAGACAAATTATTTAACCTTCCTGTGCCTCAGTTTCCTCATATGTAAAATGAGAGGATTGGAATACTGTAGGTAACTTCTAAGTTCCCTTTTTAGCTCTATATCTATTACTGTCTGGTCCTACCGGATAGGAAGCCTGACACATGGACGTTGAGTAGCACAAGCCAAGTTGTACAAGTAACATGGACTCTGTGTTCATAGACCCTTAATGAATATTTGTTGAAATCATGTGATACAGTAGAAGAAATGATGGAGGGCTTTGAGTAAAACATTAGGATCTTTCTCACTTTACTACCTAGATTCCTACCTTCAAGTGAATTAAAGATTTTTAAGTTTAGAATAATTCTTAAAGCCATTAACAGCCTTCATAGAAAAACTCAATGAGCACACATCCTCAGCTGCGATGGATATAAACTTATGGATGGAAAGAACACATGGAGAGGGTTGTTGATATTTGTGTGAAGATATCAGAGCCAGAGCCCAAGTGCCACATCAGAACATGGAGCAAAGAGACCACTACATGTCAGTCATGCACCGCATGCTGTATTGGGTAGTAAACCAATGACCCCGTAGGTGCCTAAAGTAGATGTTGTTGGCACTCTGCCAATTCCCATCACACACAACCCTTTTGTGTGTGTCTCTCTCTCTCTTCCACCTCTGTTGAATTCTTCTTTCCCTATTCCATTTCCTTTGATTTTCCTGTCTCTTTCCCCCCTCTTTCTTGCCTATGCCTTAGGCCTGCCCTTGGTTCCTATAGTCACTGTTTAGCTCCTTTGCATGGTCAGGATTAAAGGATTTGCTGAACCTTGGACTAAATTGTATTCTTTAGATGTTTGTGACCTTTGGGTTACACTTTCAAGCACTGAGGTTGGGCTTCAAGAAGATTAATTTAGCTTTTGTTACTATTGGGATATGGGGTGAGTATATTGTGGGCATGGACCAAATTCATATTGTTGTTGTGGTGGTGGTTATTGTTTTAAGGGGAGACTGAAGAAGTAAAGCAGAACAAGAGAACTTATGGTTTTTAACCATAGTATGGGAATCTTCAATGGCTCCCCATTGCCTACAGAATAAAATCCGAACTCCTTTGCTTGGCTTTCAAGACCATCTCTAATCTACGCTAAACTCATTTCTCAGTATTTCTAGACACAAACCACATGCTTTAATCTGACTTGTCTGTCTCCTGAGGATATAATGACTAATTTTTGCCCGTATAGCTTTGTTCATGTTTCTCCCTAACTTGAAATGTCTTCCTTTCTTCTCTCCCCCATCCATCCTTTAAGAATAAGGCTGAGTCCCATCTTCCTTCATCACATGTTCCTTATTAATCTATCATTTATCTTCACCTTCTTTAAACTTCTATAGCACTTACAGATTATACCACACAATTCAGCATTTAATTTTATGCTATTTATAATGCACTGATTGTTTAATTTGCATTAATCATCTTCCTACTAAATTTTAAGATTCTTTAGTACTAAGGTCCTCTGCTGTGGTTAAACCATAGATGTAGGTGATAGGTCAAAAGATTCAGGCTTAGAAAGGAGCTTAGAAACTACCTAGTCTGAAAATGCCCAAGATGAGGAAATTAAAGCCCAGAGACAGTAAGTAATTTCCCCAAGGTCACACAGGTGGAATGTTGTTAAAAACAAAAATCTGAGCTAAGTTACCCTGTTTCCAATCCATTAATCTTTGTATTATACCATATCACCCTTTCATTCATTCCTTTCAATAGTTTTTTTTTTTTCCTGCAGTCATGCTGTAATTCAAGACACTTTGCTGGAACCTTTGAAAGTTACAAAGGTAAATGAAAGATGGTTGCTACCCTTAAGATGTTTACAATCTAGGGGCTATATCATAGTAATAATAAATAAATGCCTTTTTTATTTTATTATGTGCAATTGCTTGAGGTTTTCTTTCCTAATCCTCAACTTTATCTTTCTTAGCATTTTGTTTTAATTCTTTGTTCTTAAAAACATAGACATTTTTTGCAGTCATATGACTAATAAAAACAACTGATATTTACATAGTACTTTATTGTTTATAAAGCACTTTATATTATTTGATCTTGTAAAAGAGGGCAACTAAGGCTGAGAGGGTAAGTGACTTGCTCAGGATCACACAACTTTACCTGTCTGAGTTGGGCTTTAGACTCAGATCTTCCTTTCCCCAGGTTAAGTACTTGAGCCACTGCACCCCAGCTCATGCAAGGAACCTAGCTACCTTGCTACAGGTGTGAAGCTGCCATCTTCATTGAGTCTATTGGTATTTCCCAGAAATCTAATTCAGCTGTTAATTCTTTTGTTTTTAGGGGTTATTGTGGGGGATTATTTTTCAAAATTTTAAAGCCTATATCCTTTGGCATAGCAGTTTCACAAGTGAACTTTTTTAAAAGTAGGCTGAGGAAGACTGCAAAAGCCCCAAAATCTTTCTCCAGATCTGTGTTCATAGACAGGGAATCCCCAATAGCTGTGCATAGAAAGGCCTTTTACATTTCTAACCTCAGGCTCCAGCCATACAACCCATCCTTAGAACAGCTTCTGAGAAGACTAGTTGCAGTATATTACAAATCTGCTGTTTTATGCTCTGTGTTCACTGTCCATTTATGAGTTTCCGATCTAATTTACCCAGTCCTGAAATCGCAATGTGTACCAGGACAGAGAGCTCAAATTGGCATCTGGAAATCAAGCTGTGAGCTTTCTGGGGTGAAGCTCAGCCCAGGAGTTCTGAGAAACCTGCCACTCTCATCGTTGTAAGTGTGAATAGCTGTCAGTGACTCATGGTGGGGCCAGGGACTCTCACAGGTTTGTTGTTCTATGATTTTATAATTTCTGCTCTCTGTTGTTCAGGACACATTTTCCTCATAACCTGAAAAACCAAACCACAGCTAAAGGCAAAAATCAGTAAGGTTAGTTCAGCTCCACTACCCCTATGTCAGTCAGCAAGGATTTGCGGACTTGTCAGAAAGGATTTGTTGCAAAACCCTAGTGAATCATGGAGTGGAGGTGGGTATTAAGTCAGAGGAGCAGAGTGGGATGAAGATAGAAACATCATTAACACTTAGGAACACTTTGAGCTAGCTGTGGAATTCTGATTTGGGATAATAAACTATATTATATATAAATACTTGGCTTAGAATAATAAATTATACCACTTTAAAAAATATTATTTTTAAAGACAAAACCATAAGTGAAAGAGACCTGAGGCAGAATTTCTGGCTAGCATTGAACTAGCTGCTAGATTGTGAGCTGCATAAAGTTAGGGACCATGTCTAATCTTAGCTCCTTACGTCCCTTAATAGTCAGTATGTAGCAAGGGCTCAATGAATATATGTTAGATGAATGAATGAATGAATATTTCAATATATTCAGGTGTTGGTAAAGGTGCTTGACCATCTGAGAGAGATATCAAGCAAATAAGCCAATCCTTAGTAGATGAAGAGTCATTGTAACTGAAAAATTCATAAGCCTGCAGCCTACCAGGTGAACATTGGTAGACTAGACTTCAAAGGACTATTTGTCCCTGGAGCCATACCCAAAGCTTTTCAGCTTGGTATAATTTGCCAGGCTGTGCTCAGGGAGCCTGGCCTTCAAGAAGCAGAGTCACCTTCACACCATAAGGAGACATCTAAGTAGGACCTTAATGAGGATGGATGGATGGATGGATGAATATAGGATGAAAAATTGTGACAGGATGCCTTTGTAGTTAAGTATGAGTAGTTTACAATCTAATGGGAAAGCAAGGTAGAGTGAACCAAAGCCATAATAAAATGTTAAATTGTGGGGCATATGCAATAATAGGACAAGTCCTAATTGTACAAAATGCTCTAGGTGAACTGATCATTGTCAAGGCAATCTCAATAGCTCAGCAGTGGCCTGATCAAATTGTGGATGGTAACCACTGTGAATTCTTAGAGATTGTTTGCAATGTATGATAAGGCTTGCTTAATAGGATCCATTGATGGTAAATTAGAGATTCACTTTGGCCTTAGGCAAGGATCAAGGGGGGGAGAAAAACCTCTGTTCTCTAGGTTTGAATAGAAATCAGAGAATTTTGCATCAGATATGATTCCTTGTTTGACAGTTGTTCACTTGCTCTTTTCCTTCTTCAAATATGGGATATTGCTAAAGATTTCTCAAAATATTCTGGATGCTGTGATCACTGAAAATAATATCAGTGTTGAGCAGATGGCTTTGACATTTTATGACACAATCAATGCATTGATTATTCCAGGAACCCCTGAATTGAAAGACATCTTTTCCTCTCAAGTGTGGTCTATGGAAAGGGCTGCTGTGATTTAGAAGCTTCTATTACTGAATGACTTTAGCGGCTTCAAAGCAAAGGGTCAAGGTTTTTTTGTTTTTTTGTTTTTTGTTTTTTTGGTTAGGAATCCATAGGTTCCCAAAGTGGGCAATACTTCCCCTGGGGAGGTGGGGGGAGGGCACTGGAAAAATGGTAGCAGTATGGTAGTAGCCTCAGGTGTAATTGGGGGCATTGAATGAGAATATAAGGGCAGTAGAAGCATAAGGAAAGAAGAGAACAAAGTTTTGAAAAACCATTCTTATGATTTCATCTGTTGTGTAACAGAGTTGAAGTCATATTGATTACATTATTTTTCAAATACACACACAAAATGCAAGTTATAACTGTGGTCAAGTCCACAGACAGGTCTTAAAAAGCAATGTTGGCAGGCAAGCTGTAGTGAATGTTGGGATATCCAGCATGCACTGGCGGGAATATATATGTGTAATGACTTGCAGACAATATGATACTATACAGTTACATGATTTAATAGTCTGTCATCAAAATTTCAATGCAGGAAAAAAACCCATAAATTTACAATAAATTGTTAAATTTAAAATGTACCCTTTTCAAAAAAAATTCAGAGAGGCGGAGCCAAGATGGCAGAATAAAAACTCTCCCCCAAATCCCTCCAAATACCTGTAGAAAATGGCTCTAAACAAATTCTAAAGCAGCAGAACCCACAAAAAGACAAATTGAAACAAATTTCCAGCCCAAGACAACCTGGATGGTTGATTGGAAAGGTATATTGCTCCGGGCAGTAAGAGGAGCACAGTGCAGCGTGGGCGCGCAAGCCACAGCTAACCTGCCGCAGGCCTCAGAGGACTGAATAACGGGCAGCTGTGGTGGTTTCTGGACTTCTCAACCCACAAACACCAAAGACAACTTAGAAGGTCAGTAGGAAAAGTCTGTGACTACTGTGAGAGAGAAGCTTGGTACCAGCTCCAGTCCTGGTGCAGCCCCTAGGTGGCAGCTGAATCCAGAGCTCTTGGCCCATAGACTGAGGTGGAATCGAGTGGCTGATCAGAGGGGGTTGCAGAAATCTCTTTGTTGGTAGTGAGGAAGGATTCTCTTGCTTTGCCCATGCTTGGATCTGGGTCACAGTTCTGGGTGGTGGTCATGGGGTGAGGAAGAGTGCTGTTGTGGTGGAGCTTGTAGTGGTGGTACAGATAAAATCCTCCTGACAGTTCCAGGGCAGAAAAGAGTGCTTGTGGACACTCATAGACCAGAACACAGGCCAGGAAAGGAGTAAACACTTTGCCCTTTATCATACCACCTTGGGGAAGAATGGAAAATTTACAGGTCCCTAGAAGTATCTCTGAAAACAGCTGCACAAAACCCCTGAACCTTGGGACAGTGCATTCTCCACACTGGAAGCAGACCCCTACCTTAACAAAGAGTTTATAACTCAAGTAATTGGCTGGGATCATGAGCAAACCTCGCAAAAAAAAAAAGTCAGACCATAGAATCTTTCTTCAGTGACAAAGAAGAGCAAAACATACAACCAGAAGAAGACAATAAAGTCAAAACTCCTACATCCAAAGCCTCCAAGAAAAATATGAATTGGTCTCAGGCCATGGAAGAGCTCAAAAAGCATTTTGAGAAGCAAGTAAGAGAAATAGAGGAAAAACTGGGAAGAGAAATGAGAGTGATATAAGAAAATCATGAAAAACAAGTCAACAGCTTGCTAAAGATGATCCAAAAAAATACTGAAGAAAATAACACCTTAAAAAATAGCCTAACCCAAATGGCAAAAGAGGTCCAAAAAGCCAATGAGAAGAAGAATGCCTTAAAAAACAGAATTGGCCAAATGGAAAAGAAAGTTCAAAAGCTCACTGAATAAAATGCTTCCTTAAAAATTAGAATGGAGCAAATGGAAGTTAATAACTTTATGAGAAATCAAGAAATTATAAAACAAAATCAAAAGAATGAAAAAATAGAAGACAATTGAAATATCTCATTGGAAAAACAACTGACCTGGAAAATAGATCCAGGAGAGGTAATTTTAAAATTATTGGACTACTTGAAAGTCATTATCAAAAAAAGAGCCTAGACATCATCTTTTGAGAAATTATCGAGGGTAAAATAGAAATGTAAAGAATCCACTGATCACCTCCTAAAAGAGATCCCCAAAGGAAAACTCCTAGGTAAATTGTAGTCAAATTCCAGAGTTCCTAGGTCAAGGAGAAAATATTGCAAGCAGCCAGAAGGAAATAATTCAAGGATTGTGGAAACACAATCAGGATAACACAAGATTTAGCAGCTTCTATATTAAGGGACCAGAGGGCTTGGAATATAATATTCCTGAGGACAATGGAGATAGGATTACAACCAAGAATCACTTACCCAGAAAAACTGAGTATAACCCTTCCAGGGAAAAATGGACATTCAGTGAAATAGAGGATTTTCAAGCATTCTTGATGAAAAAACCAGAGCTGAATAGAAAATTTGACTTTCAAACACAAGACTTAAGAGAAGCATGAAGAGGTAAACAGGAAAGAAAAATCATAAGGGACCTATTAAGGTTGAACTGTTTATATTCCTGCATGGAAAGATGCTATTTGTGCCTCATGATGCCTTTGTCAGTATCAGGATAGGTGAAGGGAACAAAAATTATATGTATATAGATAAACAGTCAGACAGACAGACAGACAGACAGACAGATGATAGATAGATAGATAGATAGATAGATAGATAGATAGATAGATAGAGGGCACAGTGTAAGTTGAAAATGAAGGGGTGATATCTGGAGAATAAAATTAAGGGGTAAGAAAGGATTATACTGAGACAAGGAGAAAGGGAGAGGTAGAATAAGGCAAATTATCTTACATAAAACACACAAGAAAAGGCCTTTACAGTGGAGGGGAAATGGGGGAAGGTGAGAGGGACTGAGTGAATCTTATTCTCATCAGAATTGGCTTAAGGAGGGAATAACACACACTCAATTGGCTATGGAAATCTATCTTACCCTACAGGAAAATAGGGAGGAAGGGGATAAGAGAGCAGGGAGATGATAGGGGAGGGCAGATTGGGGGGGGTAAACAGAAGCAAACACTTCTGAGGAGGGACTGAGTCAAAAAAGAATAGAATAAATGGGGGTGGGATAGGATGAAGGGAATTTTTCACAACATGACTACTGTGGAGGTGTTTTGCATGACTACATATGTATAACCTATATCAAGTTGCTTGCCTTCTCAGTGAGGGTGGATGGGGAGGGAGGAAGGGAGAAAATTTGGAACCAAAAGTTTTAAGAACAAATATTAAAAATTGTTTTCACATGCAACTAGGAAATAAGATATACAGGCAATGGGGTATAGAAATCTATCCTGCCCTACAGGAAAATAGAAGAGAAAGGGGATAAGAGAAGAGGGGTAGAGATAGAGGGGAGGGCAGATTAGGGGAAGGGGTATTCAGAATGTACTCCATCTTGGGTGGGGGTAGGGATGAAATGGGGTGAAAATTTGGAACTCAAAATCTTGTGGAAGTGAATGTTGAAAACTAAAAATAAATTAATGACATTTAAAAAATAAAAAAGTTTATTGGCTGAAAAAAAATTCATATTTTAAAAAATGATGTGAATTTAAAAAAAAACATAAGGAAAGCAGACTTCCAGTGGGTTGCTGAATTTTTTTTTAAAGGAGGCAGTAGGCCAAATGAGTTTGGAAAGCTCTGACGAGGTCAACCTTCTATCACTTAGAAATCTTGATGGAAGGCAGAGTTAAACCTCATTCCTGTAACTCTCCTTCTTACTTCTTGAACTCCTGTAGCCTAGGATTTCATCTTTTTCTTCTCTGAATTTCTATAACACTTGTTTTCCTTACCACTCATTTGACACATATTATCAGCTCTCTTGAACTGCTATTTATCTTCTGTTAACACATTTGTTGTTGGGTGGTTGTGAGTCATAGAACTCTGCAGTCTCTGGAGAATTGAAAAAGAATACCACTCAGAGAGCACATAGTGGATGTGAACAGGCTACAATAGATAATAAGGAACTATAAAGATCCAGAGAAAAGGGTGTCAGCAAGGAAATGCATGATCAAAAAAAAATATTGGTTAATCCTATGAAGAGAGTGAGGAATAAACAAACATTGCATAACCCTTGTGATCTATTGATCTATCTATGATCTCAAGAAAAACTGAGAAAAGCCTCCAGCATATTTGGTGATGCTCCTAGGCTAAATTCATTGCAAGATATGGCCAAGAGTCAGGCACACAGTATGGGTAGGCAGGGGATGGTTTGCAATCTGCATTGATAGAGGCAACATGAGATCAAAGATATATTTGAGTATTTCAGCCTATAAATGACCAGTATAGTGTAATGTATAGAATATTGAGCTTGAATTTGATTGGGCCTAGGTTCAAATCCTTCTGTGACCCTGGCAAAGTCATTAAGCTCTATGTGTCTAAACTACTTAAAATTTATTGTGGAGCCATTCCTCAAATGACAAAAATCATAGATTCAGGTGGGGCTTTCTTTAATTCCAGAATTCAACAGGTAGAGGAGAGAGGGATAGATTAGGGAATAGAGGTGATATAAAAATAATATGTCAGGTAAAATTTTTTTAAAGAGGAAAAAAATTCAACAAATATTCATTAGTCAACATCCATTTATTAAGTGCTTACTATGTGCCAGACACTGTTCTAAGCACTGGGAATATAAATCTAAGCAAAAAGA
Organism: Phascolarctos cinereus; assembly: GCF_003287225.1. Classification (NCBI taxonomy): domain Eukaryota; kingdom Metazoa; phylum Chordata; class Mammalia; order Diprotodontia; family Phascolarctidae; genus Phascolarctos; species Phascolarctos cinereus. The sequence goes on from NW_027555847.1 coordinate 116,832,623, forward strand.
AAGACATTGCTTGCCCTACATTCTAATGAGGAAGATAAGGTATAAAAGGAAGCTGAAAATGGGGGTTGGAGGGAAAAGAAGGTATTTGGTATAGAGACATGATGAAGAAATTCAGGGAAGTCCAGACTGGCAGGGAAAATGGAGATTCCAGAAGAAGCCCTCATACCTATATCCTCTGACCAGAGGGAGATAGGGACAGAGAGTAATTCCGTGGTGTGAATTCCAGGACTGAAGTTATTATGAAGTTATATGAAGTTACATGAAGTTAAGTGGAAAGAGCCCTGGATTTGGAATTCTAGGAGCTGGCTTCAAATCTGTTGCTTCAGTTTACCACTTGTTTGAGCTTAGACAGGTCACTCTACTTTGCTGGGTCTGTTTCCTTACCTATAAAATGATCAAGTTGGATTATATTATCTCTAAGATCTCTTTCAATTCTATAATTCTATGATCCTATCTCCTTTTTCTCCAACTAGATTATAAACTTCTTGAGGACAAGAAGTGAATCATATCTTTGTATTCCCACAGACCTAGCACACTCTTGAGTTCTTAGCATCCATCTTTGTTAATGGGAGGATGGATTGTATGAGGATTAGGCTATGGAGTTGGAGTTGGTAGCAGGGGACAAAGCGCTGGTGTGAGAGAAGAAATTTGGTATTCCAAGGTTGCTTGTGATAAGTCACCCTACTCTTTTGCTTGAATCAGTTTTTCAGTTTTTAATTGCAATGCTCCCCTTCCTTGGCAGCAATATCTACTGCAGTTGCTGCAGCTGGACTGGAACAAAGGCAATCGCTATTCCTTCATTATTGGCACCAATTGTGAATTCTGGAATTCCTTCCTATGAGATTTGCCAAAATGATTATGTAGCATTGGGTAAGCAAATGAGGCACATTAAACTAGTTATCATATTTTCCAGCCACCTTATTTGCATTCTTTCTTCCAAGTGGTACCTGCTTCGTGGCTCACTCTGTTGCTTCCTGGTTGCATCTTCCCTTTGACCACAGATGTAGAGACGTGGATTGTAAGACATTATCTTACCTTCAAGGATCAGCTGAAATCCTGCCTACATGAAGTCTTCCTAAACTATTTTAGCTCCCAATGATTTCTCTCACTTTTGAAAGCATGGAAACTCATTTGATGATTAGTTATCTATTGCCTTGTTACATCTCCTTATTGTTCTTTAACTTATGTTTCCTTTGAGCCTTGTCTTCCCATCTATATTGTAAGTTCCTTGAAGGTATGGTCTGAGTCTTAAACTTCTTTGTATTCTGTGTGGTACTTAAGAGATCATAGCAATTGGAACTGGAAGGAACTGAAAAGTAATATAATCTAGCAACCTCTTTTTACTGATGAATAAGCAGTCCAAGAAAAATAAAATGATTTGCCTGAGGTCACATAGGTAGTAAATAGCACTTGGTACAATGTCTTGCAGTTAGCAGGAAATCAATAAATATTTGATGGATTGGTTGATTAAAATTAAGCCTAAGGCACTCTCTCTATCTTTTCTGGGTCTGGTTTTGAAAGTTTTGGTGACTGTTATTTTTTTTTTAGGTTTTCTTATAGTTAGAAAATGCCATCAGCTATGTCACCCAGCTTATATAGTGAGACTGCATATCGTAAATGTTAGTGAAGCTTTTGTTTGGAGCTTATTTTGACAAAAGGAATGGCAATTAGCCATCTTCTTGGCAAAAAAAAAAAAATCAAGATCAGAGTGTGGGCTGACCTTACCTGTGGTGGATTCATTACTCATAGATCACATTGGCTAAAGAAACCCACTTATCAAAACTTCAATTGCCAAACCAGGATGAACATAATTGTTATTTTTTTCCTCATTGGTAAAATGAGAGGGTTGGATTATCCACTCTCTATTATCTTTCATGTCTAAAATTCAAGTGTAATGGGATATTTGGATGGGCCAGACAAATCCCCTCCCACCATGGGTAGATAAAAGAGTTTGGGATTCTCATTAGAAACCCTGTGATTTGTAGTTCTAGAAGATGAAAGATCTACCTCAGACTCTAAGATGGAGGGCAAAGTTTCAGCCACAGTGGGTACTTTCAGGAATTATGTTGTAAAGAACAACAAAGAAAGGTGGACACAGAGACACAGATGACAGATGGCAGAATCAGAGAAGAATTGTCTTGAGCACATGTGGTTTTTCCTAGAGTAGTCAGTATCTTCACTAGTCGGTAGGTCAGAAACCATTTATTAAACACTATCTGCCAGGCATTGTGCTAAGTGCTTAAGATACAAATAAATGCAAAAATAGTTCATGCCTCCAAGAAGACTATATCCTAATAAGGGAGACAACATGTAAACAAATAGGTGCTTGTAAGATATATGTAGAGTAGAGGGCAAAGTAATCTGGGAAGGGAAGGAACTACAATGTAGAGGGATCAACAAAGATGTCCTGTAGAAGGTGGAATGTGAGTTGAGTCTTGAAGTAACCCAAGGAAACTAAAAGTTGGAGGTGAGGGGGAAGAGCACTCCAGTCATGACAGACAAAGGTAGGAGCTGTAATATACATAGACAAGTATAGATAGCTTATAGAGTGCATGTAAGGGAGTAGTAGGAAGGGATCATTTTATGAAGAGCTTTAAATTCTGAACAGGGGACTTTATATAAGATCCTGAAAGTAATAGGGAGCCACTAAAGCTCATTGAGCAAGATGTGACCTAGTCAAACATACACTTTAGAAAAATCTTTTTGGCATTTAAAATAGAAGATGGGTTGGAGTGGGAAGAGACTTGAGTCAGGGAAATCAGTTAGAAGGCTATTATGATAGTCCAAGGGAGAGATGACAAAGTCCTGGGTAGAGTGAATTATTGTGAATGTTGGAAGACAAATTTCTCAATGCATTGGATATAGAGGGTGAGTAAGAGTGAGGAATCAAGGATGGCACCAAGGTAGTGAGCCTGAGTGGCTGGAAGAGTGATAGTGTCATCGAGAACAATAGGAAAGCCAGGAAGAGGAGAGGATTTGAGGGGAAAGACAATACTTTCTTTTCAGGGTATGTTGAGATTGAGATGAGTACTCAACATGTACAAAGGACAGTTGGTAATGTAGACTATGGATCAGGAGAAAACCTAGGGCAGGTGATTCAGATCTGGGAATAATCTGCATAGAAATGATAACTAAACCAAATGGGGGTGATGTGATTACTGAATGAGATAGGACAGAGGGGGATAAAAGAAGAGGGCTCAGGATGGAGCTGTGAAGGACACTCACTGTTAATGGACGCGACTTAGATGAAAATCAAGCAAAGGAAACTGAGGAGTGATCAGGTAAGTAGAAGGAGAAGGATACAGGCTTGGTCTGCTAAAATATCATGAAAACCTGGAAAGTAAAGAGTATATAAGAAATGATGGTGACTGACAGTGTCATTGTCTATAGAGAAGTCAAGAAGGAAAGAGCAATTTCAGTTGAATGATCAGGTAGGGAGCCAGATTGCAGAGGGTTTAGAAGCACATGAGGGGAGAGAAAGTGAAGACATTGGGCACTGACTGCTTTCTCCAGGGGTTTAGACAAAAAGGAGAGCAGAGCTATAGGATGAAGGCTAGTGAAGATTTTAGGTTTGGGGCAGGCGCAGGCATATTTGTAGGCAGCAGGAGTGGATCCAGAAGATAGAAAGAGAATAGAAATAAGAGAAAGAGTGGAGGTAATAGTTGGCATGACATTCTAGAGAATTTAGGAGAATTTGGGATCAAGAGTACATGTAGGAGGGTAGGCTTTGGCAAAAAAGGGCCATGTCTTCAGATAAGACTGCAATGAGGGGAAGGTAGGAAAAGGATAAGTCCGAATGTTGTGAGATGAGAAAAAACAAAGAGCAAACTTTGAGCTAGTGACTGGGGGCAAGCAGGCTAGTGTCTACACAAGAGTGTGAGATATGCCTAATCATTAGTAAACTTTCTCCTAGTCAAGAAACCAAGTAGCTGGATTAATTTCTCTTTTGCCCCTCCTTTTATGTCCAAAAGATAGATGTTTAAATCCTTAAGTATGCAACTTTTAAAGTTGCACATTTGGTATTTTAATAGTACTTTGAAATTAGCTATCTATAGATAGCATATAAATATATAAATATAAATATCTTTTAGATAGCATATAAATAATAATTGCTTTTGAGTCATGTATGCATTTTTACACAGAGTACAAATGGAAGGCTGCTATTGACTAGCTTGAATATATATAACTTAAACATGGTATAGATCTATGCCGCTGACCAAATGTTAGGCACCAACTGCAGGCTTAGTGACCTATGAATAATTGAGAGAATCTTATGGTGATGACTTTTATTCATAATCTGTATTCTTTATCTCTCCATAAGAGCACAGAAAGAGATTCACATGGTTCTGGCCCATTATTCCTAAGTTAAAATTATGATCTCTCTTTTGTTTTACAGCTAGATAGGGCCATTTTAATCACAGACATCTTAGGTACTCTGTGGCCAGATATGGCAAGTGGAATAGTTAGGGTGGTAACCAAAGGGAAAGTCATGTCCTGAGACAACCCAGTTGAAGGACACAGGCATGGTATGATAGAATAAGCTCCTCCCCTTTTTCTGAGCTTGTTTAGGAGTGATAAAGAGCAAGTTCCCAACCCGAGTCAACTTTGTTTCACAATAATACCTATTGGTTACACAAGCATGCTATGTTGCTATAAAGTCTATAGCTTTCCCTCTAAGAGATTTCCATGATGAATCTCCTGGGTTTCCAAGTGACCCAAATAAAAGTAGAGTGTCTGGTTATTTGGTTAACCTGGTTAATTTTTCCATTTCTCTTTTTCTCAGGAGCCAGAGAAGCAAAGTATCTCCAACTGGGGAAAGGAACATCTTAGATGTCTTCTGATCTACCACTTATGTAACCAGGAATGCTCTTTGTTAACATCTCCCCAACAGACAAGGTATTGGAGTGGAAAAGCATTTGAAAAATAGACAATGCATAGGTAGTGATATTTAATTTTAAAGCAATCTGGCTTCCTGCCTGATCATTCAACTGAAATTACTTTTTCCTTCCTGACTTCTCTATAGATAATGGCACTGTCAGTCACCATCATCTCCTACATACTCTTTACTTTCTAGGTTTTCATGATATTTTAGCAGACTAAGCCTGTATCCTTCTCCTTCTACTTATCTGACCACTCCTCAGTTTCCTTTGCTTGATCTTCATCTAAGTCACATCCACTAATAGTGGCTGTCCCTCACAGCTCCATCCTGAGCCCTCTTCTTTTTTCTCCCTCTGTCCTATCTCATTTGGTAATCTCATCACCCCAAAAATGGCAGTATAGCCTACACAAACGAGGAAGCTGGCACTACTCAGTAGGAGAAGAGTGAAGAGGAGAAAGCAGAAAAACAGCATTGCAAAAACCAGGTGGTCTCTATGAGGGAAGTCTAATGTAATTCCCTTCTAAAGATTACAATAAAGAAGTTGCTGCTAAAAAGAAAGGCTAGGAGTCCCAACAGAACATACTAAAGTGCTAAGTGGCTTATCAGGGGTGTTAGGTAGCAACTAGGGACAGGGAGGGAGACTCTTTCGAGTTAATGATGATCTGGCTGCCTTTGGTACCTAGTAGTTGAAGGAACAGAGATGGAAATCTATATTTGATATGTGCTATTGAATAAGCTATATGTTAGTAAGTAAAATATACATAATCTGAAATCCTTCCTTTAATTGATGTAACTTCATGAATATATTCCCTACCTTTTCCTATGTAAGTAAATTCCTATTCTTTCTATATAAAGAATGGATTGTTGAGTCATTTGGTAATGGTATAGTGGAAGGATTAGCCAAGAGCACTAGAGAGACACAGGTTGATTTTGATCAGATTGCACTAGGAAGGAGGAATTAGGAAAGAAAGGATGACATGAAAGATATTATCAGAGAAATCTATGACCAGAAACAAACAAAAAGTTAAACTAGTCTTGTAATGTGACCAAAGGGTACCCAATGGACATACCACATGCTCTTGAATCCCGCAATGCCAAGAGAACATGAAGAAAGACCCCACCCAGTATCCACAATGTGTGAATTTTCCATGTTGAATTTACGGGGAGATATAGATGGGAATAGCATAGGATAGGCAGAAATCGATGGGTTGCTATCTGCCTCAGTGGAGGAAATATCCTTGAGTGAGACCAAAATTCCATTGGAAAAGCCATTTAAAAACCTGTATACTAGGAGGTGTAAAACATATGTTGAAAGTCAGGTTCTCCATTTATTACTGATGTGACCTTGGGCAATTCATTTTCCAACTTTGGGTTGCAATTTCCTCTCCTATAAATTGAAGAGGTCTAATGAGATGGTCCCTATGGTTCCTTCCAAATCTGTGATTCTGATTATATGATCTTGATGAAAGAAGTTTTAATTCTCCTTTGTTCTCAGGAAGATGATAGGGGTTGTATACTGCAGTCTTTATCATTACACAGTAAACCTCAATTACCCCAGTGCCCTCTATAGTGACACTGGGTTTCCCTTTAAAATTATAAACCCCCACCACCACCAGCACACACATATTGCTGGATAGAACTGTAGCCCTTTCTTCCTTACTAAAATGAATGTTACTTGACCCACACTTAATAAGATGTTATTTTTTAAAGTGAACTCTTAAGAATACTCCATATTTCTCCCTACAACTGTATATACAATTTAGGGAGTTTCAAGCTGTAGAACGGTATTCATTGTTCACATGTATGAAAGCCCATGAGATAAACTTTCTGTAAGCATGTGTAACCAATAAACATGTAATAAACAGTTTACCTTTTTTTCTTTTCCTAGAAAAAATACACTTTGCTACCAATATAAGTATTTAAATACTCTTCAATTTTCTTTATAAGAAGTGTAACTAAAGACACCATGATCTACAAACTAAATACAAACTCCTAAGCATAGGTTTATACCTTTTATTATCCAACTTACTTAACTGCTAACTTAACCTTGATTTAGTTTTCCAATCCTAAGCAGAGCCATAACTGCTCTCCCTCAGGTTTAGTGTCAAAACTTATAGTGTTGTAACTTGTTAGTGTCGTAACTTATTAGAGAAAAGGCAAAGGTGGTTAAATACCTCTCAAACCTCTCATTTCTATATTCCACTAAATCACCCTCTACTCTATTCCATTTTTAGATTTGAAATAGAGAATACCATTCTCTTTCTCTCCTCCTATCACTGTCAGGAAGAGATTCTAGGTGGTTCCCAGTTTGTGTACCAATTAATAAGAGAGGGAAGCATGATTAAATTACAGATCATCTGAAAAACACATTGGGATTATAGCAGACTGAATTCTCAATATGAATTATCACTGAATATTATCTTGGGCTGCATTAATAGAGGCATAGATCACATAATAGGGCTTTAATAAATACTTAGTGAAATAAAATGGTGGTCCTATTGTGCTCTGGTCTGGTCTGACTACCCATGGTATTTTGTTTGGTCGTGGGTACCAAATAGTAAGAATGGTATTAAGCTGGAAAGTGTCAGAAGGAGAGCAACCAGGATGGTGAATAAAACAGAGATGATTAACAGAGAAATAAAGACATGGGGGGAGAGGATAGCTATCTTCAAATATTTGAATGATTGCATTATGAAAGAAATAGATTTATTTTATTTGGCTGTAAAAGACTGAATGAGAAGTAGATGGAAAGTGCAGAAGTACCTTTGAGCTTGACATGAGGAAATGTTTCCCAACAATTAGTGTTATCCTAAATTGTAATGGCTGCCTGAAGAAGCAGTGGACTTCCTCTTCCTAAAGGCTTTCAAACAGACACTTGACATTTGGGGACATTGTAGACACTGTTACATTCAAGATATTTGGCACTGAGTAATATTTGTCAATATTTTATGTTCATATTAGGGGGAAGCTGAAGCAGATGGCCTCTGTTCATTGATCAGTCAACAATCAATAAACATCTAGCACCTATCACGTGTCAGGCCCTGTATAATTGGGAATACAAAAAGAGGCAAAAGACAGTCTCTGTCCTCAAGGCTCTCACTATCTAATGTGAGAGTCTATGAATTTTCCTGATTCAGAGAAATAAAGTGGTGGAGGAAAGGACCAGTTACGGGAAAAGGTAATTCCTACAATTATACTGTTATGATAGCAGTGTTTGCATAGTGGCTTGGAGTCAAGAAACCTGATTTTGAATTCAGCCTCTTACACTTAAAAGTCGTATGACCTTGGGCAGGTCACCTGACATTTCTACAAATTCCTAACTTATAGGATTGTTTATAACTTTTTAGCATGGTGTTGTTTTTATTGTTTTTAACTTTATAGTATATGTTTTTTTTCATTTTATAGTATAGTCTCCCTGCCTAACTTATAGTATTGTTTTGAGGAAATTATAAACCTTATAAACTCAAATTTTCTAAGCACTATAGAAAATCAGAGTCATTATCAGGGAGAACTAAGCCTCAGGAAGAAGCAAGAGACATGATACAGAGAACAAGCTGTCCTAAAAGAACGGGTAACCTTTGCATAAAAAGTACAATGATGCTTAATGAATAGTGGAAGAATGAGAAAGAAGACCAGGAGCAGGCCGGATACAGTAGAATGGATTGTAATATACTAAAAGGTAATAGTTGTTTTCTTCTCATATATATATAGCACTGTCATTCAGATTCATTAATACTTACATATAAACATTATTGGAGATTAATATGATATAATCCAAGAAATAGGGATTCAAAAGTGCCAGGAGGAAAGGCTGAGGGATCAATACCATTGTATATTGCTATAAAAGCAAGAAGAAAAGACTATTGGTGCTACTCTCTTTCAAAATGAAATTTACTTCTTTGAATCTTTTGCAGTGGGGAAAAATTGATTAATAGCCTATAATTCTCGCCCCCCCCCCCCGGGAAGGGAAGATTGAGGAGATAGGGATGTGAACCTGCAGTGAAGTTTCTTTACTAAAGAGAAAAATAAATAAATAAATGTTAGTCTTTTTTAAATTTGCTTATTTATTTTTAGTTTTCAACATTCACTTCCATAAGATTTTGAGTTCTAGGGGCAGCTAGGTGGCACAGTGGATAGAGCTCTGGCCTTGGAGTCAGAAGGATGTGAGTTCAAATCCAGTCTTAGACACATGACACTTACTAGCCTTGTGACCCTGGGCAAGTCACTTAACTCCGATTGCCTCACCAAAAAGCAAAAAAAAAAAAAAGATTTTGAGTTCCAAATTTTATCCCAATCTCTTCCTATCCCCCCAACCCAAGATGGCATGCCATTTGATATCGGCTCTATATATACATTCATATTAAACCTGTATTCATATTGTTCATGTTGTAAAGAAGAATTAGAACTGATGGGTAAAACCATGAGAAAGAAGAAACAAACAAAAAAAGAAAAAAAGAGAGAGCAAATAATATGCTTCAATCTGCATTCAGACTCCATAGTTCTTTTTCTGGATGTGGAATAAATATTTATCTAGCTCTGTTTAGAGCTAGAAATCTAAAAACATTTTAAGGCACATCTGACTCAAGGGGTAATTATTAAAGTGTACTTTAAGAAAAGTATTGAGGAACTGAAGGAAATGTCACATTCCAGAATTCCAGAATCTCAGAGATAGAAGAGACTCTGAGGACGTTTAGTCTGATCATTACATGTTCAAGAACTCCATTCTGGAACTACTTAGTACAGTGTAAAAAGCATTGGGACTGGGATCAGAGGACTTGGGTTCAAATCATATCCCTGGTGTTTACCATCTGTGTGATCTAGAGTGAGTCAAATAACCTCTTTAGACCTTAGTTAGGTAATCTGTAAACTAGAGATATCCAAAGTCCCTTATTTGAATATCTTTAGAAAGAAGGTTGAGAGGAACCATGTTGTAGTGTCTACAGAGTTGCCCTCAGAGACAGGGCTCAAGTTCCACTCCTCACATATACTAGTTGTGTGTATGTATGTGTATACATATATGTACCCATGCACACACATACACACATACACATACACATGTATGTATATATGGTTTTTTTTTGCATGTGTATGTATGTATATAGTTGTATAACCTTGGGCAAGTCATTTCAACTCTCAGCGCCCAAGGCAAATCTCTCTGGCCGTGAACTGCGGAGCCATTGCCAATCTCTATTGGCAAAAGCAGTTTCTTCTGTATCAGGGGACTCCTCTTCTGCCAAAAAAGTGATGGAGAACCCACTATATATCCTTTAAACAATTAGAAAAAGCTATCATGTCTCTCCCTAGTTTTCTATTTTCCATACTAAGCATCCACAGTTGCTTCAACTCATGGTATAGCATGGTCTCCAGTCCATTTGCATCCTGAGCTCCCTCTATTGCCCAAATACATTTATATTTCAATAAAGATGATATATACATACACACATATACACATGCATATATGTATGTGTATGTATGTATATACATGTGGAAGTATGTATGCATATATGTATCTACCACCTTTATCTGTATGTATTTTATATTGTCTCTCTCTCTCTATATATATATGTATGTGTTCATATAGCTAATTATATGATCAATATATATACTATGATTATATTTAATGATATTTCTATATATACCTTACTTTACTGAAATATTATATTGTTAAATATTGTTAAATTATATCTATATCTATATCTATATGTATACACACACATAGATGGATATATATCCATGCAGATGAGGTATGAAAATCCACAATGTTGCTGGTAGTGACCTAGGTCATGGAGTGCTGGTCTCTAATCAAAAACAAAGAGGAGTAGCTCACTGTCATTTAGCTTGAGGTACGAGAAATAGTGGACAATATCCCATGACAAATGTAGAATTTGACAGAAAGCAGCACTGGAACTGTTAAAAATATTGCTGTCAATTTAAAGAATTTAGAATATAAGAACTATATTCTCAATATACTTCTATGTACACCATGATAAAGTGAGAAGATCAATGGATTTTAAGTCCAAGGGCCTGAGTTCAAAACCTTCCTCTGCTACTTACATAATACTACCTTACCTTTAGCAAGTCACTTAACCTCTCTGGGACTCAGTTTCCTTATCTGTAAAATGAGGGGTTGGATTAGGTGACCTCTGTAACTCTTTTTATGATTCTATGACTGTGTTTGTAGTGAGCAGGAAAACTTTCCCTGAATCTATCTACTTGCAAGTTCATACAAAACATTTCTATTCCCACCTCAAGTAAGCAAAATTGTCTATTCAGTGGGATCAACTAACCAAATGTTTTATTGTTCACCGCTTAAAGATCCTAAATTACTGGTTGGTAATTAGGGCTCAGTTTTCCCCTAAAATCTGTCCCCAGAGTGAAGGCCTTAATAAAAGGGTACCACTAATGGTACTGACGGAATAATAGAGTAAGCATTGGGAATTGAAGAGAAGGATCTCCAGTGGATAATGATGATGGTGGTGGTGCTAATTATGATGATAATTTCAATTTCTATATCCCTTTCACTTACTCTCCAACAACTTATGATGTCAAAGGGCAACTGTTGTCTTGTCCATTTTACAGACAAGGAGAGTGAGGCTCCAAGAGACTATGGTTTTCTCTAGTCAATATATCTAGGACATGTTAAAGCTCATATTTGAATCCAGGTCTCTTCACTCCAAATCCAGCACTCTTTTCATTATTTCTCCTTATTTTGGGGGCATGGCACCAATACCATAAATTGTAGACTAGACCCATTCTCATATTATCACTAACATAATAATAGTTATTATTATTATTACATATACATTTCATTTCTTAGGCAGAGGAGAAGGGGAGGTGGTCAAATCTCTTATTAACTTCATTTTAACAGGAAGTAGAAAATGGAGCATAATCAGCCTGTGCATGTGGCATTATAATGATGATAATCCAAACCCTAACATGCAATCACAGAGACATTTTGCTCTCTGTGACTAAATGGAGTGATGTGAACTCTGAATAATCAGTGATTTACAAGGGTAGAAATGATGGCTTTCCCAAATTGCAACACTGGTAGAGCATTGCATTGTTCACATTTAACCCAAATTTGCTCACCTTTCATGGTGTTTATCTGGAACAAGATTGTCAAGGGGAAAGAAAGAGACCCAGAATATTTATTAATGTTAAAATGTGATCATTCTGCACAGAATTCTTTCTGAAACACTTGTTTAATTAGAAAAATTCTTCTTCAGTGTTATAGACTATTTGGGGATAGGCTGGGTAGTGCAAAATGGAAACTATACCTGAGATTTCATAGGTACAGGGAACTCTGGGTAAGGACACTCCCTCTACCAACACAGATCAACAACAGCTCTGCTACTTGTAGCCTTAGGGAGTTGCCCCAGGCTCAGAATCCCCTAGTCAACATGTATGTGTTGTGTGTGTGTGTGTGTGTGTGTGTGTGTGTGTGTGTGTGTGTAAGGCTCAAACCCAGCATCCTATTTATGGTTTTGTCACTGTAACTCACCAAAATGGTGTTATCTTCTATACTTTTGAGTATGCCCACCAATAGGTCAACAAGGCATTGGCAGCTAGACTAGCCCAGCTCCAATATATATAGTGTGGGAAACTGGCTTGCTACTCATTGTTAAGTGTAGACCATAGTTATGCTCGTGAATTTGTTCAAGAATCTGTGTTGTGCTGGTCAAGTTGTACGGTCAAAACAAAGCTAAATGCTGTGATTTCTTGGTTTACCTGTAGTTGTTTGGAATTCATGGGGTGCAAGCAGTGCAATGGAGAGGAAAGATCAGTGAATTTGGATGCAGAAAACCTGAGGTCCACTGCTTTCTCTGCTGCTTGCTATCAATATAACTTTGGGCAAGTTGCATCTCCTCTCAGGTCCTGTTTTTTCCTCTATAAGATGAGAAGGATCTCAGAGGTTGCTTCTAATTCTATGAGCTTACTGCTTTGTTGTTTTTGGGTTGTTTCAGCTCTCTCCAACTCTTCCTGACCCCATTTGGCGTTTTCTTGGCAAAGATACTGGAGTGGTTTGGTCCTTTTCCAGCTCACTTTACAGATGAAGAAGTTGAGTTAAATGACTCATCCAGGGTCACACAATTTGAACTCAGCTCTGCCTGATCCTAAGTTCAGTGCTCTCCCTACTGCAGCACCTGACTGCCACTTTAGCCACAGGCAAAGATTCCCTAATCTAGACAGAGATGTGACTTCAATCTTATTGATTCATTTTTAGCTTGTAACACATTACTGATACTGATAGTGAAGGAGCCCATCATGCTGAAATTTGCCATTCCTGCACCTGTTTCCTAGCCTCATTATCACCACCTTCCTACTGTCTTCCACATCACTATTTCCACTTCTATGTCTCTTCCTCCAAGTTGTCCTTTTTTGTACTATCCCCCACCAAGCTGGGGTATCCCAGGTTAAAAAAAAAAAACCCTTACAGTTATACTATCATGAATTCTCTCTTAGTCTGCTTTGTTAAACAAACATTAAATGCCAACTGTGTACAGAACCATCTGCTAGGTGTTGGAGGAGATGTAAAAGGAGCAGTGCAGTCGATAGAGCACTGGGCCTAGAGTCAGGAAGACTGGCGTTCAAATCTGTCCTCCAACACTTATTAGCTGTACGACCTTGGTAAGTCATTTAATCTCTGTTTACCTCAGTTTTCCTATCTGTAAAATGGCAATAAGAATAGCCCCTACCTCCCAGGGTTGTTGTGAGGATCAAAAGAGATAATAATTATAAAGCACTTAGCACAGAGCCTGATGCATAGTAAGCACAATATAAATGTTAGCTATTATTTTTATTAGATAAGTCATGGTTCTTGCCCTCATAGAGTATACCAGTCTAGTATGGGATAAGATGCCTACACAGACAAATAGAAGGCACAATATTACATAAATACATGTGTCAGTAAGTGAAGTCTGATGGGGAAGGTTGCTATCAGCATCTGGGTTCAGGGCTTCTTTGTGGAAGAAGTTCTTGGTAAACTTCTCAAAGCAACCAAACTTGTGGTCTGGTTGTCAGAGCCCACCTCTGATTCTTCACATCACTGCTGCTTTATTGAAAGCCCACTTCCCTATCATTACCCATCCCAAAGTCCCGTGTCATGTCAAGTCAATGAAATGAATATCTATAAATAAGTTACTCTGGACATAGTGAGAATAAAAAGAAAAAAAGCCACCTGGGTTGCTATGCTGGAGGTGCTGGCAGGGGGTGGTGGGGAAGGGGAGAATAAATCCCAAGGGTCACATTGTTTGTTCTGTGCAGTTTTTTGGTATCTATTACACAAAGTTCCCTTTCAGAAGACCCTGTGGTCCTATTGACCACTGGGCATTCCCAGAATTTTGATGTATACTGGTTTCATATACTAGTCTAAATGTGCATTGGCCAGATCTTTTTGGAAATGGCGAATAAAGGCTGCAAATAAATAAATTAGATACATCACTAGATAAATAAGAACAGGAGAGTCTCTAATGCAAAGGGAACTTAGCAACAGCTATAGAGATCTAACTCCAAATCCAAATCTCCTATGTGAGAGCCTGTACAATAGAACGGTTGAAATATTGTTGTCTCAGTGAAATCGACCAAAATATAGTGACATTCTTTTTCTTCTTTGTTTACACTTCCAAGTAGAGAAAACAATAAACGTAAGCATATCCCTCAGAACTTCACAGTTCAAATACAATAATTTAGGATGGAATAGTATTTTGCAGTAGTTTTAAAGGAAACAACCCTCTAGGGACTGTGATATTGGGACACCTAAGAAAGTAGTGAGAGAAGCCAGTTGTGGACTTGGGCCTTGGAAATATAAACTAAGAGATCTTGAGAGAATTATTCACAAATGGTTTTTAAAATCAGATTTGAGTTTTAATATACTTGCATGAATCAAACAGGAATTAATTGGAAAATGTCATTCTCTCAGGAGAATCACTTAATTTCTTTAGGCCTCAATTTCCTCTTCTTAAAAGTAAAGTGGCTAGACAAAATGATTTTTGTGGTTCCTTTTAATTTTAGATTCCACAAAAATTCTTCCTTCGAGGACCAACAGTTCAGGTGTCCCCTCCTCCTCTGATTTCCTTTTGTTCCTCTTGTTTTCCCCATTACCAGCTGTCAGTCTTTATCTTCTAAAATCTCTCATACTGTTCTGTTTGGACTTCTCCTTTGTACTTAATCAGACTTTGCTTTCCATTACTTACTAGTGTATATCTTATCCCTCCCACTAGATCATAAATTCCTTGAGGGCAGAGCTGTCTTGTGCTGTGTCCCCAGCACTTAGCATAGCACACTGCATAGTGGACATTTAACAAATAATTGTTGGTTTGAATTGAATCTTTCCCCCCAAACAAAGCAAATATCCATTGTTGGTTAAGCAGACAGGGGGAAAAAAAAGAAGATAGATCTATATAATATGCTGCTAGCTTATGCTATTGATGTTTCTAGCACCTACTCTGATGGCTGTCATTACTTAAACCTGAATCTAGAAGCAGATCAAAGTAGTGCTCAAAGACATCCTCACACTCACTGTGCCTTTAACTAAGAGGAGGTGGATTTTCAGCTTGTTTTCAATATGACCTCAGTATTCAATCATCAATTGCTGCTGTACCAATTGTAATCCTTGAATACCAGGCACCTGCAGGTCAAGGCTTCCACCACTGAGCAAATTTGATGGGACAGAAACAAAGGCTTGACCAGTTCTTCTCTTGGAAGCAATTCCTCTCTGTTTTATCCCGTATTGTTTTAGTCTGTTTCCTGTTTTCACTGGCAGCCAAGTAATGGAGAGGCTGATTGGATCTCTTGCTCAGTGAGCTTATAGTTTCTCCATCTTTCCTTCTTGTACTTATTAACCTCCCCCACCTTTCTCCTTATGCATAGAAAAGCATTTCTTTTCTAGCTCCTTTCTTGTCATGTGGCTGGCGAATTCGTTTTCACAATGACAGCAAGTGACAACAAAGCTAGCTGAAGCAATGGTGCCATGAAGACTCAGACGAGCAACATTAAAAAAAGAAGTCTTTTTCTAGGATCAGCTGAGTTTCTGCTGCATCACTTGTGGCTAACCTCTAGTTTGGACTATAAGCGGGGAAGACCTTATATATTCAACGGTACTACAGGCATGTCTAGGACAGCTCTCAGGCTGGAGCTGGTTCTAGGATAGGATATCTTGGGATCTAGAATGGACAGATAATCAAGTCTCCCTTCTTCTTTTTTTGATTCAAACAATAATGCTTATGTCAACAGTGCTTGGAAAGCACTTTCCTTGGAACGCCTTTGGGAGGTAAGCACTACAAATATTATTGTCCCCATTTTACAGAGGAGGAGGGAGCCTGAGCCACACAGTAGTATTCATGTCCCTGAGCCTCAGAGTGCCATTCCTTTCAGAGAAAGTACCAAACAGTCATTCATCTGGCTCTGAGCAACAGAGATTAGAGGGAGCAGAAGGGCTCTGTATCCTATTACTAATTCCCAAGTCATCCATTCCATGCAGGATGATCCCAGTGAATTACAGGGGTGAACATAAATATTAGGGAACCTCATGAAGGGTCAGATGAGAGTCTCTTTTTTGCTGCTATTAAAGGAAAATAAAAATTTGGTTAACCACAGAGGCCATATGGAGAAGAAATCAGGGAAACTTAAATACACAGGGGTAGGAGTTTCTCAGGCCAGGAAATATAGCGAAAATCTCTATCCTGCCAGCCTGTAAAAAGACTTCTTGACTCAGGCTGAACTGTGTCCTATGGCTCGTAGCCAAAAGCCTCCCAGTGAGGTAGTGTTTGGGGAAAAAAAAAACCCAAACCAAAAACCCATGTCAGCTGTGCACACTACCCTAGCCACCTCATTAACAATAAGAAAAAAAAAACAGTTCAGCCTTGAAAAAAACAAGCTGAAGTTTGGGGTGGTTCTAATGAGTTGTCCTGCATTTAATGTCTTGACAAACATTTATTAAAATGACTATAGTGTACAAGGTTTCCATTTAGCTGCAACTTCTTTTGTGGCATAATATATCTAGAGACATGTCTGGCAAAGATGGTAATCTAGTCATGTGCTGAGAGCAGAGGTATAATTAGCAATTTTGTACCTGGTTTGGGGATGGGTGCTCCAACTATGGCTTGGAGAAGAAGGAGCTTGGCCTAGAATATTGGGAGATTTCTAGGCCACTGAAGAACTGATAACTGTCGGGGGTAGAGGTGGAAAGGGGTAGGCAGAGAGGAAGAAAGCCACGTTGGTGTCACCATGAAGTTCTTAGGTTGTTGACAGGGAGGGATGATGATGCCACTGGAGTCAGGGCCAGGCTGGGAAAGGTAGTGTATTTTGTGACCATAGCAAGGCTACCACCTCTGGCGTCCTGGTAGGTGGGAAGAAAAATGTGCCCCAGAATAGTGCTATCATTGAACTCTAAATTTCTTGCCTGGATCAAAGTCCTACTGGCCTTAGTCTAGTTACAACTATGAGTGAGAATGAGAGATAACAGATAGACAATGTGAGTCCTGTACTTGTATCTTTGAAATACTAAATGAATTACAAGAAGGCCTCCAATAATCCCTGTGGAAAATCAACCAATAAGCAGTTTTTGGTTTTTTTAAATATTTTTTAAAAATAATTTTATTGGACAGGAGGGCAGATTGGGGGAGGTGGTAGTTGGAAGCAAAACACTTTTGAAGATGGATAGGTTGAAAGGAGAGAGAGAGTAGGATAAATGGAGAAAGGGGGGAAGAAATGGGATGGAGGAAAATGCATAGTAATCATAACTGTGAAAAAAATTACAGCACGTATATCTGATAAAGGCCTCATTTCTCAAATACATAGAGAATGGAGTGAAATTTATAAAAATAAGAGCCATTCCCCAATTGATAGATGGCCAAAGGACATGAATAGGCAGTTTTCAGATAAGTAATCACAGCTGTCTATAGTCACATGAAAAATGCTCTAAATCACTATTGATTACAGAAATGCCAATTAAAACAACTCCAAGGTACCACCCCACACTTATCAGATTGACTAATATGACAGAAAAGGAAAGTGACAAATGTGGGAGGGAATGTGGGAAAATTGAGACACTAATGCACTATGGGTGGAGATGTGAATTGATTCAGCCATTCTGGAGAGCAATTTGGAACTATGTCCAAAGGGCTATAAAACAATGTATACCCTTTGACCAAGCAGTACCACAACTAGGTCTGTATCCCAAAGAGATAAAAAGCAAAAAGGGAAAGGACCTATATGTACAAAAATGTTTATAGGGGCTCTTTTTGTGGTGGCAAAGAATTGGAAATTGAAGGGATGTCCATCAATTAGGGAATGGATAAACAAGTTGTGGTATATGGAATTGTGTGGAATACTATAGTACTGTAAGAAATGACAAACAGGATGATCTTAGAAAAACCTGGAAAGAATTGATGAAAATTGATACATGAACTGATGCAATGTGAAGTGAGCAGAGCCAGGAGAACAGTGTACACGGTAACAGCAATATTGTATGATAATCGAGTATGAATGACTTAGCTGTTCTTAGCAATACAAAGATCCAAGGCAATTCTGAAGGACTTATGATGTATGTGAAACCCCTGTCCCAAAGCCTATTGGTATGAGACTCTGCTTATTGGTAGAGATAAAGTCCCTGCTCTGAATTAGGGGTGAGGCATTATCTAAACACAGGTTAGAGCTTTGTTATTAAGCATATAATAAGCCCCAAGCTTGACTTTCCGAGGCAAAGTGGAAGACATTTCTCTCTTCCCCTTAGGCTGCGTGGTATGGTTTTATTATTGCTTTTCTTCTTCTTTAAGACCGTTGTTTCCTTATGCATAGCATTATGGTATTTGGATCATCAAGGGACTTTAGAGGTTGTCTAGTCCAGGGGTTCTGAACCTGGGATCTATAGACCCCCAGAGGTCACATGGATAGATTTGAGGAGATTTATAAACGTGGATGGGGAAAAAAATTGCATTTTTATTTTTGTCATTATTGTTCAGTGGTTTCAGCCGTGTCTGCCTGTGATCTCATTTTGGATTTTTTTGGCAGATATTGGAGTGGTTTGTCATTTTCTTCTCCAGCTAGTTTTACAGATGAGGAAACTGAGGCAAACAGAGTCAAGTCACTTGCCCAGGGTCACACAGCTGGTAAATGTCTGAGGCTGGATTTGAATTCAGGAAGATGAATCTTCCTGCCTCCAGGGCCCAAGCTTTATCCATTGTGCCACCTAGCTGCTCATCTTTATTTTTACTACCTTCTAATAGGAATTTATCATTTCTTTTAATATTAAAGATGCAACAAATATCATTCTCAGAAGGGTGTCCATAAACTTTACCAAACTGTGAAAAGGGTCATGACACACCCAAAACAGTTAAGGACTCCTGATACATTCCAAACCCAGCCATTTTATAAATGAGGAAACTGATGCCCAAGATGTCAAGTGACTTCTGTAACTAATAAGTTGTAAAGTTGGAATTCAAACCCAGACCTTCTGACTTACGCAGTATAGTCAGGGGTCAGAGCATTTTGCAATAGAAAATAATGGATTGGTAGTTATAGGACTTGGCTTTGAATGTTAGTTTTATTACTTTTTATGTGACCTTGGGCAAGTTAAGTAACCACCTTGGTCCTCAGATTCTTCTAGCTATAAATTGAGGGGGTAGTATTGAACTAGATGGCCTCTAAGGTCCCTTCTGGCTTTAAATCTATGAATCTTCTAGTATCACTTGTTGTTGGATAGCTGCTTCAACTGTGTCCAATTCTTTGTGACCCTATTTGGGTTTTTTGTGGAGACATATGGTTTGCCATTTCCTTTTCCAGCTCATTTTACAGATGAAGAAATTGAGGCAAACAGAGTTAAGTGACTTGGCCAGGGTCACACAGCTAGGAAGTATCTGAGGCCTGATTTGAACTCAAGCTTCCTGACTCCAGGCCTGGCGCTCTATCTGCGGCACTGTCTAGTTGCCCCTCTAACTCCACATCTAAGGCCTCTTCTTCCATGCTGTGCTGCCTGTTCATTTTAAATAACTTCACCTATATAACAATGCTGGGTGTAGAAATGGGACCTTTCCTATGATTTATACCCTCAATATGGTCCTTTATATGTTAGGGAAAAGATGGTCCGGTCCTTTGAGCTTTTATGGATTCATTAAATCCCATTGATATCAAAAAGATAATGTTAAGGCTAGAGAAGTATGCTTCAAATTGGTCTAAAGAAGATCTCTCTTTCTCTTGATGTCTCTGTTTTTTCCTTCAAGGGAAAACAGCTTCTGCTCTCTCTCCAAGGGAATTATTGAGAGCTTGTCAAAGGCCTCCCAATGAGGGGAGTCAAGGAGTGATCTATAATATAAGCTCCCACTGCAATGTTATAGCCCATGGCAAAGTCCCTGGGTTTCTTTGGGATGTATTTTTGATAGTTTGCATTTCAGTTAGCTGTTATTGCTTGGATGTGTGATGCAAATTCAGAGAATTTCATCTGTCTGAACTTCCTATGCTTTGAGGAAATATTTAATCCTCTTTAGGGATAAGTAATTTTTATTATTTCAGAGTGTGGCTTTTATGGTGTAATAGCCTCCATCCATGTGTGCTGCATTAGCTATGGGTGAGCAGCAAGGGTTTGAGGCCACTCTGGAGGAGGACCCTAACTGCCTCAGTTATCCTTTCCTTAGGATAAGGAGATTTCCAGTCCTTATGAGTCTATCTCTGTTTAGTGCAATTGTAGCAAGCATATGGGGCATTAAATTGTGCCCTGGGATCAAATGTGCTTATCAGAATGCTGAATATGTTTGCAATGAGGCTTGGGTGAGTCCTAGCTTTAAAAAAGGACCATATACTTTCTTAAGAAATATGGCTATTTTATGGTTGCAAAGTTGATTGAGAATTTCTAGATGTGGATTTTGCCTTCCACAATCAAAAGCATTTTCTTCATCATTTTGATTTCCTATTGCAGGGTGATCCATACTGGATACCATGGTCTCATTTCAGAAAATGGCTTCAAAATTTTTCTTTTCTTTCTTTTTTTTAAATAATCTAGTTTCATGGTTCAAAATGGTTGATATTAAGCCCCTGTACCTCGATCTGCTTGTGGAAAGCCACATCTAAATGGAGAGGCAGCATGGTATGTGTGTGTAGGAAGCTGGCTGTTGTTTGTCCTTTGTTCCCGAAGAGGACCTTGACATTAGGAAGGCGGTGCCCATGACTTGCAAGTGAATCCGATTTAAATGAGGAGGGCTGTGCAAAGCCACTAGCCTCACTTTCTCCTCTGGAGCCATCTGAGTCCAGTGGCAGATCAGGATGAGTGGAGATGGCCCTGCGTGGGAAGGGCCAAGCACTGGATGCCAGGTCAAATCTTACCCCTCCACTTATACAGAAGTAAAGCAAGAAGGGACCTCAGAAGATAGCTAGTTCAAATCTCTCATTTTGCACAATGAGGAAACCAAAGTCCAATGAGTTTAAATGATTTCTTCAAAGCAATAGAAGTAATAAGCATCAAAGCTGAAATTGAAACTCAGGTCCTCTTACTCAGTAAGCTGTAGTCTTTCCACTCTGCTTTACTCTTTATTAGGTATGTGATATTAATCAAATTATTTCACTTCTTTGAAACTGTTCCCTCATGTGTCCCCTGTTTGAACATAGCTAACCTATGCTAAATGACATCTAAGAGCCCTTCCAACTCTGAGATTCCATGAAAATGAGGATTTAAAGATTGGCACTTCTTATCTTATGGAGTTCTCATAAGAAGCCAATGAGAAAATGGTAAGGAGACAATGGCGCAATAGACAACATGCTGTATTTGAAGTCTAGGGTTCTCTCTTTGCTACATGCTCTGTGACCTTGGGCAAGTCATTTCCACTTGATGGTACAGTGGATAAGAATGTTAAAAGTTGATTAGCAATATTTGAGTTCAAATCCTGCCTCAGTTACCTATTAACTGTGGGACTCTGGATAGGTCACAACCTCTCTAAGCTTCCCCATCTGTAAAATGGGGATAATAACAGCACCTACTTCACGGGATTGCTTTGAAGATCAAGTGAGATAAGATACATATGGTGTTTTGCAAACTTTAACGTGCTAAACAAATTTCACCTCTTTTCTTCTTTTTCTCCTCCTCCTCCTCTTCTTATAATTATTATTATTTCTAAGTCTCAGATGCTCATGTATAAAATGAAGGAGTTGGATTGAATGGTTTCTGAAGTCCATAATAGCTCCAAATCAGTGATCTTTGGAAGCCTTACATGCTATGCAAGTACTATCGTTAAATAACAAACCCCTGGATTAAAAAAAAAGTCACTCTACAATATTTCTGCTCTTTTGATGAACAATCACAGTAATCACAGTAGTTGCATGACCAAATATGTTGCTTATATGAAAATCAGTCATGAGGTGACTTAAAAAGAGTTAGTTCATTTGGTATTCTTGTTTTCAGAATAGTTCTTCTATTCAGATTCACTAGTCATAGCTCTTTTGGAAATAAATATTGACTGGATGGAAAGAATTGACATCCACAAGAAGTAGTTTTACTAGATTCCACTCATACCCATTCTCAATTTGATTCCTGAATGTGTGTGTGTGTGTGTGTGTGTGTGTGTGTGTGTTTTAAACGAAGAGCAAAGATTATGAGTCAGAAAAGATAGCAAAGGCTATTTCATCAAATCCCTTCATTAAATAAATTAAAAACTTCAGCCCAGAGACATGAGGGCTTACTCAACATCACAGAGAGAGGAATTGTCAGTGCTGAGACACAAATCAAGTCATCTATCTCTAAATGAGAGGTCTCAACATACCATCACATTGTTTCCAATAGTATTCTTTCCTCTGTGGATCTCTCCTACACACCCCGCAGGGTTGTTATGAAAGTTAAACTCTGCACCATAGCAAAAGACTGGTGTAGTAAGTTGGCAAGCATTATGGGAAACAGAGTAGTTCAAGTGGTCAAGCTGTGGCTACAAAGAAATTTATGAAGGCTTATTAAAGGGGAAGGGGAAAGTGGGAGAACATAGAATGATCATCATGGGTATAAAGATTTGCTGGTAGAGCAAAATTTCTGAAGTCTAAGAGTAAAGGGAACTGGCCAGATGTATAAGATATGTGGTAGAAACAAGAGCTAGGCAAATAAGATGAATTTGTCTTTAATAAGTTAGTATGCAATTAGTCGTACTTGGACTTTTTCCTTTCTTTTTGGGGGCAGGGGCTTGGTAGGAGAAGAATGATTATAGTATCATATGGTGTAGTAGAAAGAGTCTAAGACTTGGAATCAGAAGATCTGAGTTGAAGTCCTGGATCTAACACTTGCTATTGATGTGACTCTGGAATTACTTGCTTATTCTCTTTGCTTTCTTTCTCTTCACTGTCTGAGCCACAGTTTTCTTATCCGAAAAGATGGGGGTAATACCATTACCTACCTCACAGGATTGTTGTGAGTATAACATCAGTGGCTGTGGATTTTGCTGCAAAGATTATCATTGACTGGTTGCTATTCATCACCACCTTTTCTTCCCTTATCCCCTTTATTTCTGGAGATTTAATCAGCCATCTGTTAACAGTAAGCTCATTTTTTAGCCTAGAGACAATAGAGTTACCCTTCATGTCCATATGGTCCCTTCTCTGCTTCTTTGTGAAATTAATATCAAACTAAAAGTGAGGAGTATAATCACAATAGCTCAGAGCCCCCAGTTAGAAAAGTTTATAACATTTAGACAGAGGTTTTGCTTTCTTCTCTAGTTTAAATTTGTGTTTATCTTGTGATAAAGGATGTACTACATATTTAGGTAAAAGAAATGATCAGAGTATATGGCAATGTCTGCTACTGGAACATGAGGAAGGAATATTGAAGACAAAGCAAACACATATGCACAAATACATGTGTGTGTACACACAGGTATATAAACACACATTTATTTGTAAATCTATGTAAATTATATGTACATGTGTGTATGTGTATGTATGGAGAGGGGGTGGGGGAGAGAGAGAGAAAACAATTTTCCTCAGCCCTTGTCAAGGTAGGTATCATCAGTAGCTTCAGCCCAGTCTTCTGTTCTGAAATGCCTGGGGAGGGCTGAGGATCCTCTTCAATCTTTCCTTTCTCTGTTGCAGTTTTCCCTTTCTCCTTTCCCTCTTACAGTTCCTCTTTTTCACCTATTGAACAATGCTCCAAATTCTTTCTGGCTCAACTCATTAAGCCCTGGTAAGGACTGGGGAGAATGATTCCCCTCCTCCTTCCTGCTTCTGTCACTCCCCTCTTGAGATGACATCTCACTTCCCTCCTCTCAGCTTTTGTCACATAAATTGTGCGCGTCTCTCTAAGAACTTCAGGACTTGACTCAATATCTGCCTTCTGGTTCAAAGATTTTGATAGTCACAAATTACTCTCAAGGCTAAAAGGGAATGCTTATCCCTCTAAACTATAAATACCAGGATGACATGAGAAAAGCCCCTTTAAATCTTAAAGTGTTATCAAGGTGAAATTTGTTGCTATAATTATTACCTTAATACACATATGTCAAAATTTATAATTCATGCCATATTAAGGCACTTTAAGAAAACCTACAACACCCTCTACAGAATGCAAGGTATTATTTTCCTGCCTAAAAGGAGGCAATATAGTGAAGTAGATCATAGGTTTAGAGCTATAAGGGATGTTAGAGATTATTTAGTCTACCCCTCCCATCCCACACTCACATTGCAGATGAAAAAGCTGAGGTACCCCCTTACCCCCCCCCCCAGGTTAAGTGAAAGAACCTGGGATTTGCAGTCAGAAGACCTGGGTTCAAATCCTTTCTCAGTTTCTGACTAGTTGGGTGACAAGGAACATTTCACTGATTTATTTAGCATGTGGTTAACCAAGGTTTTATTTTCCTTAATAGCAGCAAAAAGGATCCCATCATGACCCTTCTTCAGACTAACCACATTCCTGTTCCCACCCTATAATTTATAAGGAACATCCGCTGCGGAAATGGATGGCTCAGGCAGTTGGTAACAGGATACGAAGCCTTCCCCTCCTGCCAGCCTCTGCTGCTCACAACCACATAGCTGCTCCAGGGACTCTGGACAGGATCACCTTTCACCTCATCAAATGGACAGGCAGAGCTGGCCCTTGATAAAATGGAAAAAAAAAAGGCAAACTTTACCATCTCTGGACTTCAGGCTCTTCTTTTAGTGTCATTTACCCCCATTATCAGCACTTTCCTCTCTTCTGTCCCCTTAACCTCTACTTTTTATATGCCCAGTGCCTTCTTGTGCTCATCAAGCCTTTCCCCTTGCAGATCTGTTCTTGAACTACTATGATCATTTAGCATAGAGATGGTGATACTATGTATATCATCCAGTAGTTGGCTTTGTGTGGATTAAGGAGATTGTAGCTTTAATTAACAGGGAAGAAAAAAGCTATAGAACCATGAGACAGGCAGCTTTTTCCAAGTACTAAACTCCCTGTTACTGGAAATGTTTATGTAGTGGTTATAAGAGCATCTTTCATGGATAATTCAAAGGGGATTCTTGCATTGAGTATGACGCTGTATTAAATAACATATACAGTCTTCTTTCCTTCCTTCCTTCCTCCCTTCCTTTTTTCTTTCCTTCCCTCTCTGCCTTTCTTCCTTTCTGTCTTTCTCTTTCTCTCTCCTCCCTTCTTTCTTCTATCCCTCCTTCCTTTCTTCTCTTTCCCCTCTTTTTCTCTTTTCCTCCCTCCTTTTTTTCTTCTTTCCCTTCCTTCCCTTCCTTCCCTCCCACCCTTTTCCTTCCCTCCTTCTTTGTCTTTCTTCCTTTCTTTTTTCTATCTTTCCCATTCTCTCTCTTCCCTTCTTTCCTCTATCCCTCCTTCTCTCTCTCTCTCCTTTTCTGTTTCCCTTTTACTCCCTCTATTGCTCCCTCCCTCTTTTCCTCCCTTCCTTTTCTCTTCCTCCCTCGCTCCTTTCCTTCCCTCCCTCTCTGACTTTCTTTTTCCTTTCTTTTTTCTGCCTTTTTCTCTCTCCTCCTTTCCTTTTGCTATCCCTCCTTCCCTCTCTCTCATTCCCTCTCTATTTCTTTCTCCTTTCCTACCTTCATTACTTTCTCGCCTCCCTCTCTCCCTCCTCTCTTTTCCTTCCTTCCTTCCTTCCTTCCTTCCTTCCTTCCTTCCTTCCTTCCTTCCTTCCTTCCTTCCTTCCTTCCTTCCTTCCTTCCTTCCTTCCTTCCTTCCTTCCTTCTTTTTTTCCAGCCCCAGAAGCTTCAACTTGCTATATTTTAGACCTAAACCTAGTTGTTCCTTCTTAGGCAACCTGGTGGCCTCCCTGCTCTTGGGAGCTTACAATATTGGTGTTGGGCTTAAGGTATCCTGTAGTTCTACCATAATTCAAAATATCTCAGCCCAGTTAACCAGCTAGAACCTCCCAGAGTGGTAGAGATTATGGTTCTGTGCCACTGACAGCCTAAATTCCTTTTCCACTCCCATGATTCTCTCTGATTCTCTACGAAGGGTCTAGTATCAATAATTTGCACTGTTTGGGGGTTTGTTTATTTTTGGTCTTGATCTATGATTTTATCAAAATAGAGAGATCCCTAATAAGAAAACTCCCTCTACCAATGCAGAGTCATAACTGTTCTGAAATTTACAGTATAATTGCCTGGGGTACAGAGAGGAATAGAGATTACCCAAGAATCATTTAGCCAGTAAATGACAGAAGTGGGACTTGCACCAAGGTCATCCAAGTTTCAAGGCCAGCTCTCTCCACTACGCCATACTGCTGAGCTCTGAAACTTGCAACCTTCATGACCTTGGGAAAGTCCCTAAATGTCTCTGGCTTTCATGCCTTCATCCACAAAACAGGGGAGTTGGACCAGATGAGTTCTAAAGTCCCATCCATTTTTAAATCTATGACTCTAGTTCTTAAAATTTTTTTTTTTTTGCAAATTGAGGATGGGTAAGAATGGTTGTTGTCCTTTGTCCTTGAAGAGGACCAAAACGACATCACTTTTTTGGGGTCAAGGTACAGTGTGTCTAACTTGGCTGATCAGACTGATACAAGCTTGGAAGGTTCTACCACAGGTTGGGCACAGATGATCTGTATGAACATTTAAAGTGGAAATGAGGGTAGACTATTAAAAGACAATTTTATGGTGTTAATTATTTATGGTATAATTAAGTCTTTGTGTTTCCAAACTAGGAAACCTAGGCCCAGAGTAAACATAATTTTCCCAAGGACACAGTATTTAATTGCTAGCAGAATGGAGCCAAGAAATCAGATCTCCCAGTTTCCATTCCATTGACTTAAACTTGTTCTCTTCAAAAAGAAGCCATATTACATAAGGCAATGGCAACCAACTCAAATAGAAATGGGGCCACTAAGACATATATAATGGTCACTCTGAGCTGCATACTGCCTTAGTTCTAAAAATGTATTATCATCATCAATGTTTTATTGTGTTTCTATTTTTTGGTTAAATATTTACCAATGCCATTTGAATCTGGTTTGGTCCACATTCAAGTGTTGTGGGCTTCATGCTGCCCTCGGATCACATGTTTGACACCTCTATATAAGGGACTGACACTTGGAGCTAGAAGACCTGGGATGAAATCCTGGCTCTGCTACTTACTAGTTGTGTGACCTTGGTTAAGATTGTGTGCCCAAATAACAGAGTAGAAAGAATACTGGATTTGGAATCTGACAAGCCCTGGGTTAAAAACTTGCCTCTGGCACATAGTAGGTATTTCACTATTAACAAATCACTTAACCTTTTGGAGCTCTCAGTTTTCCAATCTATAAAATGGGGTGGAGGGTATAGAATTATCTATACCTAGGTAATTCTATAGGTGTAGAATATCTATAGAATTTAGCCTGAGGTTATTGTGAAGTCTAAATAGACAATGTATTTAAAAAACTTTGAAAATCTTAAACCACTGGGTAAGTGTTAGTAAAAATAAATAAATAATTGAAAGGAATAATAGCAATAGTGATTGTGATAGTGATTCAAGACTTCTTAGTTTCCCCAGGTACAAAATGAAAAGGTTAAACCAGGTAATTTCTCTGGTCCATTACCTCATTAAATCCTTTGTATCTTCCTGTTTTATACATCAAGAAACTGAGGCTCAGGATTAAGTGGCTTGCCTAAAGTCATACAGCTAGTTAGTGACAAGAGTCAAGCTTGGTTTTAAATCCCTACTCAGGCCCAGAGCTCTCCCCCTAAGGTACACAGCTTCTGAGTAAGGAAGCAGTCTTTCTCTGTCATGGAGCACAACAGACCACTATAGCCAGATGAAACAGAACTCAGTCGAATGGTGGTTGCTGTGTAGTCTATGTATAAGGCTGTTTGTGGTGGAGGAGAGGAAGGATTGCTCTATGCACAAATACCTAGTTTGCTTGATTATCCCCCCTTGAATTGACCAAATGGTTGTTTTCACTGATACAAGATCTCCTTGTGGTATCTTTAGGCCACGGTGAAGGAGGAGAGCTGGAATTAAGAGTAACTTTGGGAATTCAATTCAATGCAGTTATTATATGCTGAGCTCCACACTAGGTCCTGAAGATACAAATATATTGATATATTTAGATCGATCTATTCTCTCTCTCTCTCTCTCTCTCTCTCTCTCTCTCTCTCTCTCTCTCTCTCTCTCTCTCTCTTTCTCTCTCTTTTTCTCCACCCTGCTATCAAGGAGCAGAAATTGAGAATAGGGAAAGGTCAGGTAATAAATTGTTGTTATTCAGTTGATCAGTTGTGTCTGACTCTTTGTGACTGCATTAAGGGGTTTTCTTATTAAAGATACTGGAGTGGCTTGCCATTTTCTCCAGAGGACTAAGGCAAATAGAGGTTAGATGTCTTGCCCAAGGTCACATACTAGTAAGCGTCTGAAGCCAGATTTGAACTAAAGTTTTCCTGACTCCAAACCCAGTGCTCTATCCATTGAGCCATATAACTGCCCTCAAGGTCCGTATGTTATAATGATACAATGGAGAGTAAAAAAATGCCACATATTTTTAACATTACTTCCTTCCACAAACACTGTAGTCCAACTACAATGGGGCTTTCTTGCTGTTCCTTTTACACAACACTAAATGCCCTATCTCCTTGCCTGGAAATCACTCCCTCTCCAACTCTCCATCTCTCAGAATTCTTGATTTCTTTTAAAATTCAATTCAAATGCCATCTTATGTTTTTATTCAGTTGTTTCAGTCATCTGACCCTTTGTGATACCATTTGGGATTTTCTTGGCAAAGACACTAGAGTGGTTTTTCATTTTCTTCTCCAGTTTGTTTTGTAGATGAGGAAGGTAAGTGACTTGCCCAGGCTCACACAGCTAATAGGTGACTGAGGCCAGATTCAAACTCAGGAAGATGAGTCTTCCTGACTCCAAGCTCTCTCCACTGAGGCCTTTACTGATGTTCTAAGCTGCTAGTTTCTTCCCCTAGATGCGAAAGTTTTCTAGAATTAGCCAAAATATAAGTTTCTTGAGGTAAACAGAGCAATGTATTCACCAGTGTCATATGGCTATGCATTTCTCTTGTGCACATTGTGAGACGCTAGCCTAGAATTCTCAGTGCACACTCATTGTCAGTGTATTTCTGAAAGCTATCTTGCATGTCTTGTTTAAAGAGCTGCAGTATTAACTGTATTGTCACCGAACCCAATGAAGAGTAGGTGGGCAGGTGAAGCTGCCATGAGTAAGTCGGGAGATATGGTAAGATTCGCATCTTCCCACGCTAGCTAAACTGTACAATTCATCTGCCAGTTATACAGTTTAGTAATAAATGGTTTTTAAATAATACCAGCACAATTTTAAAAGCTTCACATAATGGTCGCACCCTACTTTTTGGCAAAAATTTTGGCATAAAATCTGTGATGATTATGCAGTGAAACACAGTAGCTATTCCCTAGAGAAAAGTCTATTTCCTTGTTCTAAGGCCCTTGCTCATAGTCAGATCCAGAGCTCGGAGGCCTGACAACATTAGGTGTCACTCCCTCTGTGAGAAGGTTCCAGTTTCTTCCTATTTAGTTCAGCATAAACTTTGTCTTTTGCTTGACTGTAAACAAAAGCCATTCCAGTGTGAACCCTGTAACATGCCACCAAAGGGCAAATCATTATCAGGTGAATAATATTCCTAAAAATATGCAGCATGGAAATGAAACTGACTGAATCCCTAGATCTGGCCTTCTTTTCCTAAAAGAGTATTTATTATTTGGTGAGAGGGAAAGGCCAGGACAGGGAATGAGAGTTTCAGCTTATGCTTTCCAGAGTTCCTACGCATTTTGCAGGATATATTGATAGAGCACTAGTACTTATGCACTCATACTGCAGACCTGACGAAAGCCCAGTGTGCATGCAAACAGCCCATTCTGGTGGCAGGGAAAGGAGCTCAGTACATTTCCAATCTTGAAAAAGTAGGCTTCCTGAACTATGCCAGGGTATATCCAGATGATGCTTTGAGGTTTATGGAACTGAATCCAGGCATCCTATCCAGGCACCTTGGAAAGGAATAAGGATTTTTCTCAAATTACCCAGAGGTTTTATTTGGAACCAAATTATTCTCAGCTCTCCATTGGAATCTATAAACCCCAAGCATGACCATAAATCAAGGTATAATGGGGGGGGGGGTCAGAGGGATGGACAAGTTTCATGACAATAAATTCCCCTTGATAGTAAATTGACATCCTAAACTGTCAGCAATCCTTGACCAGCTGAAGTGGTTTGCATAGACCTGCTTGTTAATCTGAAATGCAAATACGTTTTGCAGGCAGCCTGTTTTTCCTGGGCATCCATTTCAATTGGGAAGTTCTGCTAGGCACTGTGAGGGCTCCTGATTCTGTATAATTTATGCAAATACTTTCAACCTTCATTCTCTGCTCAGAAATCAGCAAACAGATATTGCTTCTCTGATTCCTCTCTTTAATGCTACCATCCAGCGCAGGGAGAGTTGTTTCCTTCCTTTCCACCCCCTACCATGGTCTCTCCTTTTTGATATTTAATCTCCCATCTTCAAGTCTTTCTTGAGAGAGGGGCCGTCCCCCAAAAAAATGAAGGATCCCCCAGTGTGGCTAGCATCTGGTAGGCCCAAAGTCAAGAATTATGTGCATGCTGCCAGATAATTAATGAAGAAACAGCGGCCACAATTGAGGGAAAATGTGAATAAATAAATGGAGCCGCAGAGACCATTGCTTCATAGAAAAAGCACAATCAAACCTTCAAAAGGGGAGCATTAGCAGAAGTGACAGGCCAATATTGGTCAAAATTGAGCTCTCAGCTGTGCTCAAGGGCTGTTCTGTTTCCATTATTTGCAGGGTAATTGCCAGTAATACCTCCTTATGTTGTATAACATGCAATGATAATAATAGCTTACAGCTTGTAATAAGGCTCCATAATCACAAAGGCTCTTCCACATACATCATCTCATTTGAGCCTTTCCACATCCAAAATAGATGGATGAGGTATAATTAGCCCCATTTTGTAGATGAGAAAACTGAGTCTTAAAGAGGTATAGCAACTTATCCAAATTCACACAGTTGGTAAATGGCAAAAGTAAGAGTAAATCCCAAGTTTCCTGAATCACAGAAACTCAGAAGTCAGCTAGGCCAAACTGTGCCTGACAGGAGTCCATCCTCCTCATTCCCACCCCGCCCTCACCATAACATCCTTGAGAAGTGATTATCTAGTCTGTCTTTAAAAACCCCCAGTAATGGGGAATTCTGGATATAGTTTGCACTGGCATTTAATTAGCTCTTTGGTTGTGCCATATTAATCTTAAATATGTGCTTAATAATGTATCCTGAATTGAATCCAAATTGAAATTACATTTTATTCCTTACTCATGCAAAGAGGGACATCAAGATGAAAACCTTAAGGCAGGGACAGGACACTGATCTGTCTTAGACAAGTTATCAAGATTGGGAAGAAAGAACATGAAAGTAGGAATACAATGTTACCTCTTAAAAATAATACTTGTGTTTCCACAGCATCACAAGACTAGAATAGGTGTTCATTGGTTGGCTCTACAAATTATGACACACGAATATAATGAAATATTATTATACCATCAAAAATGACAAAAAGGAATTTAGAAAGTTATAGGAAAACTTGTTTGACATGATGAAGGGGGGAGGAATAAATATTTTTATGGTGCCTACTATGTGCTAGGAATGATGCTAAGTGCTTTACAAATGTAATCTCATTTGATTCTTAGAACAACTCTGAAAGGTTGGTGCTGTTGTTACCCCCTATTTTACAGTTGAGGAAACTGAGGCAAACAGAGATCAAATAACTTGCCCAGGGTCACATGGCTACTAGGTGTCTGAGGCTGGATTTGAACTCAGGTTTGCCCAACTCTCAGACCAGAATTCTATCCTTTGTTCCACCTAGAGAAGTAAGCAGAACCAGAACAATAAACACAATGACAGTGTTAATGTAAATGAAAACAGAACTAAAAGACAGACAGATTCAGTCTAATTATAATGACCAACATTGGCCCTGGAGAATGGAGGTCGTTCCCCTCAGTTGAGGTGAAGGACCACAGATTCAGAGAATGCTGCATTTTGGCTGTGTTAGTTAGTTTTACTTAATTGCCTTTACTGATTACAATGATAACCAGGAAGGGGTAGGTATGTAGTTTGAGGGGCTGTAATGTAAAAACAAAAGACAACAATAAAACTTCAAAAGAGAAAGAACTGTCCATTGATGGGACATGACATCAAACAAATATGGATGTGCTACAGACAGAAGAATTTTTTGGTATTAAAATATCACAACACTGACTTTATTAAAAGTCACATTATAAATAGTCCTTCATTGTCCTCAGGAGTTCCTTGCCTTGTCTACTCCTAATACCAGATCTAGTTAAAGGCTTTCTAGAAGACCAGTTTTTTTCCTTCCTTTCATACTCTCTAAGAGTCTGTCCATACTGTATTGATACATCAGTCACTTCTAAATAAATAACACCTCTTCAACAATACTAACCCATAAAAATGTAAGCCTAATAAAGTACAACTGACAGTATGTATAATTTTTGATTGTCGTTTTCTACATTTTTGTATGAGAGATGAATGTATGGTTTCAGTTTAGTCATTTGGAACCAGTGTAATCCAATGGAACTGACTTTGTTGCCATCTGATTCTGTACTGATTGATATTGTTGCCATCCTTGTATATTGTTCTTTGGGGTTGAGTTTCATTTACTCTACATCTGTTTGTACAACTCTTCTTGTATTTCCTTAAGTTATTCATATCTGCAGTTCCATATGGCATGGTAATATTCCACTATGTCCAAAACTCACAATTGTTTTAGTTGCTGTCATGATCAGATCATTTGTTTCTTCTTTTTTATTATTTTATTTTATTAAGGTCTTTTGTTTTTATGTCACATTCTTTTCTGAACATGTCTGCTTCTCAGTGATCCCTCCCTTGTAGCAAACATTTCAAAAGAAAAGGAAAAAAAGCCGCACAGCTCTAAAACCAACACATTGACCAAATCTGACAACATGTGCAAATATTCTGCATCTGTAATCTCTCACCTCTGCAAAAATGGAAGGAAAGTAATTTTCTCAATCTTCTCTGGGCCCTAGCTTGGTTATTACAATTATACAGCATTTAGTTTAACTTCATTATTTTTTCCATTTACATAGTTGTCATTGTGTATCTAAGGTGGTCTTTCACACCATTATCACCAATTCTAATGACTAAGATCATGACTATGCCTTATGTTTGACTCCTGCAGTTCAATACCAAATGCCTGATAAACTACAGGTAGAGATGTTATTTCGTCTTCGCTTCCCACTATTCACACTCACTCCCTTCAGAGCCCTCCCTGGTGACAAGAGGCAGTGATTAACAAGGCCTGGCAAGCTCAGGAAATGAAGAAAACTTGATCAAATTGAAACTGCAGGAGGAATATAAGGAGGTAGGACCTTACGGCTTCTCCTAACAGGCAGAGCTCAATTAATATAAAAGGTGCTTTGAATGGAAAGCATTGTAAGACTAGTCAGGCCTTTAAAACAGAGGCAAGTAAGACCTTACTGCAGTAAGAAGTATGCTCTTTGGGGGACAAAACAATTGGGACAGCTGTTTCATTAATAAGATTTGTTCAAGGTCAGTTTGAATTCGTGTTCTATTCATTAGTATTGATTTTCTTGACCTCTCTCTACCAACTAACTCTCTTCCACAATCCCACTCTTCTGGCCAGTATTAATTTTTGAATGGATCTGTAATCTCATTCGTGAGAGTATTGCTTGTAAATGGGGAAATGACAGCTATACCCCTTCTCCTTCACTGTGATTTACAGGATCTCAGAGTTGGAAAGGACTTCAGAAACCATCTAAAACAACTCACATCTGAACAGGAATCCCTTCTACATTTCTAAGTAACCCTGTATTGTCTACTTTGCTTGAAAACCTTGAGGCAAAAGGGTTCTCATTAACTTGGCATGCAGCCCACTTCACTTTGAGATAGTGCTAGTAGTTAAGGTTTTTTCTGCACTATTCTTTCTTTTTCTTCTTTCCTTTCTTTTTTCTTTCTTTCCTTTCTTCTTTCTTTCTTTCTTTCTTTTTCTTTCTTTCCTTTCTTCTTTCTTTCTTTCTTTCTTTCTTTTTTTCTTTCTTTCCTTTCTTCTTTCTTTCTTTCTTTCTTTCTTTTTTTCTTTCTTTCCTTTCTTCTTTCTTTCTTTCTTTCTTTCTTTCTTTCTTTCTTTCTTTCTTTCTTTCTTTCTTTCTTTCTTTCTTTCTTTCTTTCTTTCTCCTTCCTTCCTTCCTTCCTTCCTCTCACTATATGTAGATATATATAAAACAAATAAATACCTATATATTGTATCCACTGTCTGTCTCTATTTCTCTGTCTCTCCCTCCTTTCCTCAAGAAATAGAGATGGATTTTTTTCTTCATCTAATACAATTCATTTTGCCTTCTGGGACCAAGCAGAAGAAATCTAGCCTAGCCCTTCTTCTCCATGATGACTTTCCATATATGACAATTGAAGAAAACTTTCATGTTCTCCTTTAGTCTTCTCTTCTTCAGGCTAAACATCCTGAATTCTTTCAAGTGAGGCCCATATGATATGACCTCAAGGTCCTTAACCATCCCAGTTGCTCTCTTTGGATGCCCTCAAGCTTACGAATGTCCTTCCCGAAATGTTGGCACCCAGAGCTTCATATAATGCTACAATTGTAGCCTGACCAGGAAATAGTACAGAAGCAATATCACTTCTTAATCCTGGAAATCACATTTTTCTTAATGTGTCTCATAAGTCAGCCTATTATTGCATTAGGATGTTTTTTAGGTTTGCATTTGTTGTGGTTGTTTGGATTGCTTGGGGTTTTTTGTTTGTTCCTTTGTTATTTTTTTTGCCTCTGTTATCACATTGTTGATTCATATCGGTCTTGTAGTGCATTAAATGCCACTCCCACCTCATTTTTTTCAGATAAATATCTATCTAGTCATATTCTCCCTCCCATTTTGTATTTATGGTTTTTTTTAAACTTATGTAACACTTCACACTTATCCTTATTAGCAGAGTGACATAGCAGACAGAAGCCTGGCCTTAGAGTCAGGAAGACCTTGGCTAGCTTAGTGAAGTTCCTGGCATATGGTAGGCCCTTAATAAATATTTATTGATTAATTAGTTGAAGTCCAACCTCTGACACTTACTATCTATGTGACCTTGAGTAAGTCACAACCTCTCAGTGACCAAACAAGCTCCCTAAGTCTATTTTATAGAACAGTGGACAACTGGCATTTGTAAATCGTGGATTTTCTCAGTGGGAGTTTCCTGCAGTGATGAAATCACAAGTGTGGTTCCTCCAAAAAATAGAAAGAAAAGAAAAAATTATCTGAGTGATTAAACTTAGCTCATATAGCCTATTAATAATTGTTTAGAACTTGACTGTCATTCAGCATATTAGCTTTCCTTTCCTGATTTGTTTCATCTGAAAATTTGTTAAGCATGGCATCAGTGCCCTTTTCCCAGTGTTTATGTAGCCTCTATCCAATGATAGAAATCTTAAATAGCCCAGGGCTAATCACAGATCCATGGGCACTCCTCCACCAGAGACTTCTTTCCAAACTGACCTAGAATGACTACTCTTTCACCTTCAACAAGTTATGAAACTGCCTTACTGTGCTCATGTCTAGCCCATTTCTCTTCAAATATTTGCCCACTGCATTGGAGGTCTTCCTCTCCTTCTTTGTTTTCTGGATAGCAGTGCAGCACTTGGAGTGTCCATCTGCTATTCATTGACCTCATGCTATGTCCCACATACCTCCTTTTCAGCTCATAGGTATCTTTACCAGTCATACATTTCTTTCTTTTATACAATTTACCATTGATAATATTCAGTAGCCTACTAATCTTACCATGTATCTTTCCATCACCTTTTGGGTCATCTGACATTGTTTCTCTCTAGATCAGTGTCCCACAATTTACAATCAACCATGAAATAAAGAAAAACTTTGTAAAAATTAGTCATGCCCACCTCTACACCACTACCCCCACAGCCTTCTAGTTTGCTTTTTTAAAAATCACAGGTTCTAAATTATAAATATACAGCAAGAAGGTGAATGAAGTTTGTTCTTTACAGTGCAAAATATGTCATAAAAAACCCATGAAGGATGGTTAAGAACCATTCCATCTACAAAGACCCCTAAAGTCCTTCTTTGTGTTATTTTTCCATTGAAGTCCTTGCCTCCCAAGTAGCCTCAGACTTGACAATTATCCCAATAAAAATAAACAAACAAATATCACTGAAGGAGACCAGCAGGATTGTAGACTTTCTTTGGTTGCTGGCTATTGTATTTGAGATTTCAGAGAGAAAGAAATGAAAGAAGAGGGAACTATATCTATGGCTTCATTGTTTTCTGTGTCACGTTCATTGAATCTCAAAATAGAAGGATAGACATAATACTTTTGATTTTTTCTGGAACAAAACACTTGGAACTGGTTTTGAATTTGGTTGCAATAACTAACTGATTATTACGGTTTTGTTTGCATTAAAGCAAATAAAATTATTCTTTTAATTTCGGGATCTCAGAATTGAGATAGATCTCAGCTCTCTGTTCCAACCCATACCTGAATAAAAATTCCTTTTTCAACAGATTTGAGCTCACTTTTAGGTTGCCATGAGTAGAAATGGTATGAATAAGGACTTTTTTTTTTGAGGGAAAATCCACCAATGTCTCAAGCATCCAATTTCGCCTTTGGATGACTTTAACTCTGAGGAAGTTTTTTTTCCCCACAAACTGTATGTCTGCCACTCATCATTTTTCACTCATTTATCCACGTTCTGCCATCTGGAGTCAAATAAAACAACTGTAATCCCTCTTCCACATGACTCATTCAGATATATGAAAATATTTATTGTGTAACCCCTTAATTCTCTTCTCAAACATCCCTGGTTCCTTCTGAACCTCAAATGACATGATCAAAATCCTGCTCACCCTCCTCTGAATATTCTCTTCTTTATCAATGCCCAACTTTAAATGTGGCTACCTGGTTGGAAGACAATGCTTCAGATGTGGTCTTGGCACTACAGCACAAAGTACAGTGGGATTTTGACCTCTCTGGTTCTGGATACAAGGCTTTGGTAATGAAACCTAAGATCTTGTGGAACTCACCACTCTTCAGCAATGTATCCCACTTTTTACTTCTCACAGAACTATTTCTCTTTTGGTCTTCACAATTTTATTCTTGAGAACTTCCCATCCCTCCTATATGATTCCCCTTTTAGCATTGTAGTCCGTGAGATCTTAGTAATCCTTCCTGGTGAATTCACTGAAATCTGTTCCATCAAAATCTAAGGTAAAAAGTAAACTAAATCCAATTTTCTTCTCTAGCTAAAATGATGTAGCTATGTAGGCAGTCTCCCACCTCTGCTGCAATTCCTCTTCAGTTAAAACTCTGGGTATATTTTTAAAGCTTTTGTTTTAGAATTCTTTTTCATTCTGAACTTAACAAACATAAAGTAACCTAAACACGCATAAAAGAACAGAAAAAGAGAAAGGGGCATCATACTGTGAATTATGTACAGCTTGCTTTTCTTTTAAAATATATAATAAATTTAACACAGAAATTTCAAAGTTTTCCTGCTTGTCAGAGATTTGTTTTTGGTGGCATTCTGTCCTCTGGGTTTTTGGAAAATGCTTCAACATCCCGCCCCCCCCCCCCATTTTAGGAGTTAACTACCCTATCAGTCCTCTTCCTTTTCTCCCCCTAAAAAACTATGTGTAACAAAAAATGACCAGCAAAGTAAAACAAATCCCCACTTTCACCAAATACAAAAATGTATGTCTTATTCTACTTCTTGGACCGATCCCCACTCCGTTAGGAGGTACGAATCATGCCTTATCAACTGGAATCCTGGTTGATCATTAATC
Organism: Phascolarctos cinereus; assembly: GCF_003287225.1. Taxonomy (NCBI): domain Eukaryota; kingdom Metazoa; phylum Chordata; class Mammalia; order Diprotodontia; family Phascolarctidae; genus Phascolarctos; species Phascolarctos cinereus. The sequence goes on from NW_027555847.1 coordinate 116,870,777, forward strand.
AGATTTCTTAAATCTTTGAAAGTTGTTTGCCTGTGCAATGTTGTTGTTACTATACAATTTGTTCACCTGGTTGTGCCTATTTCAGTCTGCATCACTTCATACTAACCTTCTCAAGTTCCTTTAAAACAGTCCTTTTTGAAATAATTTCTTGCAGCACAATAATATTGCATTTTATTCATATACCATAATTTATCCAGCCATTCAAACTATGGCTACTATCTGGATTTCCAGTTCTTTGCCACCACAAAAAGAACTGATAGAATTTTTTTGTTGTTTTTCTTATGTTTCCTTTTCCCATTTCTTGCATTTCTTTGGGGTATAGGTCTAGCAATGCTATCATTGGGTCAAGGATAAATACAGTTCAGTGATTTTTGAGGCATAGTTCTATGCAAAAATTATTTATTATACTATTCAGGAAAAATAATCATGCTGTTTAAATTCAACCTTATGTTCTTAAAGATAGTCCACATCCACAATGTTGCCAGACCCCAGTAACTCTCTAGGAAGGTCAAAAAAGGCTACAAGGTATTTCCAATTCCCTCAGGCTCCAGAACCACCCAAAACATTCTTGTTTTGGGTTACCATACCCAGAAACTACTTGAGGGGTCCATCCTAAGCTTCTGTTTTGGGTTGCAGTTACTCACACCTATCTCAATCTACTTGTTTTCATGTTGTGTATATGTGGCTCTTGTGAAGGTATCCTTGTCTGAATCCTAGGTAAACCTTCTAGAACCTGAATGAAAGGGAGCCACACCTTCTTTCTGGGCTTCCTGTCCTCTACCAAATGACCCATAAATTTCTTTCTGAAGCTATTTCAGATTTTGGGATTTGTTTTTTTTCAAACAACAGCCCTAACATGCTTTCCAGAATGGCTGGACCAATTCATATCTCCATCAAAAAATGCATTTCCTGCAACTCTTTCAATATGTGTCATTTCTCTTTTGTTCGTCTTTGATGAATTGATAGCTGGGAGGTTGAAAACCACCATTGTTTTAATTTGCATTTGTCTAGTTATTTGTGACTTAGGGCATTTTGTTGATAATGCTTTGGATTACTTCCTTTGAAAATTGCCTGTTTATATCCTTTGATGGATTATCTATTATAGACCTTTTAACTAGAGATACACAGTTTAGGGCAAGTACATTTTTTCATACCCTTTTTATGTACTCTCTATTCTTAGCTTCAGGTCCAGCATTCCTACATTTTAAGCCATGATCCAGAAATTCAAATCCCATTCTCAAACAATATATTTTTTAATGATATTTCAAACATACCTTTTTTTCTAAATACCTCACTTTAAATAGAGTGAAATGATGAAAAAAAAAGAAAGAAAATACCTCTTTAGGTTTTTGTCCCAGATTTCATAATCCTTAGCCATTATTTCTAGATCCCTTCAGGTAGCTAGCTCAGTTTATACCCAAAAGAGTCATTAGAAGCCGGTAGTAGTCACTGATTTGACAAGTCTTTGGAAGTTCTCTGACAAGACCAGGACTTAGCAGCCCTTTCTACCATTATTTTTAGGTTGACAACTAATTTTCTCTGTACCTTTCAACAGGAAGTTATTAAGCACTATGACTCATCTTTTGTTTTCTCTCTTATTTTTATTATTTACTCTCTCTCCTGAGGACACATTCGTAGCCTCTTAAAACCATTAAAACCCTTCTCAAGGTAGCTCCAGCCTATCTATCCAGGATTATTGCACATTACTACCCTTCACTAATTAAACTTCATTTAAATCAGCTTATTTGCTGTTGCCATCTCTCAGTTCCCTACCTTTGCAGAAATTGTTGTCTGTGTCTGAAATTTTCTCCTTCTTCATCTTCAAGAGAATCCTCGGAGAATCCTAAGGCTGAACTTTCAAGGTTTGACCAAAGTCTTCCTACTTCAAGAGACCCTGTCTGATTCCTTCAACTAATAAGGTTTTCTCCTTCAAATTACTTTGTTGTTTTTTTTTTCACTTAAATATTGGTGGACACATTGTTTTATCCCAATGGATTGTAAGGGCCTTGAGGGGAAGGACTTTTTTTTTGTCTTCCTATCCCAAGTAGCTGTGCTAGCCACTTGGGATATGCTGATATAGTTGATGCTTTGAGACAACTAGGTAGTATAGTGGATCAAGTACTTGATTAGAAATCAGGAAGGTCTGAGTTCAAATCCAGTCTCAGATACTTATTAGCTTCATGACCCTGGAGTGTCACTTAACTTTTGTTAGCCCCAGTTTTCTCAACTATAAATTGGGGATCATAGTAACACTTACCTCCTAGGGTTCTTATGAAGATCAAATGAGATATTTTTAAAACACTTAGCACAGTACCTGGCACTAGGTGCTTAACAAATGCTTATTCCCTTTCTCTTCTATTACCAACTTCCTTCTCCCTCTCTTCTTTCTACCTATTCTTTTCCATTTCCCTCTTCTTCTCCATCTTATCTTTCTTGTCCTGAGTTTTCCTTCAACTTGAGTCCTCCTAAATTTTTCCTCCCCAAATTTCAACTTTCTTTGCCATTCCACACCCCTGTAAATGTCCTTCACAATTCCTATGATTTCATCCTTTCCAGTGAACTGGATCATTTCACATACACTTTGTCCACTATTAGCTGTGGACAAAGAAACTAAAGAACTAAGGAAGAAAAATATTTGGGGTCATCGAGTCTGGTTTCCATATGAAGAAGACTGAAAATTTTTAGATATGGTAGAAATGATAATGGCTTGTTCCAGGAATCCTGAATAAATCTTTCCTAAATATCAGTTTTGAAATTGCTTATTCAAATGCAACTAGAAAACATCATTTCATATTTTATCTATAAAGTAGCAGGGATACAAAGAGAAAAGCAGGAGGGACAGCCATGGATAAAAGGTTGGATAGAGCTACTAAGGGGGCAAATTCTCTGGGACTATATCCACCCTTGTATCTCAGGCTGGAGGATAACAACTCATGCTCATCTATGTTGAAAATAGCTTGTGTCTTGGTGGAACATGGAAGCAAGAATAATCAATACATCATGGAAGTCCTAAACTGTTCCCCTTTAATTCTACCTTTTGGTACCGATTGTGACTATATTTCAAAGTCCAGAAGATGCCACAGTAAGTAAAACTGGGAAGTCCACAAAAGAAGTCTAGGCAGCAGGGCTACATGAAAATTGAGCTGAACTCACTTACATAGACTGGCCCAATGAAGTCGATTTAATCATTCTGAACAACTGATGGTGGGTGGGGCGAGTGGGAGGGAATCAACTGTGGGTACTGTTTGAGGGAACTAACTGGTTCACTGAACTAATTTCATCAAAGCAGTCAATCCAGAAATCTCATTAAGATACAACTTTAATCTCCTTGCATCTCCTTTCTTTTCCTTTTTTATTATTTATTTGTTTGCTTGTTTATTTATTTTACCTGACATGGGATTTCATTGGTAAGGGCAACTCTGGAAAAAGGAACTCTCTACATCAATATAAATCATCACCTGTTCTGACACTAAAGGTCTTACATGCTGGGAGTAAAGTGACCTGACCAGTCACATAGCCAGTTTATATGTCAGAAGTCAACCTGAACCTAACTCTTCCAATCTCTAAAACTAATTATCTTCATTAGCTCTTCTTTTCTCTTTTGAATGACTTTTTATAAAAAGTTTCATAAAGTTCTGAATTAGGAAAAAAAGTTGTTGCTTCTGGCAGGAGTTAATTTTTGTTTTGTGGGCTTGTGTGATGTACACATACATATATACACATAAACATAGATACAGCACATATGTAAATATGACATGTGTGCATACATACATGTACATACACATCTGTATGTGTAAGTAAATGTCAATACACATCTGTGTTTAGCCCAGATATATACACATACATAATATGTGTGTGTGCATGTGTGTATTTATTTTTATAGCATTTCTATAGCCTATATATATTTCTATGGAAACGTGTGTGTATGTGTGTGTGCTTGTGTGTATGTTAGCTATAGAAATATTTGCAATAATTCAAGAGGCAAAAGAATGACAGGCTGTTTAGTAGTAAATATTCCTGAAATTAATGAACATTTTGAAGCCCTAATATATCTTTCACCAGCTTAACATGTTTTATCAAGTTCAATGCTCTTCAATTATCATTAAAGATGATATTTTTATCATTTAGTCTTCTGACTTCAATTGGGAAGATAGCTGGCAGGAAATTCATAGCATTTAGAGGTAGAAGGGTATAACTGATGGATAGTTTATGTGCTCCCCTGGTAGTGACCCAAATTCAAGAGATCTAGAGGAAGGTTGTCAGGACATTGAGTTGATCCCTTGTGGAAGATTAATTTACAGGAGGGCATGGACAAGAGCCACCTAGAAAGAATGTGAGAAAGAGTGTGGATGCATTGCACTCTGAGCCTGCTGAAGGGGGTACCTACATTGAAAAGATGCACAGCAGCTCAGATATATCCAAAGCAAATCTACCCCACCCTCATGTTATCTTACAGATGAGAAAACTGAAGCCTAGAGAGGTCACATTCACAGTCACAAGGCCACAGAGAGAGCAATCAGCAAGCCTAAATTCATACAGACAGGAAGAAGCAGAGCCAAGACGTGAACCTAGGTCTTCTAACATGCCATATCCAGTGTTCTTTCCATTTCACCATATTGACTTTCCCCTGCCCACCAGCACCTGCAGTATGGAGATAAGCTCCATAACAGGATATCTTAACCTTTTTTTTTCTTTGCATGTGTCATGGATCCTTTGGCAGTCTAGTGAAGCCTATGGATTTCTTCTGAAAATGTTTTTCAATGCATAAGATAAAATACATGGGATTTGCAAAGGAAGTCAATTTTATTAAAATACAATTAATGATGTATGTGTGTGTATGGGTGTGTATTCTTTAAAAGTTCACAAACCTTGGCTATCCCTAAATGAAATAAGTGCATAGGACAGCTAGTACTGATGGAATATAGCAGGAGTTGAGAATTTTCTTTTTCAATTGCTCTGGTGGTTGTCTCAAAGATTAGCTTTCCAGTCAAAGCTGTCATCATGCTGCACATTAAGCCATCCTTTTTTGTACCCATTTTGTACCACTAAAACACTAGTTTTCTGCCCCAACTGGCATCCAGTACAATAGCAAGTTCCATATGGCTCTGTACACATTCACTTTCAAGTCCTTTGGCAATCAACAGAGGCATTGTTCATTATATTTCTGGTGTCATCTCAGTTGGAGTGAATCCAGTGATATGTACTTTAACTGCAAAGGAAGAAAAGATTGACACTAGTCATGACTCATTACTGTGCAATGGGTATGGGGACATTTCAGAGAGAAATCAGCTTTAATCCGTGTCATTAGATATCATGTCATTTTCCCACAGCTGAAATGACACATCAATTAAAAAATGACAGTTGTTGGACACCAGCCCTTTTGTGGCTTACATTTCTCAGCGTTATCAGGTTCAAAGCCTATTAGACACTGACCTAATTTGCTTTTCCTTTTGTGGGGTCATGGAAAGAGGGGGGAAATGTCCTTATTAAATAAATTAGGTATATGATTATGATGATTATCATAAATGTTCCTACATGCCTAGCTTCTCTGTGTCCATATAAAAAGAAAGAAAAAAATGACTTTCTAAGCTTACCTATTACTGGATAGCTGAGGAACTTTAATTCCCTGGTTCTAAAGATAATCCAAAGGGAGAAAGAGATGAAAATGTTTTGGCTTGTCTCAATGGTAATCTCGTCTTTTGAATGGTAGAGGATGTAATGAGGGGAAAGGTTGTTCTGGACCTGAGTTCTACCAACAAGGAAGAACTAGTTGCTGAAACAGAAACAAAAAGGAGCCTTCTGGGGGTGAGTGACTATTTTATCTTAAATCAACTTAACGACTGTCCTACTAGAGATTGTTAAGCAAAAGGCAAGGGATCTTGTTAAGTAAGGTACATGTTGGGTTAGATGGCCTCTAAGGTCCTTTCTGACTCTGATATTCTGTGATTTTGAGATCCTGATGACACAGAACACACTCATAGTAACATATAGGTCCCTTCTAGCACTGAGGATACTGAAAAGGTGAGGATCTGAGGCAATTCTGTTTGCATGTTACTATTCTCCCTGTTCCTCCAGCTCTACCTCCAGAATGTATTCCACACTTTTTCTTCTCTCTCTTACTAGTTTTCTTTTTAGTAAGAGGTAGCTAGGTGATGTAGTGAATAGAGCACTGAGATCTGAATTCAAATACAGCCTCAAAGAATTACCAACTGTGTGATCCTAGACAAGTAACTTAACATTTCTTTATCTCATCTTCCTTAACTGTAAAAATGGGGATCATAATAACACTGATTTTCCAGAGTTGTTGTGAGAATCAAATGATATAATATTTGTAAAGCATTTAGAATAGTGCCTGGCACACAGCATGCACTTAATAAATCCTTCCTTCCTTCTTTTCTCTTTCTTTCTTCCTTCATTCCCTCCTTCCTTCTTTCCTTCTTACTCTCCTCCCTTCATCTCTCCTTCCTCTCTTTCTTTCTTTCTTTCTTTCTTTCTTTCTTTCTTTCTTTCTTTCTTTCTTTCTTTCTTTCTTTCTTTCTTTCTTCCTTTCTTTCTTCCTTCCTTCCTTCCTTCCTTCCTTCCTTCCTTCCTTCCTTCCTTCCTTCCTTCCTTCCTTCCTTCCTTCCTTCCTTCCTTCCTTCCTTCCTTCCCTCCTTCCTTCCCTCCTTCCTTCCCTCCTTCCCTCCATCCTTCCTTCCTTTTGCTCTTTATTAATAGCTAGTTGAAAGGGAATGGCAAAAGAAAAGATCATTCCAATTTATGGTGGCTTTTGAAAATAGCTCCTCCCATAAATCTCTTTTCATCTCCCCCCATACCAAGGGGATGGCTCTTCATTTTCCAAACTATGTAGCTACCAGATTCTGGAAGTTAAACTAGTCAACTTGACTTTCACTACCTGGGAAAAAATATGAGCCAGGGTGATATACTGGAAAGAATGCTAGCCAGGGAAGCAGAAGATATTGGAATTTGATTCCTTCTCCCAACACATTAATTGTTACAAGTGACTCAACTTAATTTCATCATCTACAAAATGAGAATAATGATAGCAGTAGCACCTCCCTTGTTGTGAGGATAAATTGAGATAAAATATGTAAAACATTTTGAAAATGCATAATGTACTACATGCATATAAGCTATTATTAAATTTAGGTTAGATATTTTAGTGGTCTGGGAATGCTTAGAGAAAAAAAAAAGAATGACCTCTTTGAGCGAGCATGGGTTCATGGAAAATAAATCATGCCACACTAATCTCATATAATTCTTTGCATAACATTACTAGACTGTTTTATCAGGGTAATAGTACCAAATATGGTGTATCTTGGTGCTATTAGGGCATTTGATAAAGTCACAATTATCTTGTGGGTAACATGAAGTTAGGTAGTTTGATTTGTATCTTAAAAAAAAAAAACTATACCCAAAGAGGCTTGATTAATGGATTGATGCCAGCCTTGAATGTTGCCTCTAATATTATGACACAAGACTATTACAATGGTCCTCTTTACATTTACATTTTTATCAATGACTTTAATTAAGACATGAGGCACATTTGTTAAATTTAGAGAAGACACAAAAGGTGGGAGGGATAGACAGCTAATGTATTAGGTACCACAATCAGGATTCAAAAAAAAAATCTCAATAAGCTGAAATGATAAACTCAGGAAGCAACAAAGTGAACTTTCATGGGGATAAATATAAAGATCTACATGTAGAGTTTAAAAAGTCAGTTGTGTAAGTAAAGTGCAGGAGTGCACTGATTTGACAACAGTTCATATGAAAAACAATTAGGAGTCTTAGTTAATCACAAGTATAATATTAATCAGCAATTTAACTCAATTATTTAAAAAAATGATTAGTCTATTACCAATATTATGAGAAAAGAACATTCATTTGAATGGGTTATATGCTTATTATTATTTTCCTATGTGATACAATTTCTGGGTTATTATGTGTATTTCACAACATTGAAAAATACATTTGTACTAAAAATATTTATAGCAGTTCTTTTTGTGATGGCTAAAAATTGAAAATTGAGGGGATGCCCATCAATTGGGGAATGGCTGAACAAGTTGTGGTATATGATGTAATGGAATATTAGTGTGCTATAAGAAATGATGAGCAGGATTATTTGAGAAAAACTTGGAAAGACTTACATGAACTGATGTAGAGTAAAGTGAGCAGAACCAGGAGAACATGGTACATAGTAACAGCAATATTGTACAGTGAACAAATATGAATGACTTAGCTGTTCTCAGCAATACAACGATCCAAGACAATCCCAAAGGACTTATGATGAAAAATTGCTATCTAACTCCAGAGAAAGAACTGATGTCATGTGAATACAGAGAGAAGCATACTATTTTTCACTTTCTTTCTTTCTTTTTTTTGGTTCAAGTTCTCATCTACAAATATCAAACAAGAAAATATGTTTTATATGATTGCACATGTATAACCTCTGTCTGATTGTTTCCTGTCTCAGGGAGGGAAGAGGGCAAAGAGGGAAGGGTTAGAATTTAGAACTCAAAACTTTAAAAAAGAATATTGAAATTATTTTTACATGTAATTTGGGGAAAAATAAAATATTCTTGAAAAAGAAAAATATATTTGTATTGATATCTCTCACTTCTACATCACTTTAATCACATTATACATATATGTATGTGTACATATATATTTTTATGCATTCACAATATATACATCTATATATTTATATCCTCCTACCCTCCACCTATGCATGTAGTCATCCTTTGTAACACAGAAAGGGGGAAAAAAAGAAAGTAACTCAGACAAATGAGACAAGACAATAGTAGAGTTTGACACTATTCCATACCCATTGTCAACCATCTCTCCAATGAAAGGAAAAAGGTAAATTTTCTCTTCTATTTCTTGGGGACAAGCTTGATAATTACAGATAAACAGAGTTAAATGCTGGGTTTTGTTTCTGTTATTATTTACATTTATATTGTTGTAGCCACTGTATATGTTGTTTTCCTAGTTCTATGGGCATCATATTCAAAAAGAGAGATTGAGGGGAGGTAAAGGGGTGGGATTAAGGAAATTTACAGGATAACTTTGTTGTGTATTGAAAAGAAATAGCAAAATTGCAATTTTATGTACAATCTTTTTTATTGTGCTATGTTATAGAAATGCTTGTTTTATTACATAAATTAAAAAAATAAGTAAATTTAAAGAGATACTGATAATCTAATGAATTTTCAGATTAGGGCAACCAGAATGGTGAAGAGTCTAGAAAACATATCATATGAAAACCAGTTGAAGCAACAGTCAATGTTTAACCCACGGAAGACACAACTTAGCTTATTCCTTCATGTCATATGAGGGAATAAGATCATAGGATGATAGATTTAGACATGTAAGGACCCTTAGAAGTTGAAGGTTTGGCTCTATCATTTTACAAATTTGCAAACTGAATCTCAAAGAGGTATAGCATCTTATCCAAGGTCACACAGGAAATCCAAGGTCTGACTCCAAATCAAGCTGTCTTTACTGCACTATATTCCCTTCTTAAATAATCTGCTGTTGTTCTATAAGGTGGCCCTTCAACAGGGAAAAATAAGCAAGAAAAAAAATTGTCCCACAATAAGTAAGAACTTTTTAGAGGTAAGAACAATGTGACATCAGCTTTGTAAAACAGTGAGTTTTCATCAGTGGAAGTGTTCAAACAGAATCTGACATTTTGTATGAAGGATTTCTGTAAGGAGCAGAAGACCAGGCCCAGATGATCTCTTAAAGGCCCTTTTAACTCTAGGAATTTTTGATTCTGCATAGCCAAAGATGAGTCAGAACATCGAAATCTTCCAAATGGATCTTATTCCATTGACAGCCTATAACTGTTCTCCTTCTCTGTCCTTCTCTCTCTTTTCATTTCACCTCTTTCCTTCTTCCATAAAGATATTTTAGTCTTTCTGAAGATTCCTGAAGGCCTTTCTCAGAGCTGTTGTTCATATCCAGAGCTTAAGAAATTGGTGACATTGATGTAATTTGCCTGTTTGATTCTTTGAATTGGCTCATTTCCAAGTTGCTCCATGCACTTTAAAAATTGATTTCAAACCAAACCTGTGATTTCTTTGGGACAGAGAAGACACAGAGAGGAAACTTCCTCTTCTCATGCAAAACTACAGTTCCTCTGCAATTTATGATCTTAGAAAACTGTGGGGAATTGAGGGATGAGGTGATTTGCTTGAGGTAATACACAGCTGTTAGGTGTTAGAAGTGAGATTTGAACCCAGGTTTTCCTGACACCAAGGTCAACTTTCTATCCATTACACCCAGTTGCATATTTAAGTTCCATGCATTTTACATTGATCATTAAAAAAAAGTCAACAAGTATCTCTGTGCAGTAGATACAGAGCAGGCATGATTAGTTCCAACTGACAGTTGCTGGTGCAGGTGTACTTTCCTGTGCAGGTGATGGGGGGGGGTGAGAAAGAAAAAAAAATAAAAGAGAATTACCTCAGTCTCCCAATAGACATCCCTTCTCTCGATAAAACAGATTTTAATTTCAGGGCTGAGTGTAAGCTGGAGCTGAATGCATAATGGCTAACATGATTGCCTGCAGAGCCACCACAAACCCAGATTTGAAACTCATTACTGTAAATTGCTTTGGGATACCTTGAGCATGAAAAATGCAATAAAAAACAAAATCCATTTTGTGGAGAAGGTGGTAAAACTGGAAGGATGAGTTTTAGAGCTCTTCTTATACAAGGGAACAGCCAAAAAGAATATAGGAGACTACAGCGCAGTCAGTGGGGAAGCTAGGCTTCCTGTTGGAAAAAAAAAAAAGGAAGGGAAAAAAATAGGAAAGATTTGACTTTGGTTCTTGGGTTGCCATGAGAAACAGATTATCGTAGCTCATTTCAATGCACTGATTTGGGCTGTTTGTGATCCATGAAGATGTCTCCACAAGAAACTCAGTGGTGACATTTGCTAATTGTGTCATATCGGGGCTGAGGACAGGCTCCTAGGTAATGAGCATTTGTTTCCACAGAATTGCCACATGTCAGCACAGTAACTGAAGAGTCCCTTTAAAGTGTATGTCCCTCACACTCATCTTGCCCACAAGAGCAAGGAGTAATTTGGGTTATTTTTTTTTCAACAAAGGAATGTCAAGGAATCAAGTCAGCATAACTAATGGTGTCATATAATGCCAAGAAAAGTATTGCAAATATACTCTCCCTCCAATACCCCCTCCCCCAAAATCTTGTCCTTTGCCATTTTTTTCCTGCTGCTAGGGAATATCTTGGTCTAGCCAGTAGGCACAGACCATTTTAAGTATAAGAAGAATGTCTGTCACTGAAAGAATGGAATAATCTCCTTTAAAAGTTGGTCTTTAAAATAGTGCATATTTCTTTTAAAGAACTAAATCACCCAGGAGCTATGAATGACCTAACAATAAAATAACATCTATATAACTATATAGTTATTTCTGGGGGGGAGAGAGACAAAGACAGAAATAATGAAGAGCTGATATTGATATATCAACTTAAGATTTCTTAAGCACTTTGTATATATTATCTCATTTGTTCCTTACAATAGCCCTAAGAGATGGGTATTATTACTATCACTATTTTACAGAGGAAACTAAACCTTAGAGCTATTAAGTGACTTGCCCCTGGGTAGCACAGCTAGTAAATGTCAGAGGTGGGATTTGCCATGATGTCCTGACTCCAAGTCCAACACTATTATTTCCAGTGTAACCTTATAACTGAACCGACCAACTTGATCCAAGGGTAAGTACTAGCATGCAGCGTGGAGATGGGGGCACTGCAATGAACTCCCAAGAGTCTTTGGTTCTAGTACTTGCTATGCTAGCTGTGCCATGTTAGGTAAGACACATATGTGGGCCTTAGTTTCCTCATCCATAAAATAGTGACAATGATATTTTCCTTGCCTACTAAACAGGGTTGATTTCCTTATCTGTAAAATGGCAGGTTTGGACCTAATGGCTTATAGAATTCATTTCAGATTTGAATCAATGTTCTGATGATTACTGCTGTGTCTCAGGTCTGAGAGACTCATCACCCAGATGTTGGACAGGTGGTGGTGACTTTATTTTTCTGCTACAGTAGCTCATAAAGATGGTCAACTAAGGCAGAGAGGGTTCCTATCAGTAATGATGGAAGACATACACAGACCAGCAGAATAATAGATCTTTGAACTATTGAAATAAGTAAAGGTCTAGGCAGGATTCAAACATCACCTAACATCATCTGGGCAGTTGAATTCCTTATTGTGCAGCTGTTTCAGTTGTGCCCAACTCTTCAGGACCCCATTTGGGGTTTTCTTGGCAAAGATGTTGGAGTGATTTGCCATATCCTTCTCCAGCTCATTTTACAGATGAGGAAATGAGGCAAACAGGGTTAAGAGACTTGCCCAGGGTCACACAGCTAGTAAGTGTCTGAGGCCAGATTTGAATTCGGGTCTTCCTGACTCCAGGACCAGCACTCTATCCACTATACCACCTAGCTATCCCACTTGAATTCTACCCATCCCTTAAAGTCTAGTTCAACTTTCATATAACAAGCCCCTCTACATGCATCCTTTCTCCTCTCCTCTCTCTTCTTTTCCAGAAAATTGCACCAACTATTCTTCTCACTATTTAATCTTTAATCTCTCCCTATCAACTAGTTCCTACTCTGATGTTTACAAATATATCCATATTTCCTTCAGCCTTAAGAAACCCTAATTTGAGCAGAACAAATCCCTTTGGATTCAGTCAAAGGGCCACACTTGAGGACCTAGAGGGCCACATGTGGCCTCAAGGCTGCAAGTTTCCCACCCTGGATTAGATCAATCCCCTCTCAGTCTTGTCCTCTAGCTCTTTTCCACTTCTTGGCTAAACCTCTAGAGAAAGCCATCTACACTAAGTGCCTCTAGTTTAGTTATTCTTACTTGCTTCTCAGATCTGTGATCTGGCTTCCAACCTCATCGTTCAACCAAAACTGCTTTCTCCAAAGTTACAAATGATCCCTTAGCTGTTGAATCGAATGCCCTTTTCTCTTTGACTTCTCTGCAGTGTTTGACAGTCAGCCACCATCTCCTCTTTCCCTAGGTTTTCATGACACAGCTTTCTCCTGGTTCTCTTTCTGCATGGCTGACTGCTCTTTCTCAATCTCCTTTGCTAGGTCATCATCCAAGTCATGATGACTAACTGTGGGTGTCCCTCAAGGCTGTGCTGGACCCTCTTATTTTTTCCCCCCCTCTGCACTATCTTGCTTTGTGACTTTATCTTACTCATGAGTTCAGATGATTCTCAGATCTATATAGCCAACCCTAATCTCTCTTGAGTTCTAGTTTTGCATCACCAACTGCCTTCCTGAATATCTTGAGAGCCAGTTGGTCAATAAACATTTATTAAGCACCCAATATGTTCCAGGCATCGTGATAAGCACTGGGGATTAAAAAAAGAAAGATGGTACCTGCCCTCAAGGAGCTTACAATCTATTGGGGGAAGACAACATGCAAAAAGGAGTTGAAAAGCAGAAGGGAAAAAAAAAGGTCCCCAGCACAGGAGGCATAGTGGAATCCAGTCTAAGGAGCACCGCTGATCAGAAAAGAAGAGCTGGCTAGACTGGGAACCCTCTTGAAATGGAGGCTTTGGGAGGAGTTCTTTGCTCTGTCCTCCTATCAGAGGGGCAGAGGGTGCTGAAAGTACTGGTGAGATATGAGCACCAGAGCTAATGCAACCTGGAAGGATGATGAGGTTTTCTGGAGGCATGATCATGGTGGAGTCTAGTCCAAGTAGTGTAGCTTGTGGGAAATGATGTAGATACAAGAATCTCAAACTCGACATGTTGAAAATAGAACTCATGATCTTTCCCCTACAACTCTCACTTCTTCATATCTTTTCTATTACTGTCAAGAATACCACCATCCTTCCAGTAGCCCTGACTCTCAGTCATGGTGTCAACTTCAACTCTTCACTCTAATTTACCCAACACATCTAATCTGATATCAAATCTTATTGTGTCTACCTTTATAATATCTCTATTATCTCCATCTCTGTATCTATATCTCTATATCTTTCTCTCCATTCCTACAACCATCATCCCATTATATGGCTTCGTTACCTCTCACCTATAGTATTAAAATAGCCTTTTGGTGGATCTTCCTGACTCAAGTCTTTCCCCACTCCAATTCATCTTCCACTCAGCTCTCAAAGTGATTTTCTTAAAGTGTAGGTCTGACCAATAAACTCTAGTGACTCCCTATTGCCTTCAGGATTTAAAAAAATGTCTAATACTTAGAGCCCTTCACCACCTATTCTTTTCATCCATTTTTATACATTATATCCTTGGCCTATTGGCTTTTCTTCACACACAGCTCTGTGTCTCCTTTCTTTGCACTGCCTGTCCATCATGCCTGGGTTGCTCTCCCTCTTTGTTGATGTCTTGTCACTTCCCGGTCTTCGTTCAAGACTATTTAAATCTTAACTTCTGTAGGAGGACTTTCCCAGTATCCCTCCAATGCTAGTACCTTCCCTCACAGATTTAGATATTCATATCCTTTCTGTACCTAGGTATTTGCCTTGGGGGCAGGGACTGTGATTTTGCCTTTCTTTATATCCCCAGCATTTAGCACTGTGCCTGCCACATATTAAGAGCTTAATAAATGCTTACTGACTGACTGAAATCTTTCAGGCAGCCTTAACTACCTTTTCCAACTGGTAACAACCAACACATGATACTTTGCTTTGTATAGCTTTGTAATATTGTTTCTTGGCTTATTTGGTCTAAGATAGGTACTGTTGTCTTATTCTCCAATTAGACCATAAACTCTAAGAGGGCAGGGACTGTGTATGGTCTAAATTCTGTACCATCTTTACCTCCTAACACAGCCTTCTGCACTGTCATTAATAAATGTCCTTATATGATATTGTATTATACTTTGTTGTGTTGTATTGTTAACCCAATTAAACTGGGATTGTTTTCCCTAGGAATTATAAGTGCTTAAATAGATGTCAAATTGAATTGAATGGGTTATAGGCACTTTCATGACAGAAATGAGCACAAAATAGATAGCAGACCTAGGAGCATTTGTTTTCAATATGATGTGGTAGAGTTCCAAAGCTTGGGCAAGTTGCCCATTTAGCTTTTGGTTCCACAAATGTGGTTAGGTCTTGGGCTTATCCACAGCAGCAAGAACCGTGGGGTCCTGGAACATTGCCACTCCTTAAGAGCAAAGCCAATGTTGTTGGAAAGACAGAACCACAGAGTATAGGCAGTGAGGGAAAGGGAGGCTAGATATCCAAACAGCTTCCATGTGGTGAACTAAGGGTGGTCCTCCATAGACCAAAGAGCAGTTAAGCTTAACAGGCACGTTGAACATAGGCCTGAAGTGAATGCGGGAAATGAAGCCTTGACTATGGGCAACTGAAATTGATCAAACTTTCTAGGGATGCTAAGACCATGACAAATCTACTCTTAACATGGTTCAAAGTCTCCCTTTAGTAGCTTCAAGAAATACAGAAGGATAAAGCTAGTTTTTATAAACAGAGGGTAGAGATTGGGGTTTCTTCCATTAGATTCATCTCTTAGAAGAACATTATTTTTTTGATGAGTGAAAGGCAGTTAATGTACAGTGAACACAATTCATTGGTAAGCCAAATAATCTGTTCCAAGAAGGCCAGATGGTGCATGCTGGTAAATGTATAGGAAAATCTTCAATCCTAGACCAAAATCATGTAATAATTGAAGCTGTCTGTGCATGTTGGGTGGCAGAAGTTACTGTTCTGATCATAACTTTGAGGAGTACCAATCAGTGACAACCTGTCTTCATGGAGTCCAAACATTTCACATATGCCAATTGCACTGCTGGGTAGAGGGACCTTGGATGATTTATTCCACCAAGTATTACATCTGGAAACATTTTGCAACCATCCACTATGAGGCATTTGACGAGAATAATGATGCAGTTAGGGGTGGCATATAGACAGTGTCTTATTTACATGTTTGAGTCTCCCTCATGAGTTAGGATTTTCTAATAGGTGCCTGGTTTTAGGTTAAAATAATAGCCACAGATCCTGAAAGTTGGAAAGGAACTTGGAGGCCATCTGGTCCAGCTTATATGTGAATCATAGATCCTTCTATTATGTCCCTGACATGTGGTCATCCAACCTACCCTTGAAGAAATCCAGTGACAGAAAACTCACTGCCTCCCAAGGCAACTCATTTCAGTTTGGGACAGTTCTCACTTTTAGCAATTTGTCCTTTTAGTGAGCACAAATCTGTTGTCACACATTGATCTTATTACTGTATGCTAGAGACAAGCTGAGTGAATCTGCATCTGACAGCACTTCAGATATCTGAAGACAGTACTCTTGTCTCTCCTAAATCTTCTCTAAGACCAAACATGCTTAGCTCTTTCAGCTTCTAACACCTTCCTTACTCCCTAAGTTACTTTCCATCTACTCAGTATGTCCCTTCCTTGTAACAAATAAGTACAACTAAGTAAACCAACTCAATGTGTTAGCCACTTCTAAAACTGTGCCTTATCATCCATGCTTAAAACCTAAGTTTCATATTTGATTCCTCACTCTCTCTCCCCTTTCCTCCCTCCTCCTCCACCTCCATGTCCAATCTGTTGCTGAGACCTGTTGATCTTATCTTTGTAATATCTCCTCCCTATGCCCCTCCTCTCCTCTGACCCTTCTACCACCCTGGTACAGCTCTTGTTACCTCAGTGGTCTATCACAATAGCCTGATGTCTGTTCAGCATCCCACAAATTTCTCCTCTCCTCAGTTGTCAAATTGATCTTCCTAAAGTCAGACTTACATCATACTATGTCACTGTCCCCTACTCAGTAAACTCCAGAGGCTCCCTATCACCACCATGATCATATGTAAAATCCTCTGATGTTTAAAGTAGTTTATAATCTGCCACTTTGCAAGTCCTTATACTTTACACCTCCTCCCACCACCACCACATAGTCTTTAATTCAGTGAGACTGTCTTCTTTGAAAACGACACTCCATCTCCCAACTCCAGGCATTTTCAGTGACTGTCCCCCACATCTAGGATGCACTCGCTCTCTCTCTCTCTCTCTCTCTCTCTCTCTCTCTCTCTCTCTCTCTCTCTCTCTCTCTTCATTTCTGCTTACTGGTTTCCTTGTAGGCCAAGCTAAAATTCCAACTTCTACAGGAAGCCTTTTTTTTTAAATCTCCCATATCTCTAGTGCTTTCCCTCTGCTGATTATTTACAATTTATCCTACATATAGCTTTTATGCACATTGTCATTTGCATAAGTCTCTCCATTAAACTGTGAGTTCCTTGACAGCAGAGACTGTCATTTATCTTTCTTTGCATCTCTAGCACTTAGCATAGTGCCTGGCACATAGAAAGTACCTAATCCATGTTTACTGACTGACCATTGCAGTAGGTGGGCTTCATCATCATTGGCCCCTGCAATGATGAGTCCTAAATTCCTTCAGTGTTGTTTTCCTTTGCTGTGGTCATCATATAAATGGTTTTCTTGGTTTTATTTCCTTCAATCTCTATCAGTTTATATAAATCTTTCCAAGTTCTTCTGAATTCTTCATAGTCATCATTTTTTTAATGTTGAATAAATAACTTAAAAAGCATTTATTGAGTTCTTACTGTATGCCAGGCAATGTGCTAGTTGTTGGGGATACAAATAAGAAAGTGAGAATTCTTGCCCTCAAAGAGTTTACATTTAATGGAAAGACAATGCATATTGGGGAGAGGTAGTTAGGGAAGGTACTTAAAGGCAGCTGGGTGGTACAGTGGATAGAGCTCCAGGCCTGGAGTCAGGAAGGCCTATATTCAAATCTGACCTCATTTAATAGCTATGTGACCCTGGCCTAGTAGCTTAACTCTCTTTGCCTCCCTTTCTTCATCTGTAAAATGATCTGGAGAAAATAAAATGGCAAAACACACCAATATGTTTGCCGAGAAAACCCCAAATGGAGTCATGAAGAGTGGGACACAACTGAAATGACTCAACAACAACAATAACAACAACAATTTTAGGAAAGGGTGTTTGGTCTCAGAAATCCCAGGAAATATGTGTAGAGCCACAGGACAGTTAACAGTAATGCTCTTTCCACAAGCAATAGAAATATTGATTTGCCCTGAAGTCAGGAGGACCTAAGTTCAAATCCGGCCTCAGACTAAACACTTATCACTTATTAGCTGTGTGACCCTGGGCAAGTCACTTAACCCCAATTGCCTAAAAAAAAAAAGAAAGAAAGAAAGAAAGAAAAGAAAGAAAGAAAGAAAGAAAGAAAGAAAGAGAAAGAAAGAAGAGAAATATTGATTTCAGTGATATATGCAGAACAAGAAATAAAAGTAGAAGAGGAAGAGGCAGAAGAAGCAGAAGTATATTTCTCTAGCTGTTTCACCTTCTCTTCTCACAGGGGTACTAGTTGTTAATTTATGCACAAGTAGTAAATGATTGGCTCTGAAAAAAGGAGGCACACATCACAATCTTGTGGGTTACTGTATCATTTTTATGGAAACTGAGATACAGAACAATCTCTGTGGTTCTTACTGGCAACTCCTGCTGTTAACTGTTGCAGTCAAGTGCCTGTTTGCGCTCCTAAGTAGTTCCTTCTCTAGTGAGCTTTCCTATTTTTTCTTATGTAATCTGACCACCTTTGACCAGCAATCTATTTGCTAAGAATCAATGCAAGCAGGACCTGTGTTTAGCAGCTTCAGACATCAGTGCTGGATACACTAATAAATGTTTGTTGATTGATTGATTGAGATATCTGTAGGGTTGTGACACTCAGCAAGTGTGATGAAATGAACATAACTCAGATCAATTATTTAAAACAAAGTTGGTTTTAGATCTAGCTTTTGGATTCATGCCCCCAAATTGGTGTCATAGCATAAAATCTGTGGTGTCTGAATCTGAGCGTCAGGCATGTAAAATTGAAAACCGTGATGATCTGGATGGGGAAAGAGCTGACCTGGCCTGAAAACCAGATGCTTGCAACCCAGCTGAAATTAGGGGATAAATAAATTTGTAAGGAAAAAAATAGGCCCACACATTGTAGAAATTGTGGTGTCAGTGAGCTAATGGGCAGCTCCAGACAAAGACTAAGGGGAAAAAAACCCATTGTTATTTGAGGACAGTAATAGAAGTAATTATCTTTTGTGTCAGAAAAAAAATAGCACTAAAAGGCCATGATGAGTCCATAGAATCAGTCAATAAAGGAAATTTTCTAGAATTACTTGACCTGATTACCAAAGCAGATTTGCTGGCTGTTTAGTAAATGTCTTCAGGATGTAACACATGCCACAAAATGAGCTGGTATCATTAATAGGTCGAGCAATGTACAACACAAGAGCCCAAAAGAGCCTGGTGCCTATAGAGAAATGGCTAATGAGGTGCTGGGAATAAAATGAGCAATTATCGGAAGTATAGAACTAAGACACATTAAAAAGACTAGCACTGATGAGAGAAACTGAGAATCTGATGATGCAAAACTGAAATATATGGAAATAAAGTCAGGGATGGTGTAGAGAGAGACTAATAGGGGCATCAACTTCATCATCCCACAGTGCCTAATTTGTTAAACCCCTAGGGGTATAACCAAAAAGCAGTAAGCATCCAGTGGAAACTTGGTGGCTACTCTGAAGGTTTCAATCCAGACCTGAATGAACCATTTTTAATCAATCAGTGAACTGATCACCTACTATAGGTAAAATATTGTACTAGACTTTGGAAGGAATACAAAGATTCTGGTAAAATTGGCCTGCTAGGATAGCTGTTTCCTATTCATAATATTCCTTTTACCTTTTGATTCTGTCTTTATAGGAGAGACTCCCAACACCTAGAGTGAATTTTCTCTTCCACCAATCAATAAACAATTACTAAACACATACTACTTGGCAGAGTTCTAAGCAACTGGGATACAAATATAAATAAAAACAAAGACAGCCCTGCCCTTAAGGAGCTCACAATCTAATTGGGGAAGATAATACACAAAAAGAAGCTAAAAGGGGAGAGGGTGGGGAAGGTACCTGGGGTGGGGGGCATGATGGAGAGGTCTGAGGAAGTCCCAAAGTAGGATAGCTGGTGGGAAGTGGGGAGAAAAACTGTTCTGAGCCCCCTCTTTAAATAGAGGCCCTAATGCCCATGGCCCTGGCCTCTAGTCAAAGAGAGTTATCTCTGCCATATAGAATTCTTAATTTCTTTTAAAGCACAGTTCAGGCTCTACCTTCTACCTGAGGCCTTTTCTTGATCTCTAGTTGTCAGTACTCTTTCCCTATTGCAATCAGTCTGGGTTAACCTTATAGGCATTGTGTATTTACTTATCTATCTATTGCCTTGACCTCGTTAAAAAGTAAGCTTTTTTATATCATTGAATGAATAAGATCATGGAATCAGTGCTGAAAGAAGCCTAATTGGTCATGGTTTCCACACCTTTGCTTCCATTTTTTTAAAATAAAGAAACTGAGGCATGGACAGATTGTTACATTTTCCAAGTTTAACTATATTCTCTCTCTCCCCTTACAGTGGTTATTTAGACATTTCTTCATTAAATTTCTTCCCTGGGTCTTTACTGTGGCATGTGGATCCTTAGTTTTGGAGAATCCCATTAGACCATCCACCAGGAAATCAGAACCTACCCATGTATCTTGTCATCTGTCCTACTGTGCCTCTTCTCACCTGGAGCAGGGACCCTTCTGCCTGGAGCTCTAGAGATAATTCCCTTCCCCCCAAACCTAGTTGACCATTCAGTTTTAAAATCCCTCCCTGGGTATGAGCTCTCAGACTGGTGGGGAAGAGTGTAAACTCACCTAAACCAGCAAATCTAACCAGTCAGGCCCTGCCCTATGGACTATAACCAAGAATTCTGAACATCTTGTGGTTTG
>NW_027555847.1:116891734-116936734 GCF_003287225.1 Phascolarctos cinereus
CCTGGAAGCAGAAGTTAAACTAATTAACTTTTAAAAAAAGAAAAAAAATTCTGAAGTACTACCTCACACGTATTAGATTGGCTAATAGGACAGAAAGAGAAAATGAAAAATATTGGGAGGGATGCGAGAAAAATGAGACAGTAACATACTATTGGTGGAGTTGTGAATTGATTCAACCATTCCGTAGAGCATTTTGGAACTATGTCCAAAGTGCTATAAAACCATGCATACCCTTTGACCTAGCAATATCACTACTAAGTCTGTATCCAAAAAGAGATACAGAACAAAAAAATCTATGTGTACAAAAATATTTATAGCAACTCTTCTCCGGTCTCAAAGACTTGGAAATCAAGGGGATGCCAATCAGTTGGGGAATGGCTGAACAAATTATGCCATGTGGTTGTGATGGAATACTATTGTGCTCATAAGAAATGGTGAGCAGGATGCTCTCAGAGAAACCTGGAAGAATCAGGAGGACTTGACTTCAAATCCGGCCTCAGACACTTGACACTTACTAGCTAGTAAGTGTCCTGGGCAAGTCACTTAACAATGATTGGGTAACCAAAAAGCAAAACAAAAAACAAACACAAAAAAAAAAACCTGGAAAGACTTACATGAGCTGACGTCTACAAAATAACAGCAATATTGTGGGGTGATCAGCTGTGAATGACTTAGCTATTCTCAGCAGTATAATGATCCAAGGTAACTTGGAAGGACTTATGATGAAAAATGCTATCCATCCCCAGAGAAAGAACTGATGGTGTCTGAGTACAGATTGAAGCAAACTTTTTTTTTCCTAACTTCATTTTTCTTGAGAGGTTTTTTTTTTGTCCTGTGTTTTCTTTCACAACCTGACTAACGTGGAACTATGTTTTGCATCATTACACCTGTATTACCTGTATCGAATTGCTTGCCTTTTCAGTGGTGGTGGAGGGGTGGGGAGGGAGATAGGGAGAGAATTTGGAGCTCAAAGTTTTAAGAACAAATGTTAAAAATTGTTTTTACATGTAATTTGGGGAAAATAAAATACCAAGCAAACAAAAACAATTGAGGGGAAAAAAGAAGATAAACCTGACAGAGTAAGAGGCAGAAAAGCTCCCAATACTAACATTTTCTCCCCTTACTTCCTCTTCTTTTCTCCTTCTTTCCAGATTGAAGCTTTCTTTCTCCACTCTTCTCCAAGATCTCCACTGCAGCATCTTACCTTAGCTCAAGGCATCATAAATCTGTAATTCGTTGAATCAATAGGTAGTCTGTTAATTCATTGCCATTGTCAAGGTATATAATAGAAACTCTTACCTACTCTAAATAGGGGCTACATTCAGAAATCCTAACTGGAGCTAAGAGGCATACCCCTCCCTGCCCCCTCCACCGCCTCCCTCCAGTCAAATAGACAAACATCCACTCCACTGTGAGGTTGTTTTTTGGGCCAGAGTGAACAGAAAATAAATGTCTATCTTTGCTGGCACATTGTGAATGCTATTTCAAAGCCTTTAAATAGAAATACACTTATTTATGTCAGGATTTCTACACAGTTCTACCAGGCACAGCCTATTTGAATTTTTTCTTGATGTTTTAATTCATTTCTAGCAGAGATGTGTTTCTTAGTAGCAACATTAGTTGAAAGTCCAACCTGATCTCCAATGTGGTTGCTAATCAGACCCCTTATTTGATCTACTAGTTTAATTCCTGATTTTTTCCAAAGAAGTTGACTATGGTTATGTCTGAACTGTTATCACAGAGAGGCAAGGCCTGTTGAGCCTCCCTCAAGGAAAGCAGCAACTGCTGCCAATGGCCCTAATGAGGGCATTAGCCTCTTTTCCTCTCTGAGGCCATGGCCTGGCTGCTCATGAAAAGCAAAAGGAGACCAGGCTCTAAGCTAGTGCTCTGACTGTGGAGCTGAATGGGTGGACAGGAGCAACGGTAAGAGACCTAGGAGAGATTGGGCACCAGATGGCTTTTCTTGTATGTCTATGTTCTATATTATGCACATCTTTGGTAATTGTGTATGTGTGTGTGTGTGTGTGTGTGTGTGTATTTTTTTTTCAGTCAACAAATACTAATAGCATACTTGCTAGAAGAAGCTTGCTGTAATAGCTAGGTACTGGACTCAGAGTCCAGTAACCCATGGATTCAAATCCTATCTCAGACTCTTACGATGTAACCCTGGGCAAGTCATTTAATTCTTCTGTGACTTTATTTCCTTACCTATAAAAGTGTGGGCTATATTTGACAGCCTTTTATAATCCTTCCCTACTTTAGGAGACTTTGACCTCGAAGTAAAAAGTATAAAGGTCTATTACTAATTTGTACAAAATCTAAAGGAAAAATCCCACTGAGTTTTTTTGACCACTATTCGATATGGCTAAGTTGAAGTCTTGTGGAGCTGGAAGGAGCCTTTACAGATCATCCTCTAAAGCCCACATTTTATAGATGAAAGATGTGAAGTGACTTGATTGAGGTCCCACAGTTTATATGTTTCATTTATGTATGTATGTCTATATTTATAGAAATGTGTGGAGAGTTTGCATTGTCTCCATTATAAATCTTAGTAGCCATTTTGGGAAACTTTCTCAATTTTCTCACTCTAAAAATATAAAGATCATCATTTCTCTATTTTGGGTTCTATGTGGGTTCTGAGATGGGAATGCCAGCTGTCTGAAGCAATGATAGATAGTATTAACTCTCTTTTCAAAGAGAATTGGGCCCAATAAATCCTGTGGCAGCCACTGTTCAAAAATCTCCCTACCAAGAGAGCTCTGCTGGGGTTTGTCCCTCTGTCTATGTATCTGCTTTTTCTGATTTTCATTTTAGCTCATGCCAGGGCTCCCTGCTCTTCATTTGGCAGCCCCTCTTTTGCCACACACCCCCACCCAGGTATCAGTAGTTTTCAAGCTAGAAAGGACTCTAGAAATCATCTAGTTCAATGCCCTCCTTTTATACACGAGGTAACATAAGCCCAGAGAAGGGAAGAGGGTTGGCCATTATCACATAGGTAGCAAATAGCAGAACTACAATTCCTTTTTTCTCATGTAATCTACCTATCCTACTTTTTTTGTTTTCCAGCGTCTCCCCAGCCTTCAACACACTTATCCCCAAATCAGACTTTCTAAATATAATGACTATTAGTGTTTTGTTGACAATGCTCTTCCTCTTCTGGTTCCCCATAGCTATAAGCAATAAACTTTCCTGTCTCTCAATCAGGTCATTGTGGCCTTCTGCTGATTCTAAGAGAATCTTTGCTCTATGGACCACAGCAATGCTGTTTATACAAAATTAGCCCATTGTGTCCTGGTTTGTGCCTTTGAAACTTACCAAGTAAGACTTGTGAGTTCAGATTCACTCAGTTTTTTTAAGGTTCAATAATATTTATTCATTAAGCATTTATCGAGTGCTTACAATACAGGAGGCATTGTTCTAGCTGCTGGGGATATATAAAAAAAATTAAATGGTCTCTTAGGAACTTGCATTCTACTGGGGATAAACCACATGCATGTAGAAAATTAAATGCAAGACACGTACAAGTGATTTATAGAGAAAGGAGGCTAGCAAGTGAAAGGATTAGAATAAGCTTCCCTTAGGAAGTGATACATTGACCTTTGAAGGAACTGAGATTTTTGCTATCTGGAAGTGAGGAGGGAGAATGGGGGTTGGGGCATCTTGTACAAAAGCATGGAAATACAAGATAGAATGTTTTGTATAGGCATCAGCAAATAGACCCATATAGAGTGATTTTGAGTTTAGAGTTGTCTCCTACCCTTTGTCATGTCGCAGATATTTATAGCTACCTGAAAAAGATTTATTGGTTCAAAGGTGGAAGACATGCACATGTCCAAACACAAAAGCTTATAAAGCTTCCCCAGACATGTAATAGTTCTAACGATGGTTTGATGAGTTAAGGGTAAGCGAAACAGAAATTTATTGATTCGATTTCCTGTGTAATACACATGGGTTTACAAGTCGAGGAAGTGCACAATTTGAAGACAATGGATTTGAAAAATAGGAAGGGAACTTTTTTCAAAATACAGTAAGTTTCCCCCAACTCAAGTACAGAATATTTGTGACTGTCAATAAATATCTGTTGACCTCATTGGGTTCCATAATACTGTTCTAAGTATTAGAAGACAACCTCTGCCCTAAATGAATGAATAAAGAAGGCTTTTAAAAAATTTATGGTCAACTTGAGCCAAAATGAAACATTCAAATGGTGTTCAGAGGGACCTAAGGTCTTAAGACTGAGAGTAATTATCTCTTCATTGGAGATGATCATTTGTGAAGGATGTTGTAGAGGGAATTCTCACTCCAGTACAGGTTAGACATTCTCCCTATCTTTCTTCTCTTGTGAAAGGTCAAAATGACTATGGGCTAGGAGTTAGACCTAATAAACAAAAATGGAGTTGGTGAGGAGAGCTTGAGCAAGGTATACAGCTCAATTAGGTAAGTTTGTGTTAATATAGGCACACCTGGGGTTGTTAACAAGAGCTAATAATAGTGTGCTCAATGAGTTTAAAAACATAAAGAGTTTATTTGAAGAGCTGTCAAGAACAACTTGCTCCCATAGTTTGCATCCTCCTTAAAGGCTTCCCTTCTTTCCCAAATCGAGGGATAGTATAATGTTCTTTGGGCAGATAGAGATGGAGTGATGCTACAGTCAAGATGAGGAAAGAAGACTGGAATTCAAGTCCCATCGACACTAAAAGAGATATATAGATCTACATGTACATATAGATATACAGACGTGTATTATATGTAGTGTGTATATGAGAAAGAGAGTACATCTATGTGTACATATAGAGATGTAGATCTATATATATATAGCCTTGAGATGGTTATTTAATCCCTCTGGGACTCAGTTTACTTCTCCATACAATGAAAGACTAGAAGGCTTCTGAGGTCCTTTCTGGTTCTATATCTATGAGCCTACATACAAGTCAGTGTTCCTTACCTGAAAGGTATAAGCTGTAAGGGGTCTTATCCCTGGTCCTTCCTCTGGAGAGGAATAAGAGTTTTACCCTGGCTCCTGTGGTTGACTCCATAGGAATTTGAAAAGCAAAACAATGAAAACACATTAAACAGAGTAACAACTGTCAGAGCACAACTTTGGAGATAGAAAAGTTTTTCTGAATTGTCTTCAGAGAAAAAACAGTGTCCATTGCATGGAGAATATTTAGGTGAGTAAAATGAGTCACAATGGCCTAAAGACTGGAAGTTGGGTGCATAGTGGATAAAGTACCAGGCCTGGAGTCAAGAAGACGTGAGTCAAATATAGCCTCAGATACTTACTAGCTGTGTGACCCCAGGCAGGTCATTTAACCCTGTTTGCCTCAGTTCCTAATCTATAAAATGAGCTGGAGAAGGAAATGACAAACCACTCCAGTATCTTTGGCAAGAAAACCCCCCAATGGGGTCACGAAGGGTCAGACATGACTGAAAAAACTGAACAGCAACCTAAGACTGTGAAGTTAAGCCCCTTTTTGGAGGCTGTTGCATTAGCATAAGATAGAGAATGCAGATATTAACCCAAAGACCACGACCAGGACCCAGCATGGGAAAAGACAAATGTCAAAGCGCAAAGGCACTCATCAGACCACTGCTGCCAAGAAACAAGGGATATGGGTTCTCATCTTCCAAGCAACACAAGAGCGCACATGGAAGCCATAGCCCTTTGTGAACATGCTAGTGTTATTCAGCCATACTGGAAAGCAACCGCCTTAACCTCTGTGCTGAGGGCCTCCTCAAAAACCTTAAGATGTTTGTTGAAATCCATTATTTCTTGCAGCACAAAAGAGCCCCGCCGTTTCACTTGAACTCTGTATTTGATCAGTTAATGAAGAAATCCAGTGTTTATTCTGAATCGCTGCTAAAGCCACATCTTGACTTATTGACTGCTCTGGCTTTGACTGAGCAAATTACTTACCATTGTGGAGCTGTCGGAATATGCCGCTCTGGGAGCAGTTTTTCCCCAAGTTCTCCTTTATTGATTTTGTAAAAACCACAATATCTATGATGAAACAATGAAGCTGCTCCTCATTTACATGGGTGAAGTATTTTCAACTCTGCGTTCCCCTTCTGAATAATATGCTTCCACATGAAAGCCATTAATCCTTGCTGAATTTTAACAAATCTAAAGAGGCTTTCCATCTATTTCATGTGTGTGCCAGGCTGGGAAGGAGAGCTTTGTAAAAACTTTTTATTTTATAATGGAGTTCTTTGCTTCAAATGGGCTTTTGACCTAGCTAATTTAATTGTCTTTTTGGGTAGCAAAACAAAATAACAATCTGTAAATCAACTTAGCTGGAGAGTGCAGTGTTAAGTCTTACCTGGTCAGGACCATTGTCTTTCACATTTTACGAAATCTGTCCTTACAAAAAATTACTTACAACTGACATTTATAGGGTTAGGCCACAAAGCTGTAATTTCCTTTGCATAGGGAAGAACTTTCTCTACAAATGCAGGTTGGCATCTTCTCTGAAATTTATAGGTTTAGAGAATTATGGAGAACACCAGAGAGCCCAGGTCTCACAGCCAGTATAATGTCCATGGTGGGACTTCGGGTGGTCCTGACTCCAAGGCCACTCCTCTACTCACTGTTGCATGCTCCCTTTCTTATAGTGCCATATAGACACTATTTTATTTGATCTTTATGACAACCATCTGAGGTATGTGCAATGATTATCCACCTTTTAGAGATGAAGAAACTGAGTCTCAGGAGGTTAAATGTTTTATCCAAGGTCTCACAGGTAGAACATGTCATGTCAATAGCTTCCTGATGCCAAGTTTAGTATTCAATTCACTCTGCTGCCTTGTGTAACTAATTTTTGAACTTTTCAATCTTCACTAATGTGAGTATATATTTGCTGCCTTTATGGCCACAACATACAGAGGCCACAGAAGAGATCACAGCCTGATACATTATGTGTTGCACTGTGACTGGTCTTCGTGATTACCTTAGAGTGCTAAGCTGTGACCCTGTTGTGGTGGTTGTATTGATGGTGGTGTGTATGTGTACTGAAGGGTGAGAGTCTAGTGATGAATTTCATTGATCATTTTTGAGAGAAATGGCAAAGCATTTGGACAAGTCTCAATTCTTCAACTAATTATTCCTGTGAGCACACCACCCCTCTGAGGCTCCATTTCTTCATCTGGAAAAGGGAGATGATGATTCTTACACTGTGTTCATCTGAGAAATGCACATATAACATATGTACAACATACAACTGAACTTGGGACAATTAAAAAGTACTTACCCCAGAGAAGAATTGGGGGCAAGTGTACATAGTGTGTAGGACAAATTAATTGCTGTTAACAAATATCTGAAGGGCTGTGATATGAAGGAAAGATTAGATTTATTCTACTGGGAGAAAATCAGAACTATGGGTTAGAAGTTATATGAGGTTGGGGGAGGGTGAATTGATACATCAGCGTTAAGCTATTTTCAGTCATGCCTGACTCTTTGTGATCCCATTTGGAGTTTTCTTGGCAGAGATACTGGAGTGATTTGTCATTTCCTTCTCTAACTCATTTTACAAATGAGGAAACTGAGGCAAACAGGTTTAAGTAACTTGCCATTCCCCCAGCACTCTGATCTTCTTGCTTCTGTCAGCCACTGGCACTGGCTATTCCTTCTTATAGATCCAGGTTGCTAATATGCACTTAGACCTCAAGTACCTAGTAAAACAGTTTAATTAGATTATTAAAAAAGACACACACACATACACAACAATATCAGTGGGAACGGCCACAGTAATAGAGATTGCAAAAATTATCTCCATATCTACTCCACCACTTCCCCCTCGATGCCTGTCTCTCTCTGTTCTCCATCCTACAGGTCCCAAGCTAAAGGGGACAAACTGATGCACTGGCCTGCCCAACATAAACCTCCCCTTTTACACGGCTGTAAATGCCAGCAGAGGGTGACCATGCAGTAAATAGCTGCT
Source organism: Phascolarctos cinereus (assembly GCF_003287225.1). Lineage (NCBI taxonomy): Eukaryota > Metazoa > Chordata > Mammalia > Diprotodontia > Phascolarctidae > Phascolarctos > Phascolarctos cinereus. The sequence continues at coordinate 116,899,672 of NW_027555847.1, forward strand.
TTCTAGGGAAACAGGCAACCAGACACATCTGAGTACAATTGTTGCAACACTGAGTGTCAAGTGAGCTATTGTGTTTCTCCACCTGATTCAGATGGTCCAGCAATGTGTATACACTGGCTCCCTTCACCATATTGACTCCTTCTGCTCCAAACAATATGAAGGCCATATCAGTGACCTCCCAGGATAATGTGAATGAATGTTTATTTAGTGTCAAGAGCAGGAAACAGCATCGTATATGGGGACAGGACTGTGCTAACCTATCTTTTATTGTTGCTCCCACGTCTTTGTCCTTTTGCTCATTTTTTTAAGTCTCTTTCAACATCAGCAGGTACCACTACTGCATCTTGTATCATGTCTGCAGCTAAACAAACCAAATCAATAAGCATTTATTAAGTGCTTAGTATATGCTGAGGACATAAAGATAGGAAAAGCAGTCCCTAATTTCTATGAGTTTACATTCTAATGGGGGGGGTGCATATAAATAAGTAGGTACAGATTTTTATAGAGAAGATGAAGGTTAACCTTAAAGGGGGAGGTTCTAGAAGCTGGTGGAGGGAGGAACAGTCCTCCTGCAGATGTTTACATTGCAGCTTAGTCTTAATGGAAATCAAGTGATGATACTAAGAGTTACTGGTTAGGTGGGAGAGCATTTCAGGCATAGGGTGGAGGGAGTTGCCAGTGGGAAGTCATAGATAGGGGAGATGGAGAGTCATGGGAGAAATAGCAGATAGGACAGTATTGGCTAGATCACAGAGCTCACAGAAGGAAATGAGACGTTAAAGATGGCCACACAGTCACTGAAACCAAACAGAAAGCCTTCTGGTACTGGTAGTCCCATAGAAATACAGTATTACAACATATGTATCTTTCTACACAAGGAAAGTACTTTGAAAATGGGAAAGCCCTATAGCAAGAGCTCTCAGCAAGACATCTATGGTCAGTGAACTTGCAGGGGCAAAAAAAAGTTACACCTGTATTTTAATGTAATCAGTTTTCTTTGTAATTTTATATATTTTATGCACTTAAACACATTATTTTCAGAAGGGATTCGTTGGATTTGCCATGTTAAAGAGGACCATGACACCTATCCACACACAAAAGGGTAAGAATCCCTATATTATGGAAATGTGAGCTCTATTTCTTCTAAGAGCTATGCATACGTGTTTAATATTCACATCTGAATTGTGTGTGTACATGAATTATATGATCTACTTTCCAGGACAGCTTTTTTTATTCCCTGTTAAAGTATATTATGACAATCCTGAAGGTCATCTTTTCTTTATTTTTTCCCTCCTTCATATAACTCGTTCAGGCCAGAAACATGTGGGGATGAGGAAGGAGACACACAGAGGCAGAGAATGAGTTGCTTGAGGACAGTGACTCTTGTCTTCTCAAACTAATAACAAAAAGCTTGGCATGCAGGTGATGCTCAATAAATCCTTGCTCCCTTGAATGGAGACATCCATCTTTGCTAGGCTATGCCAGAGTTTGGAGGAGCGCTGCTGGGTAAAAAGAAAAAGATCACAGAAATACAGATTTAGAGCTGGAAGGAATGTTGGAGACCATCTAAACCTCATAATACAAATGAGGAAAATGAGGCCTAACAAGTTTAAGTGATTCCCCAAGGTCACTTAGGTCAGAGGTGGGATTTGAACCCAGGGCCTCCTACTTGAGAGTCATTATTCTTATTGCTATTGAATCATTTCAGTCATCTTCAACTCTTTGTGAGCCCATTTGGGATATTCTTGGCAAAGATATCTGAGTGATTAGCCATTTCCTATTTCAGATCATTTTACATATGAGGAAACTGAGGCAAACAGGATGAAGTGGTTTGCTCAGGGTCACACAGCTAGTAAGTGTCTCAGGTCAGATCTGAACTCGGGTCTTCCTCACTCCAGGTCCAATGCTCTATCCACTGCACCACCTCGCTGCCCCACTAGTCTTTCTACTATACTATAAATAACCTATTTCTCTGTATTTTTTTCCATATCTGGTTTCAGATCAAGGAAAATACTGTTTTTAAATATATTCATACAGTAGAAAGAGACCACTTTATTTCCAAATAAGAATTACTATTTTTCTGATCTTGCAAACCTTAACACAGCAACACTGAAGTCTTGATTCAGACTTAGGCTTGAAATCTTTGCATTAGTCTCTAGGTGAGAATGTCATAATAACACAAATGGTTTGTAATGCTGAGGAGAGGGCGTGGCTTTCTCTGAGGGAGCTTAAAGAGCTTTCCAAAGAACATCTCCTGAATCAGCACACTATCCCTTGGAAGGAGAAAGAGCTGGTAGGTGGCAGATCTCAGAGAGCAGGAGTACCTCAGGCCTGGAAGGGAAGTCTGGGCCCCTTTAATGTCAATCAGTGAGAAGCATAGATTAGTTTTCAGCAAGGAGTAAAATCTCTAAACCTGTGAAGTCAACATAGGCAATATTGTTGATTAGATTCATAGATAGAAATGAGTTGCTAGGTTGGAACAATAGAAAGGAACAAAAGAAATTGTGGACTACATCTACATTTTTTTTTCCTTCCTTGTCTCCCCCATTCCCCAAATCCAAACTTAGGAAAAGAATAGCTGAAGTCAGTCTTAAATAAAAAGGCCAGATACGTCTTATGCTTAGAAATAGTATTTGGCTTAGACTCATGAAATCTTGGACTTGTAAGGGTCATTTAAGTCAACTCCAGTCTCAAGCATGAATTCTCTCTCTGACATTTCCCTCTTCCTACAAGGTTTGGTCATCCAACTTCTTTCTACTCCAACAGCAAAGATATTCTACCTTAAGTTCAGACAAAATATACTCCTGCACCATGTAACTTCTAATAAATAGTTCTAATTTTCTCCAAGTAGAATAAATCTAATCTTTCTTCCCTATCACAAACCTTCAACTATGTGTAAACAGCAATTAATCTCTCCCTTGTACCCATTACCCTTTCCCACAAATCTACACTTCTCCAGACTAAACATTCCTAGTTCTTTTGACCGTTCTTCCCATACTATAATTTCAAGTCCCCTCACTGGGCTTGGCAACCTTCTTTGGATAATCTCTAGCAAGTCTCATGTTTGAATTTCTGCTCTCATATTTACTTCTTGGGTGATCTTGGGCACATAATGTAATCTCTGTGCCTCAGTTTCCCAGATTATGAGATAGGAATGATCTTCATTACTTCCTTCAAAGGGTTGTTGCAAGGAAAGCACTTTGAAAAACTTGAAATACTGCAGAAATATGAGTTTCGGAGCATATGAGCTATTAATTTCCCCAACTGTAAGTATGACATAGCATTCTAGACACAGAGAGAGCCAGTCTTGAAGTTGGAAAGTCCTTCTGACGTGTACTGGTTATGTGACCCTGAGTGTGTCACTGAACTTTGTATTGCTCTGGGCAACTCTCTAAGACACTAAGTAAAAATGAAGGTGCCCATCTACATTGGTAGGGAAAGTTTCTCATCCTGAGCTCCCTATACTGATGGAATCATAGATCTGGGGGATGGGGGGAGAAAATGATGTTTAATTTCATTTTTTAATTCTCAGAAAATGGTAAAAAATTAGTCATCTGTTTGCTTTTTCTTGGTGGGCTATTATTTTCTTACCAATAATGTTTAAGGGGACAAAGAAGAGAAATGAGAAATGTTTCTCTCCAATTTGACCCAGGTAAAATTGATAAAGGAGGATGGATGTGGTATTTCTTTTTACAAAATTAAATCAAGGCAAGATCCTGGCTTATTTCTCAAATATTATTTCAGTTAAATCTGAAAGTCTTCCATTATAAGAAAATTGGGGGGGAGGGGATTGTCTTCCCATCATTTATAGGGAACAGCATAAGAACCACTGAACATTCCTTACTGAGTTTCATTTTCTTTTTACAGGAACTAATCATCATTTCTATCTTCAGTCTCAAGATGAGGCTCTAACTAGTCTAGGTTGTTTACATGAGGGCTTTAACAGTTTAGGTTGATAACACAGAGATTCCATGCAACAGACCTTTTTCACAGAATCCCTGAATCTGAGAGCTGAGGGATCTCCCTAGAGATCTAGCCCAACCTTTACATAAAGGGAAACCTCATGATAACATTTCTAACCAGTGACCATCCAGCCTCATCTTGAAGACCTCCGATGTTAGGGAATTCACCTTTCCTCCAGGCAGTGCAGTCTACTTTTGGACAGCTGTTATTGTTAGGAAGTCTGTCCTGATATCAAGCCAAAAATGAACTTTTGGTGACTTTCACCTAATGCTCCTAATTTTGCTAACTGGGACCAAACAGAACAAATCTAATCCTTTCATATGATAGCTCTTCATATGCTTTAAGACATCAATCATTTCTTCCCTCACCCCCTCACCAGTTTTCTCTTCTCCAAATTAAACACATTCAGTTTCTTCAACTAATCGTCACGTGACTCATTTATTAAGCACCTACTGTGTCCCAGACACTGTGCTAGGTACTAGGGATAGAAAGGCAAAAACAAAACAATATCAATCCTCAAGGAACTTGTCTTCTATTGAGAGAATACAACATGTAAACAGATACGAAAAAACAATGGATAAAAAGTAATGCAAAGTAATTTCAAGGAGTAACTTGAATTGCAGATATGGGGAAAGACCTGGCATAGTGGGGTGGCCCCTGAGCTGAGATGCAAAGGAAATTTGAGATTTTAAGATGCACAGGCCAAGAGAGAGAGTGTGTGCTCTAAGGAGCATCTTGTACAAATGTATGGAGATGGGAAACAAAATGCCATGTGTACAGAAATAGGTAGCAAGTTAGTTTGGCTGGAACATGGAATGCATGCAGCAGAGTAATGTGAAATAAGATTGGAAAGATGGTTGGGGTTCAGCTAGTGGAATGTTTTAAATGTCATGCTGAAGGCTTTGTATTTTTACCTGACAATAGGGAGCCATTGGAAGATTTTGAGTGAAGTAGTCAAATTTGTGTGTAGTAATATCACTTTGGTAGTTAATATGGAGGTTGGATTGAGAGGCAAAGAGGCTGGAGATGGGGAGATCAATTAGGACTTTTCTGCAATAATCCAGATGCAAAGTGATGAGACAGAGCCTGGACCTGGATAGTGTTTCTATAGACAGCATAAAGACATTGAGGAGCTAGAACTGAGAAGGCTCAGTAACTTATTGAATATGGAGGTGAAAGACAGGGAAAGATCAAAGATGACACTGAGTTGCCAAATCTGAGCGACTGGAAAAATGTCGCAAAGAAAGTAAGTCATTTAAAAATGTGCGAAAATAGTTAAGGCCCTATACACAGAAGAATTCTAGGGAAATCAGAACAGCATTCAACAACTCACAAAGTAATAATAGCTGTTGCTTCCTCAGGACTCTGATGTTCCTGCCTTTTTTTTTTTTTTTTTTTGAGACTGGGTCTCCTCCTCTTGCCGAGCTAGAAGTAGCTAGGGGCTATGCTTGGGCCCACTTCCATTGCCAACTGCCATGGGAGCATTGACCTGCCCTGTTTCTAACCACAGCTGGTTTGCCTCTCCTTAATTACCATATTAACCATATTAATGCTGAACGCTGAACTTCACGTGGGTCCAATCATTGTAGCCCACATATCTTAGAACTCAAGTTCAGGAGATCCACCAGCCGTTGCCTCCTTGATGGCTGGGATTATACTTGTTCAACACCACTCCCAGCTGTTCCTGCTATGGTTGCCCTACTAGCTAAAATCTGAGTAAGCAACTGTTGGCCATTATACAATTTTCAGGCCACACCACATCAAAGGAACCCAAATACGTGTTTCATGCCCCTTTTTTCATAGCAAGAGAGTATATGCAGCCAGCTCAGGGTCTAGTGCAAAAACAGAAACGCTAATCACTCAAATGTAACCACTGGGGTAAAGGGGAAAATAATCACATGGCAGAAAAAAGGTAACTGTGAAAGCTATAGGTTGAACTCTGATAGCCACAGGTTAGTAATGAGTTACTTTTAAAAATAATTATATTCTAGAATTAATTCAACTCTACTTCAAGAAAAAAAAAACAAACCAAAAACTTGGTTTCTGTCAATACAGCCCCAAGAGTTGTCTTCTCACTACAAAAATAATGGTTGCTTTGGTCAACACAGTTGAAATATCATTCATTTCAATAAAAACACAAATCTTTCTGGAAGAAATAGCCCAACTGAATATTTGGCCTTGTAAGATCAGTAAAAAACAAAAATGTTCATAGATTTGTTTTAATTTTTCAATTATGTTGGCATAATTTAGAAAATGGTATGGATTTTACGGGGGGGGGGGGAGGTTAATTAATGGCAAGCCACTCTCAAAGATTTTAAATTGTAGAACAGGTTCAATCAGAATTGGTAGAGGAAACTTCCTTACAGGGAGTTCCCCACACAGATGAAGACGACTGCTATACTTGTTTTGTTTTGGGTTTTTTTTGTTTGTTTTAAGAATGTCGGTAAGGTCATATGCTATATCTGAACCTACAATTCTAGTTTAATTCAGATCCTCTGGTTATAGCTTGTTCTTTATTTAGCATATGGTGTCCAAGAATTGTCATACCTGAAAAAAAAAAAAACTTCACTCTACAGTCAACCTGATGATAAGCCATTTCAAACTGAACTTGACTGGTCTCTGGATGATAAACATATATTAGTGTCAGAGGCTATGTTTTTTTCAACAGAATGAAAGATCCTTTGGGGCAGGTACTATCTCACTTCTATATTCCTATCTCAAGTACCTAGCACAATCTTTGGCATACAGTTGGTGCTTAACAAATGCTTATTAATTGTTTGGTAGGACATGCTAGAGTTTACTTTTTTTTCCCTTGGCAGGTCTTGAAAAATCCAGTTTCCCTTCTACACCATAAGGAGGCATTGGGGTAAACAAGATTAGAAATTGTAATCAGTCAATCATCAGTCAGCCAGCAAGTATCTACTGAATGACAACTATATGCCAGGCACTGTGAGAAGCCAATATTAAAGTGAAAAAATATTCTATAGAGGGAGACTTATAAAAACACTAACTCTCTATATAACAAATGCAAAATATACACAAAGTGTATATTTGATAGGCGAACATCCAGGAAAGGTTTCTTGTAGATGGTGGCTGAGCTGAGCTTTGAAGAAAATAAGAGATTGTAAGCGATGAACATAAAAAAGGGTATGTGTGGTAGGCATGGGGCAGAGGTAAGGAGATAGGGAATGAAACCTCATGGGTGAGGGACAGCAAGAAGGCCAGTTTGGTTTGACTGCATACCACCCAAAAGAGCATATTATGTAATAAGGCTAGAGACAGAGAGAGAGGTTAGAACCAGTTTGTGCATGACCATCAATGTCAAGCAAAGTTGTTTGTATTTGATTTGAGTAATACAAAATAACTTCAAGGAGTCATTTCAGCTAGAGAGATCAAGAAAAGCCCCTGGTAGGAGGTGGTCTTTAAATTAAGGCTTGAAAAAGTATGGATTTTTAAGAGGCAGAGGTGAAGAGGGAGTGATGAGGGGAATAGACGAGGGAAAACTTTTGCAAAGGTGTGGAGATGAGAGATGAAATATCATCAGTGTAGAATAAGTGGTAGGTAGATGTACCAGGGAGCCAAGTTTCACTATTGCTTTTTCTGGTAACATTAAAATGCAGTCAATTCTCTTTTATCTGTCTGAGCAAATCCTGTCCCTTTTTTTGCGTCCATTTCTAGAGTTCTTACCATGTTGTATCATGGCAGGCTGACGTAAGCATCCACAAGCCCTATCGCTGCACTTAGCCCTGAGTGGTGTTCAGAATAGTCATTTCCATGACACATTTTCCTTTTTTGTGGCAGCCCCATACTGGGCTTGTCAAGACCTCAGAGACTAGGATGGCAGGGCATGATTCAATCACCTTTCACCACTGATTTCTTCTCCAGGTGGGATATTTCCTAGGTATTCACCTGAAATCTCTGAAAAGTTCATTTCAAAACCAAAATAAGGAAAGCTGGGATTAATGTAGGTGTCTCTTCCTTTGCAATTCATTTGAAACCACCACATTATTGCATCCGTAAAAAATCACTCTAAGTAGCCCAATCTGGCAAAGTGAAGTACTTTGTTCAGGCACTCTGGAGGTCAGACAAACAATGGAAATTGCAGGCTTTCAAAATCCAGTTTAGTCTCCACTATCTGTGCTAATGGAGGGGAACATGGCACCAATACTCCACAGCAATGGAGACCTCCATTCTCTATGTAGGGATGAAGATAATTTTGGAAACCTCTGTGATTATTTCCAGTACACTGATTTTCCTAATTATATTTTGCTTATGCTAATGTTAACATTAGCTTGCATTCCCTAAGTACTCACCGAATAACTGGGGGAAAGTGACCTAGAAATGTAATGGGTGGGGCTGGGACATTCTTGGGCAATGGCAGAGTGGCTGATATTCCAGGATCAGAGCTGGAAGGTGCCTTAGAGGTCATCTAGTGTAACCCTTTTATTTTGTAGATGAATGAACTAGGACCCAGATAGATCACCTCCCTTGTCCAAGGTCATATGGTGGTAGGCAACAGAACTAGAATATGAACCCAGGTCTGCTGGGTAAAACTCTTCCTGTTATACCCTACTACAATCTCTGTGGTATGATTTCAGGGTTATTAGGACCTCTGTCTTCCTCCCCAAAATACATACTAAAACCATCCATATTTTCTTGATCATTGATGCTAGACTTGCAGATTTAGAACTGGAAGAGATTTTGGGAATCATTTAATACAACCCTCATATTTTATAGATAAGTAAACTGAGACCCAGGGAGTGTAATTGAATTACCCAGAGTTAAATAGATTTTTAAATAGATTTTTAACCTATATAATAAAATCATAACATCATAGAATTAGAGCTTTGAGAGAATTCAGAGGCTACATAGTCCAAAAGGACAGCTAGGTGGTACAGGGGGTAGAGTGCCAGGCCTGGAGTCAGAAAGACTCATCTTCCTAAGTTGAAAGCATTATTATTAGGTAAATTCACACAGTAAGGAATGATTTGTGTATCTTAGTGAGAATGAGTTTATCACATCCTTTCCTAGCCTAACAGAATCTAATAGCCAAAAGGGGACTTTGATCATATAGACCTTATATTAGATTATATTCTTGGTCAATGACTTTCTTGCCCTTCAGACTTCACTTAGGACTTTTGTAGCTTTACCTCTCACATTCCATGATATTATTGTGTTTTACAGTTTTGTTTTATTGTTGTTGTATAATTAACCCCCACTAGACGACTGTGAACTTAATGAGGATGGGTCCTTGTGTTACCTCGATATTGTTTCTCCTCCTAGTACCTAGTAGAAACCTAGTAGAAACTTCTGCACACAGTGTGCTTGACAAATATTTGTTAAATGAGTCTTCTGTGAGTCTCCTGGAAAGGCAGAGTAAAATATGAGGACAAGGGCAAGCTAATGGTTCAGAGTGAGAGGGAGGAAGGAGAAGTATAGGAAAGGGAGGCTGGTGACATTGCAAATTAACCTTTCCTACACCACAGGCTTCCATACCTCTGGCTGGCTGGCGATGGAAACATTACCAAGCCAGTGGTTCCTACTGAATGTCTAGGATAGGGGGATGGGTAAGTGAGTGGGGTAGGACTAGGGGTGCTCAGAGACGAAGCTAAGAAGGCAGAAGGAAAGAAAGCCTGGGACTTTGGATATGTTATGGTTTGTATAGATTATCACCATTGCCCTAATGTTGGTAATGATCTAGACGTGTCTAGCATCTTAACAGTTTTCCAACTGAATCCTCATAATCTCATCTCCCATCATCATAGCCATGGTGAAGAAGGCAGAACAGGCTTTCTTGCCTCTGTGTTATAGATATGGTGGAGATCAAAGAAAGAGGAAAAGGACCTACAGGTACAAACAATTTTATATCAGCTCTTTTTCATAATAGTACAAACTTGGAAACTAAGCTGCTGATGTCCTATGTGGGAACAGCTGAGCAAATTGTGCCGTATAAATGTAATGGAATATGATTATGCCATAAGAAACAACTAAGTGATTAGTTTTGTAGCAAACTGGGGGGACCTCTAAGAACTGATGCAGAGTGAAGTGAGTAGAACAATTTACAAAATGACAACATTGTTGAGAAAGACAACCTAGAAAGACTTTAGCACTCTGATCAGTGCAATAACAAATCACAAATCCAGAAGCCTGAAGATGAAACATGGCACTCTTCCTGCCTTAGAGGTGATAAACTTGAAACAGGCACAGAAACAATAATTTTCAGGCATGACCAATGTGAGAATTTGTTTTGCTGGGTTATGCATATTTATGACAAGGATTTTTTTTTTTAATTAGAGAGGTAGCAGGGGAAAGGATAGATGGATTATAAATGCATGAAAAATAAATACATTTTATAAAATGTGGTAACAAGTTCAGGAAGGTTCAGTGCTAGAATTAAGGTCATAATACTAGTAAAAGGAAGAGCTGAGATTAGACCTAAAACCTGGAACCAAAATCCCAGGCTAGTAGTGTTCCTTGTTAGTCTGGCCAGATGACTAAAAGTTGACTAACTACTAGGGAAAATAAATCAATAAACACAAATAAACATGTAAATGATTGAATGAATAAATAGGAGAATGAATATATATGTATATAGATAGATACATAGATACACGCACACTTATAGATATACACATATACACACATTTAACAAAACTGCATCTAAGAGGGCACACATTCTGGTCATGGCCAATAAAAGGTACAAAAGATACAGGGACTGGCTTCCAACTGCACTCAGTTGATTCCATGTGGCCTTACACAGGCCTACTGAAAAAGGGCTATCTTACAGCACGCCAAGAAAAGCAGCTGCAGGACATGCTTTAACCCCTTTCAATTGCTGGGCAAAGCCTGATTTCCTTCAACATGCCCCGAACCTTGTGAATGGTCCAGCATCCTGTCTATGACTCAGGATACTATACCAGAGGAACTCATGCAGTCTAAAGGGCTTTTGGTCCTCAGCCACTTCAATGCTGCTTTTACCTCAGTCACATGCAAAATACCTTTAGTTTTGGGAGGCAGTTCCATTCAAAACATTGCTTTGGAGGCCTACCAAGTACAATGCAGAGAGTTTGGGTCCCATCTCATTTGTCCTGATATCAGAGTACATTTTTCTTTAGCTGTGCCTTTTCAATGTACCACGCGGAAGGCCAAACAGATGCTTTTCATGCAACCTATCAGTGGATCATCAGACTATTATAGTAATGATACCTAACATGCATATAGTGCTTTAAATATCTTATTTCATTTGATCTAGATAAGTACCCTAAGACAGGTGCTATTATTACCCTCATCTAAAGACAAGTGGTTAAGTGACTTGCCTAGGGTCACAAAGCTAGTAAGTATCCGAAGCAGGATTTGAACTTTTCCTGAACTCAGGCTCTTCCTGACTTCAAATCTGGCACTCTACTCATTATGCCACTTAGATGCCCTGAATTCAGCAAACATTTATTATTTGTTCAATATGTGGCATTCCAATAGGCAATTTGTAATCTGAGTACAAAGAACCATTACATAAATAACTATAATAGTATTTGCATTTAAAAAAAAGGGCAAAGACAAAGGCTATGGAAAATTAAGGGAGAAAGAGTACAGATTTAAGGTTGGAAAAACCCTTAGAGCTAGAGTCCAGCAGCAGCATGTTACAGATGAAGCCCCCAGGGGTTGCGACTAGGTCAAAGTCACATTCTGAGTTAGTGTCTCAGGTAGGATTCAAACCCAGATCATGAGGTTACTTTTGGCTGAAAGATGGATAGGGAAGTAAAGTTTGGGGAAGGCTTCATGGAGAGTTAGGCCTTGAAGGAAGAGGCTGAAGAGAGGGAGTTCATGTGAAGCATGGGGAATACTGTGAGCAGCAGTGATGTGATAAGGATAAGGTGGGAACAAGGACTCGATTGGACAAGAGATTGTGGTGGGGAATGGTATGATAGAAAGCTGGACAGGCAGGCTGGGGCCAGGTTGTGGAGAGCCTTGAATGCAGGGTAAGGCAATGGAGAGTGATTGAAGGTTTCATTTTTTGGTTAAAGGTATAACATTTATCATGGTGCTTTAGAATGATTACTTATGCAGTGCTGTAGAAGGCATAGCTGTAACAAACTAGGATCTTTGGGTGAAAAAGTGCTAATGAGATCAAGAATTTTTAAAATCAGAAAGCAGTTTGGAATAAGTCTAGAAGAATAAGAAATCTTTGTGGTCTGGAAATATATGCCTTACCATGTGAAATTGTATCTGCTCTGGTATAAACTGAAGGCTTAAGCAAAAACAGAAAGGCATAGAATCAAAAAGTACATCAATCTCTTCATCATGTTGTGTTTGTCTGATCCATGTTAAAAAAAATTAATAGTTCATTCTGAGAATAAGATAGGAAAAAAATCAATAGTGTTGCTATGATTTATAACGGTGTTGTCTCCATGAATATTTCATTAGGGAAATGTGAAAGCCATCAGATATTATCTGAGCTCATTCCTCAATCATGTGTGATTAATTCATAAATGGACAGATACACATCATTAATGGAAATCACTGAGAGTGTAGGAACAGCATGAGTTCTCCAAAACAAATATACTGTAATTTTAGAATGCTTCAGAGAAATTCCCAAATCGGAGGGTGGGGTTGGGGGAGGGGAGGAAGCATGGCCAATTAGTCACTGAAAAGGTAACTGAAATGTGCTGGGAGGCTGACAGTAGTCCGCATGATATCCTGTTAGATGTAGCTAGTGATTTATACTCCACAAAGTGTTTGCATCTAAGTTCTCTCACCTAATCCTTGCAATAACCCTGCAAGTTAGGCAGAGCAGATATTATTATCCCTTTATAACAAATAAGGAAACTGAGGTTCATAGAAAGGAAATAGTAGGAAGGTATTATGGAAAAGGGGAAAAATCACTGAGATTAGTCCTGATGAATCTGAATTAAGGTTTGAATCCTGACTGCCATTTACTATCTGTGTGACATCGGGTGAGTTATGATTGGCTCTGACTGGCTTTGTTATCTGTAAAAGGACCAAGTTGTATTAGATGGGTTCTAGGGTCCCTTTCTGCTCTGAATTTTATGATCCCCTTCCATCTCTAAATCAACATGATGTATGTCATTTCTCTGGTGCTGCCATAACATGACACTGTGGGAAAAGCACTGGCTTTGGAGCCAAAGGACTTGGGTTTGCATATTGCTTTTAGGTCACCCTTGCATAAGTCACTTTCTTCTCTTGGGCCTCAGTTCTCTCATCTGTAAAATGAAAGAGTTGGAGTAGCTGCCTTCTAGCTCCCATCCTTTGCTCTTATGAAGACCCAGCCAGACACTTACTCTGGAACTCAATCATTTCTACCACTTTGATACCTGTTTGACCCAAATCAAATTACTCTAGCTCTCTGGGTCTCAGTTTCCTTATCTATATAACTATAGAATTATGCCCAAAGAGTTATGAAACTTCCTGTACCCTTTGACCCAGCAATACCATTATGAAGTCTGTTTCCCAAGATGATTAGGGAAAAAGGAAAACACTTTATACGTACTAAAATACTTACAGCAGCTCCCTTGGTGGTGGCAAAGAACTAGAAAAGGTGGGGATATCTGTCAATTGAGGAATGGGTAGCCGAGTTGTGGTGTATGATTGTGATGGAATACTATTATGCTATAAGAAATGATGAGCTCTATGATCTTAGAAAAACATGGATAGACTTGTAAGAAATAAGGAAGAGCAAAATGAGCAGAACCAAGAGAATATTGTATACAGTAACAGCAAAATTGTTTTAAGAGCAACTTAGAGCTAATAAGTCATTTTGACTATTATAAATAGCCAAATTAACTACAAAGGACCTATGAAGAAAAATGCTATCTGTATCCAGAAAAAGAACTGATAAGTAGAAGTATGTATAGAATAATTTTACTTTTATACACATATTTGTGTTTAATGATAGCCATCTGGGAGGGGAGGGAAGAAAAAAGGAATACAAAGAAAGTTACGTGATAATTTTATTATGTATTTAAAAGGAATAGCAAGTTGTGCATAACAGATTCGCAGTTTCATGAGCAATCATCTTTTTTTTTCTATTTTACTATGTTATGGAAATGCTTGTGTTATTACTTAAGTTCAGAATGAAATAAATAAAGGAAAAAAAATTAAGTCTAGATGACCTTTAAGGTCACTTCTAGATCTAAATCTATGACCCTACGATGTCCAATGCTGGTACTTCAGCTCCCTTTTCAGGAGCATCCTCAGTTTTAAATTTTGTTTACTACAGGCAGATCATATTTCTTATGACCAGAACATTGTTCCATGTGACCCTTCCACTTGGTTCTGAAGCCCTGGTGAGATTAGGAAAAGTGTCCCTGGAAGTAAAAATCTTTCTGTAAGAGCCCCCTCTATTAGATTGTAAGCTCCTTGGGGGATAGAGACTTTCTTTATTAATTTGTATCCCCAATGTTTAACACAGTGCCTGCCACGTGTTTATTAAGTGTGTTTTTTTGGATTGGATTGGATCTATTAGAACTTATTCATTTTGCTGGTAGTGATGGGGATAGGATCTGAAACCGTAAAAGGAAAAGCAAGCCCACCCGACTCACCAGGCCCCTGGTCCAGCAATTAGTAGTACAAGCCAAAGTACAGTCACCACTCATTGATCTAGAAGTAGAGAGAGTTGCGCAAAGAGCTAAGTAAGAAGCAAATCAAAAGAGAAACATATTCAATAAGAAGAGGCAAGAGGCTAGCTAGCCTCCAGATCAGCCCTCCAGCTGTTCACTGCAAAGAGGAAAGGGCCTGATGGAGTGACTGCCTCACCTTTGAGCTTTAAGAAAGCTGCCATCGATGTTTTCAAAAGGGGCCAGAGAAGCAGCCTGTGAGGACTCGATTTTGTTCCAAACATATTGATTTCATTGAAGAAAAGCAAAACTTTTCCAGCAGTCATTGGGAAGGGTCAGAAGTTAATTTCTCAGTACAGCTGCTCACTGAGTCCACTGTATTTGCTTCCCAGGGAAATTAATCATAAGTTTGAAGGTAGGCTTTTCATGACTCTTTAAGGGGAGGGAAAAAAGAAGACAAAGCCCTTACAGGTGCTAATGCCTCCATTAGTGAACTTGAAAATAGCCTGGACAGCATTTACGTCAGACTGTCAAGCACAAAGGCTACAGAGAAGGGGAGAAGAATAATTCAATTAAGGTGAAAGGCACAGAGTACATAATGAGAAGCCCATATGTCATGGAGGAGAGCAGATCTGGTGTCTAGCAGCCTCCTGACTATTAATTGGCTGTCACTCCTTGACTAGATTGGAGCAGGATTGGTTTTCTTAGGATTTTAAGCAGGTGTGTGCAGGTGTGGGGAAACCCCTGGATTTGGAGCCAGAAGACCCAGGCCCAAATCCTAACTCTGTTTAGGTCATTCTTTGGGATCCAATTTTCTCATTTGTAAAATGAAGGATTTGGATTAGATGAGATCTAAGACCTATACATACACAAACATACATACATATATTTACATACATACATATATATGTACATACATACATATATACATACACACACATATATATACATACACACACATATATATATATACCCACCCCAATTGAGGTTCTAATAAACCTTGTCTTTGGCTGAAAGAAGGCTTGGGCCAAATTCATTCAGGCAGGACCTATGTGTTGTGATTTTGGGGTCCTAGTACTCCTAAACTTCAAAAGTAGAGAAACTGAGGTCCAGGGAGATTAAATAACTTGCTATGGACCTAGTAATTATTAGTTGTGGGATTTGAACCCAGATGTCCTCAGACTCCAGAGCCAGATGCTTTTGGTAGCACCATTAGCCTTCCCACAATTACAGATATAATATGATCATATTATACTATTATATATATAGCATATCTATGTATATAGCACATATATAGCATATATGTATATAGCATTTATATAACATGTATACATATGCTACTAACATTGACTTATGTACTTTGCGACCTATATACCATGTTCAGGCAAATGACTTTACTTCTCTGGGCCTCGGTTTCTTCATCTATAAAATGAAGGAGTTGGCCTAGATGGTCTCTGAGAATCCTTCCCACCATTCTGTCAGTTTCCTCAATGAGTCCAAGATGTATGAGAATTATAGCATATGAGAGTTAGAGAAGATTTTCACTTCATAGGATTATGGAATGTGAAACTGGAAAACAATTCAGACAGTTATTGGGTATCATAAGTGGTCTTCACGTAAGGGAATGAAGAATATATCTAGGACTGATTGATGTTCAATCTTTTCTTAAAGAGCTCCCAGAAGTACTATTTATCCATTCAGCAGAAATGTCTAGAACTGTTTAACTGACTATATAGGTTGAAAGCCATTAGTAAACAAGACAGCACAAAATGAAAGCACAAATCCCATCAATTCCATTAAACAAACATATACTGAACATCCACAATTCACATACATGTGGCATTGTGCTGGGTGACAATAACAAAGTGAAAAATCAAAACCATTCTAACCCTCGAGTTGCTTATCCTCTAATGAGAAAGAAAGGAGACATCTACACAGCCAAGCATGATACATAAAAGAGGTAAAGGAGAGATCTAGGCAAAGCCTTTAAGAATATGGGATGCTAGAGACACTATTTTCCATTGAGTGAATCAAGGAAGGCTTCATGGAAGTGTTTCTTTAGTTGAACCTTGAAAGGAAAAAAAAAACTTTCAATAGGCAACAATGAAAAAGGAGAACAAAAGAAGGATAGAAAATGAGCAAAGAAGGAGTAAAAGGAAGCATTTAGAAAGAGAAGAAAATGGCAAATGTGATCTTTTAGCCATTGGTGATTTTTTTGGAGAATAAGAGAGGTGTCCCAGGCCTGGAGAAGGGCAGACACATCTACCCTTGTCAAAAAGGTAAGACGGTGCAGTCAGCAAGTTAAAGTCTAGTGAGATCTTCTTCAACTCTAGAACATATTGTTAAGGGCCTGGTTAGTGAACACTTAGGGAAGTGGCCACCATGTAAAACCAGCACTATTTCTTTTTCTGATAGACTACCTACATGGAAATCTTGTAGATCTGTCTCAGAGGTGCAGCTCTGGGCTCAGTGGATGGGGTTCATTCTTGAAAAATTACCAGTTACACCTCAGTGACTCATTTGACCACATTATGGTCTAAGGCCCTGGGAATACCTGCATTTAGCCTGTTTCTAGATCTCTACTCTGGGACAGTTAACCCTTTTATCTCATGTAGTTTTCATTTATGAATTCTTGAAACATAGTTCTGAAAAACCAGGCTTTGTTAAAGCCTATTATGATTCAAATGGAGCTACTTAAATTGAGTTATTATGCCTTTAAACCCAAATCACTCTGGCTTTTACTGATTGGCCAATAATAGATCCCAGCCTAAGCATCATTTGCATGTTGTTTGGGTGTTGAAGGCTCTGAGTTGTAAATAGCAATTGCTTCTTCTGGCCAGAAACTGAGAGTTTTTCCCCTCTCAGATTGATTCTTTTATTAAGGCAAACTAGGGCATCTTTTCCCTCATTCTTACCTAGCCTTTTAATTGCTTAATGAGCCCTGGGAAAGAGACCTTAATTTAAAAAGGCCAAGATCCCCCACTGTATCCAGGGCTATCACCAATCATCTTGACCTATGACTTGCCACTGGACTCCAATCATTCTGTAGGAGAGAGTGAGGCTGATGAATTTGTATAGCCCTGCCTCACTTAAATTTGCTTGCAAGCCATAGCATTGCCTTTCTGATGTTATGGTCCTTTTCAAGAATGAAGGACAAACAACTCTAATTCAGGCCATCATCACCTCATGCCTGGATTATTACAATTGTCTTCTGGTGAATATGCCTGTCTCAAGTCTCTCTCTGCTCCAATCTAACCTTCATTTAGCCATTAAAATGATTTTTCTAAAGCACTGGTTCAATCACGATGCCTTCGACTCAATAAAATCAGTATCTCTCAGATGCCTCTAGGACCAAATAGAAAATGCTTTGTTTGGCATTTGAAACCCTTCATAACCTAGCTGCCTCCTTCTTACACCTTACTTCTCAATATGTAATCTTCAATCCAGTGCACTAGCATCTACTTGGGTCCCTTAGAACTGCTTTATGAACACTTAGAAGACATTGTGATCACTAAAAATCATAGTAAGTAGCTTTATCATGGTAGCTTTATCAAACTAATCTCATTTCCAAGAAAAAGTAGGAATCCCAAAATATTCTTACAAGCTAGAATAACTGGTCAAATCAGATAAAATTATGTGTAATAGGAATAAACATACTTCCTTTAAATTAAATATAAAATTTAACATAAAATTCTACTCTGAATTTCAAACACCAGCTTCACAAATCTAGGATGCTGAAGAGACACATGCCTAGACAACAGCTACTATGGAAAAATCCCAGATTTTGTAGTAGGCTGAATGTTTAATATGAGTCAACAGTGGGATACTTTTGTCAAAAAAATGCTCCTGGTATGCATAAAAGAGAGGTCTGTGGTTCAGAACAAGGGAAGCACTTCCACAGTACTCTACTCTGTAGTCAAACCATGTTTAGGGTACTATGGAGGACAAGATGGCATGAATTCTGAAGATGAATGGTGAATGAGAAGTTGACGAGACGGCTGGATGACATACCGTATCAGGCTAGGCTGAAGCAAGAGAAAACATAAAAGAAGTATGAAAGCTATTGTCAAGTATCTGATGATCTGCTATATGGAAGGAGGGATTCAGATTCAGTTTGTCTGATTTGGCCCTAGAGTATAACTTGGGACAATGGGCAGATAATAGAAACTTATAGATTTTGTCTTGAAATAAGGAGGGCAAAAAAAAAAAAGAAAAAAGAAAGATAACATTAACATTAAAAGAAGTTCAAGGGTTGGCTGGATGATTCAAGAGGTAGTGTCTGGAGATTTTCAATGGAGCCTCAGTGACTATCTAGGATCCTAATTCAGGTATCATTTGTACTGAATAAAGTCTGGTATATCTTCCAACTCTATGACATTTTCCCAATTATTTATGTAAAATATTACTAATGTCAAATTTCATTACTAGGAAATTCTTAGTTTGCATGCAAAAGCAAAATAATCAGAGTGCTAGAGTGGAAAGGACATTAAATTTAAAGGAAGTATCTCAGTTTTAATCCTATTACACACATATGCATAATGCATATATACATATATATGTACATAAAATCCTAGTTTATATTTATCTTTTTTTTAATCACTTGGGTGAATGACTTAAACTTCTGGGATTTAGTTTCCTCATCTTTAAACTGAAGGGGTTAGATAAAATTATTTTAAAGTTCTTTCCAACTCTGAATCATGTGAGCTTCTGTAACTAGGAGTACTGTGGTCCCATAAATAAAATTTGGGAAGTTGGAGGGAAAAGGAGTTCAGTTTGGAGAAGATGAGTTGAAGGTCCTGGCAAGAGATCCACATAAAGATGTTTAGAAGACAACTGGAAATATGGAAGTAGTTGGGGTTTGAATAGAGATTGGAAAGTCATCTACATAGAAGTGGTAAAGTCCTAGAGGTTGATGAGATCACCAAGGCAGAAAGTTTAAAAAGAGAAGAAAGCAAAGATAAAATCTTGGCCAACACCTAAATTAAGAGATGGAAGGAGGATAAGGAACTAGCAAAAGATACAGAGAAGGAACTATAAGAGAAGCAGGAGAATCAAAAGAGTGGTGATTGTTGTTTTTCAGTCATTTTTCAGTTGTGTCAGACTCTTTCTGACTCCATTTTGGGGTTTTCTTGGCAAAGATTCTGGAGCGGTTTACCATTTCCCTCTCTAGCTCATTTTACAAATGAGGAAACTGAGGCAAACAGTGTTAAGTGACTTGCCCAGGATCACACAGCAAGTAACTGTCTGAGACCAAATTTGAACTCAGATCTTCCTAGCTCTAAGCCCAGAACTCTACCCACTGTGCCACCTAGATGCCCCCTTCCTGCCACCAGCAGAATGGAGTCCCATAAAAAAAAAAGAAAAGAAAAGAAATCAAGGAAGAAAGGGGGCATAAGGAGGTAAGTGATGAAAAGAATAAGATGTTGCAGAGACCTCAAAGAGGGTATGGACAAAGAAGCCACTGGTTGAGACCAGGGCATAGCTAACAGACCAGTCTGCAGATCTAAGAGTAAAAGAAGAGAAAATAAACAAAAGGGAATAATAAAGCCTAAAAAGGCAGGCTGATGTGATTGTGGATCTAGAGCTAGAGAAGACCTTAGAGGATATGGAATCCAACTTCCTCATTTTTCAAATCATAAAACTGAGTCTGGTGGGAAAAAAAAGTAAATGACTTGCTTGGGGTCACATACACGAGAGTGATACCATCAGATCTGTGCCTCAGTCACAGAAAGTAAAAGTCATGTCTCTCAGTCCTGACTTCATGGCTGCTCCTTTTCTCAGCCTCAGTTGACTCATCAGTAGTTCAGTTAAAAGCATTGAGCCCTTGCACAATCTAGCAGTGATACAGCAATCCCGAACTCCAAAGATCTTTTCCAGATTCCACTACACTTCTTAGGATTCTCTAGTCTAATTTTCATGGTTATTCTAATCATTAATAAATATTTGTTGGACCAGAAGAAAAGAAAAGAAAATGTTGCAAAGTTCTTTATAAGTTGACTTTGCCATTTATGTTGTTATTTTAAGTCCCATATATTCTTATTTATGGGAAGCTAGGGGGTACAATAAATAGGGAGCCAGGCCTGGAGTCAGGAAGACCTGATGAAATCTGGCCTCAGACACTTACTAGCTGTGTGACCCCTGGGCAAGTCACTTAACCCTGTTTGCCTCAGTTTCCTCATCTGTAAAATGAACAGTAGATGGCAAACCACTCCAGGATCTTTGCCAAATGGAGTCAATCACAACTGAACAACAACAATGACAGTTTTCTTATTTTTCTATTTCTGAGCCTTGTTTATATACTCTGTATTGTGCTGTATTAATTCTGCGTCAGAAGACCTGAGTTCAGATCCTAATCTTTCCATTTATTGCCTTTGTGACCTTAGGCCTTTCTCTTTTGGCCTCTATTTTCTTATCTGTGAAATCAGAGGATTGCAGCTAATTGGTCTTTGAAGTCTCTTCTCACTGGAAATCTATGATCTCATGATCCTACAAATCTATGATTTTGTATTCTAACAAGTTAAACTCCCCAAGGGATCCCAACCACAATAAGACACTTTTCCCTATAGTCTCGCCTCGATCATTTAGTGTACTTTGAAGATGCTCACGTTGCAAGCTTGGATGAAAAAATGTGCCAAATTTCTTCTAAAGAGAGACATTGGCAATTTAGCATGTTTCATCTTAGCCGTATGGTCTGTAATTCCATTTGATTCGCCTATCACACAGGAAGGATTCGTGTTAGGTTTTTTTCATTAGTAAAATCCATTTTAAGGTCTCCAGGAGGTAAATTATTTTTAAAATGAGTTTTTATTTTATTAGTCAGGTTGCACAGTGTCAAAATTGCACTGGAGTTGGGGGCACTTCAGTGAGCTTATTAATATTGATATAATCACACCCTGCTTCTCTATAGCATGACATGGTAACCTTCTGGGAAGGAGAGATTTATTTTTAAAGAGACCACACTAATTTTTCTTTAGAAGATAATTTTAGAGCTTTTATTCTTTTCTCATGGTATCTATGTCCAAGGGAAATAAGATATTTAATGCAGCTCTATGTAGCCTAATGGGTCTCCCCACTTTGACTTCAGTCTTTCTCCCTTCCAATCCATGTGTCATGAGGCTATCAGAATAACCTTCTTAGGCATAAAGCCATTCATGGCTGAATAACGTCTAAATGGAACTGGGGTAAGGTAAGAAGTCAGACCTGAGGATCACTCCTTTGCTCAGAAACCTTGCTATTGTCCCTATTGCCCGCCAATTTTGCCAAGAAAACTCCAAATGGAGTCATGAAGAGTCAAACACAACTGAACAATAATGACATTTATTGAAAATTCCTTTAATTGGTACTCCTGATTCTCTAAAACATGACACAGTCCTAAATTTCAATTCAATTCAACAAGCCTTTTAAAGTACTTCCTGTGTATAAAACTGTGCTAGGAATGCCAAGATGAATGATCAGGTAGGGACAGAAAAATGTCAGTTCTATTATCTATTATTACCTTTCACAAAATCTACATGGAAAACAACTGGATTTTTCTCTGGAATGTGCCTTGTACTTCTGGGTCTCTGTGCCTTTCCTCAAGCCACTCTGTGTGCCTCTTTTCCCTTTTTCATCTCCTACCCATATTTTAGAGACATTCATTTCTACCTTCTCAATGTAAGATTAATCACCTCTACCCTATTAAGTACCTTCTCCCTCGATATTGTATAATAATAATAGCTAACATTAATGCGATGATCTATGGTTTGTAAAGCAATACATATGTTTGCTGAAAGAAGTCAAATGAATGAACAGTATTCAGTGCAATTATGGATAATTCTTTAACAGTGAGAGACTATCATTGGAATGGCATTGACCACTATGGGCTTCCTGGCTCCCACAAACCAACAAGGCAAGTTATTGGTCATACTCTGCTATAGAATGACAAGATCCATGTTTTATTAGGCAGCATAGTGCAGAGAAAAAAAAATGTTGGGTCTAGAATGAGATGATCTGTCTTAGAATTCTGCCTTCCTGCTTACTACCCATGAGACTAAGCAAATCATTTTACTTCATTTTCTTAGTTCCCTCCCTCATGTGTAAAATGAAGAAGCTGAACTGCATGACCTTATTCTTTTCAGCTCCAAGTCTATAATCCAATGATTTATAGTCTAGTAATTTCAAGCAACATGTCTTCTCTCCTCTTCATAGAATGTAAACTTCCCATAATGCTATGTAAACTCTTAAAGGTCAAAAATGGTTTCGTTTTTGGCTCTATATCTCCAGAATTTAGCACAGTGCTTGGAACAAGTAGGCTTGTTGATGACTAAATCAGATATTAATGAGTAATAATTTCTTCTGACATTTTGTAGCTATTGACAGGACATTCTCGACACTAATACTTAATAAAAATGATTCACACTGTTTATACTTCTGTACTTCCATGAAAGGGAATCATAGATTTAGAACTAGGAGGGACCTATGGAGATTATCTTGCCCCATCTTTTCCCATCACAGGAAAGTAGGCCTAAGGCTGGAAAGAACCACAGAGACCCCCAGGGCAACCTCTTTATTGTATACATGAGGACACTGATCCCAACACTCCCAGTTACTGGAGGAGCCTGGTTTTAAATCCTTGTGCTCTCATTCTTATTCTTTCCACTGAACCAAGTTTCCTTCCTTTTACAGATGAAGAAACTGAGGATTAGAAACTGAAGGAAATAACTTCACCAAGTTTATGGAAGTGGTAAGTGAAAGATCCAGAATTTGAACCTAGGATTCTGACACCCAATCTAGGATTCTGACACTAATATGATGGGAAAATCTGAAGCTTATCAAATGAGGAATTCCAGGTCGTAACATCCAGTGAGTAGAGATTGAAATTCGAGTTAAATGAACTAGTCTTTAATCCTGACTTGCCCTTTCAAGTCCCTGGGTAAATGAATGAAGGCACACAAAAAAATTATTGCTTTTCTTTTTCATCAAAACTCCATTGATGAGTGAAGCACTGAGAGGAAATTGTGAACATGCACTATAGAAATGAACTGATCTGAACCACACAAAACAAACTGAAATTAGTAATAGACTGCCCTTTGCCTTATAAGGTACCATGCAGCTAATGGATGAGGTGATGATGACAGACCAATCAATTCTCATTCCCTTTTTAAATACTGGCTAATAAATAAATTAGCTAAGCCATCAATATCATTATTGCTAAAATGACTGTCCCTGCCTGGAACCTTGCCCCTTTGTTTAATGCTCCAAGAGTCTGTTCCTCTATTTACATCTCACCCACTAAAGTGTGCAGTCAGTACTCAATATATAAGTCCATCTTCCCCCCACTTTTCATTTTATTGCTCTGGGAAAAGTAATCAAATAAATAGACATTCTCATAAAGAATGTGTCAATCAATTGTCCTATAGCTGCTTCTCCAACCCTGTGACTTTCCAGACCAAAATGTTCCTCTCTGGCTTCTGATCTCTGATAGGCATTGTCTTCCTCTATGAGAATATAATTTCCTCGAGGGCAAGGACTATCTTACCTTTCATATTTGTATTCCCAACAGTAGACATAGCAATTGGTAGTTAATAAGTGTATTTGCTTTTAGTCATTAATACATGAACAAATTCTGGCAAAAGGAACTGGCTTTCCATTCCCAAAGGCACATAACTGCTCTGTTTGTATCCCAGCACTTGATTTTCTAATCTGGATGGAAACTAAAATCTCCCCCCCACCACCACCAATTTTCCCATGCATTTAAACTGTACTCAAAGACCATCTTTCTTTGAGCAGTCTCCTCTGATTTATCTCATATGACTTGGATCAATCCTCTACTCTCCTTTGCCTCTGCGTCTCTGTATTCAGTGTGAGCATTAGTTTGAAGTTGTTTTATGTTACCTTATAATTCAAAACTTCAATAGCTTCATGATCTCATCAATGTGATTATTCTCGCTTCTTGTCGAGATCACAACCTCTTCATGCTGAGTTATCCAGTATGACTCCTGTCCATTTTATTTGGGATATTCTCAATAGCGGAACAAACACAAATTCTGAAGGGGGAGTAACTGGGAGCCTAAGAAGGAAATGGCTCAAAGGAGATTCATAATTATTCTTTATCCCTTTCTCCATCCCCTGGTTGATAAAGTAGTGGCTGAGACAGTTTTCTGAGGTGACTAAGAAACTGTTCCTCGGAGATGAGCAGAGTGAGCATGGAAAAGAGAGTGTGAGTAAGGGTTAGGGACAGATTTGAGTGATTAGTGCTGTGAGTCAGAAAAAAAGAGTGATTAGAAAATGATGAACCTGTGTAGCAAATGAAAAAGTATTAGTTGGTATGTGTTGTGGGTGTATTTGGGTACAACTTCCTAGGGTATGGATCCCTACAAGGCTAGGGAGAATGAATGAAAGGGATACTTGACCACAGGCACCTCTAGCTTGATGAGATTGTGTATATTCAAGCTTCTAGAGGGAAGAGTCCTTTAATAGAGAGGATGCTTTTCAAGAGTAATTTTTGCATTTGGGTCATTGATGAAAGAACTCTCAAGAAGTTTGATCTGAATGGCTTAGTTCTGAATCTTAATCTTCTCAACATTGGACAAGGATCCCATGAGGGTAGCTTAAGGGTAACTTAAGTGGGCCCAGAGTCAATATATCAAAGTGTGAATCAGTCACTAATCCTAATCAATTGAACTACTCATTTCTCTTTGGGTTTTTCAAAATCTTGTGGGCACTAGTGCAATACTCAGGACCTTCACTGGTTGTGCCTCATCCTTGCTTTCATACATAACTGTCTTTTTTTGATTGTAGATTTATTGGATAATGTCTTTTACACCACTTCTCACAATGATATTATTATTGCTAATATAATAAAACCCATCAAATCCTGCACTTTTCCTGTCTGGAAAAGAAGGAGATTGGACTAGAAGAACCTAAAGATGTCTTATTAGTCTTTCATCATACAATCTTTCCCTTTTCTAACCCATTCTTCCCTGTACTAGGAACTAGGGGATTACAAAGATAAAAACTAAAAAGCTTCTACTGTCAAAATTCCACTTGATAGCCATATAGATGGTTAAATTCAATGCTATTTGAAATAGGGCAGCCCTAATTGGAGATAAATCTCAGTGATTGTATATAGTAAACCCCCGAACACCACACCTATGCAGGATTTGAAAGAGTTGGTTGGCATGGAAGAAACTAGAAAGAAAAAGGGGGAGATGCTAAGTAAGGCACAGTAAGGAAGAAAATTGGAGACAGCACAACTGCTGATCTCTATTGCAGCGGCACTGTTTTTAAGGTTCCAGGATAATGGATTGAGATTGTGTTAAGCTGGAACATTGAGCTAAATCTAATAAGATGAAATTTATTCAGGATAAATGTCTTACAGTCATGTTAAAAACCAGCTTCACAAGTAAATTATGTGGGAGGCATGGCTAGACAACAGTTTGTCTGATGAAAACAATCTCAGAATTTTAGTGGATGGCAAGCTTAATATCAATCAACAGTGTGATATGGCAGCTTAAAATAGAGGAGCATAGTTTCCAGGAATAAAGAGGTGACAATCCTACTGGTCTCAAGCATTATGTTTGGTTCTGAACACTACATTTTAGGAAAGACATTGATAAGATAGAAATTGCCTAGGGGAAATGAACCAAGATGATGAAGGTACTTGATTTCTTTCTTGCTAGAAGAAAATTAGTTGAAGGAACTGGGGATGTTTAGTGAATAGAAAAGAGGCCTGAGGTGGGGGTGCGGGAGTAGAGTCCAGGAACAATAGTTTTGTTAAGTATTTGAAAGGCTGTCATATAAAATAGGGATTAGGCTTCTGACTGACCACTGGAGACTGAACTAGAAGTAGTGAGTAGAAGTTGCAAAGAAGCAAATTTAAGTTTTATGTGGAAAAAAAAACTGGTTAATTTGAGTAATCCAAAATTGGAATGGGTGCCTCGGGAGCAGTGGGTTCCCCCTCCCTATGGGCCTTCAGCCAAAGTCTGGTTGACCATGTCTTGGATTTGTTGAAGAAGAGATTCTTTTCAGAATCTGAGTGGGATTGGTTGACTGCTGAAGTCCTCCTATATCTGATATTCTATGATTCTGTGATTACTAGTAAAATAATCCTTAGCTTCAGCTTCTTAGGAAACTTGAGAAAATAGTCCCCCATCCCCCCACAAAAAAAAAAAAACAGTTCCTTTGGCCATAGAATTCATGGGGTCATAGGATTGAGAGCTAAAAGTGATGTTGTGTCAAAGGATATGAACAGGCAGTTCAGATGAAGAAGTTAAAACCATCTATAGTCATATGAAAAAATGCTCTAAATCACTATTGATTAGAGAAAGGCAAATCAAAACAACTCTGAGGTACCACATCACCCCTATAAGATTTGCCAAGATGACAAAACAAGAAAATGATAAATGTTGGAGAAGATGTGGGAAAATTGGAACACTAATGCATTGTTTGTGGTGTTGTGAAATGATCCAACCATTTTGGAGAGCAATTTGGAACTATGACCAAAGGACTATAAAAATGTGCATACCCTTTGACCCAGCAATAGCACTTCTAGGGCTATATCCCAAAGAGATCGTACAAATGGGAAAAGGACCCACATGTACAAAAATATTTATAGCAGCTCTTTTTGTGGCAAAGAATTGGAAATTGAGAGGATGCCCATTAATTGGGGAATGGCTGAACAAGTTGTGATATATGAATGTAATGGAATACTATTGTGCTATAAGAAATAATGAACAGGATGACTTCAGAAAAACCTGGCAACACTTGTATAGTCTGATGCTGAGTGAAGTGAGCAGAATCAAGAGAATATTGTGCACAATAATAGCCACATTGGGCAATGACTAATATTGATAAACTTAACCCTTCCCAGCAATACAAGGATCTAAGACATCTCCAAATGCCTCTTGATGGAAAATGCTATCCATAAAGAAGAAAGAACTATGGAGTTTGAATGCAGATTGAAGCATACTATTTGCTGTTTTTTTTCTTCTATTGAGTTTTGTTTCCTCTTTCTGGTGGTTCTTCCTATTGGTTCTAAATCTTGTTTACAACCATCACTAATGTGAAAATATGTTTAATGGGATTGTGTATGTATAGCCTATATCAGATTATGTGCCATCTTCAGGAAGGTGGTGGGAAGGGAGGGGGGAGAAAAATGTTAAGCTCAAAAGCATATGGAAGTGATTGTTGATAAATCAAAATAAATTAATTAAAAAAATAAAAATAAAAGTGATGTTAGTGATCAGCCAATCCCATTCCTTCATTGGACAGATGAGGGGCCTAGGCATGGAGGTGTTGAGTCATTTGCCCAAAGACTGATTGGATATTTTCACTTGCTGGCCCCTATGCCTGGAATTCTCTCCCTGGTAACCTTTGATTCTTGGCTCCTTTCAAAGCCCAGCTAAAATTTCACCGTCTGCAAAAAGCCTTTCCTAACCTCCTGCCCCCATTGTAATGTCTTCCCTCTATTAATTATCTCCAATTTATTTTAGAAAAAAATTAGATGTACATAATTGTTTTCATGTGCCTTCTTGCCACTCTAAGTTTCTTTAGAATGGAGACTTGCCTTTTTTCCTTTCTTTGTATCCTCAATGCTTAGCGTGGTACCTAGCACATGGCAGATGGTTAATAAATGATTATTGACTGAAATGCTACATATGGAGTCAAACCAAGATCTTTGAACTATAGGTCCCTTATCTTGGCATTATTTGCTACTGTCACCTTAGAAGCACTTTTCTCTGAACCTTGGCTTTCGATACCTAGCTGTCTGACTCTTCATTAAGCTCTTTTAGATTCAGAAATCAGCTGTCCTCACAACTTCAATAACTTGCTACTTCTCATCATAATGGTGGCATCCACAGGCATGCTGCTCCCAGGACCTCTTTCCCTCTTCTCCCTTTGCCAAGTCACCTTGGAGCCTTAGTGTTTCCATTTCTAGGGTTTATTCACAAGGAAGAGTGATGTGAAAACATCTCTCTTCTCTGAAATTTTAAGGTTTACAAAACAATTTCCTCACACTATTGTTTTGTGAAGAAGAGAGTGCCAGTATCATGATGCTCCTTTTCATAGGAGAGGATAAATTCAGGAAGGTTGAGTTACTTGTTGATGGCTACGTAGCTGGGCTCTCATTCCTAGGACTCTTTTGACTGCCTCATTCAGCCTCTCTCTAAATTCAGAAATAATATGCAAAAACAAAAAAGGTATCTGATCCCTCTGTTTTGTTCTCCAGAGTACCTATCACAATACTGGACATGTTGAAGAAACTTAGCAATAATGATGCTCAATAAATCCTTGTTGAACAATTGAGTGAATAGCCAGAAGAATGAATTGTTGAATGTTCACTGTTTGCTTTGTATACTGTAGTTTCAAGCTAGTTGCTTTTTTAGGTTACTGAAAGTAGAATGATATAGAATCAATTATAACAACATTTCCACTCTGGTGAAGCGGCCAGGTCCTGGGGGCAACATTCTGCAGCCCCATTTGGGTACAGTGGAATTGTTCCATGTGAAAAGGAAGGGAATGCTTTCAGGGTTTCTCTGAATTGGAATTTTTTAACTATCTGAAGGGCATTCGTAATTCTAAAATATTTTGCTCATGTCTCAAATGGTTATCATAAAAAAGATATACTTTAAATCACCATGGTAGATACCATAAAAAGAAAGTTCAACATCACATGGGTCAATGTATACAAAAGGCAAAGGACGTGTTACCTGGAGAACTGTAGATAAGTATCTTTAAGGAGGTACATATTGTAAAGATGGGTATATTTTGTCTTCCATTATTCCAGCTCTGCTCTCATTATGTTATAAATAATAATCACAAACAAAGCACTTCGCCTATATTATCCCATATGATACCTCCCAAAGACCCATTGAGGTTGCTATTATACTTTTACAGTTAAAACTAAGGCCCAGAGAGATTGTATGATTTGCCTATGGTCACATAACTAGAAAGTGTGAAAGGCAGGATTAAACCCTAGGTCTCTTCCAATTCTAAAGCTAGAACTTTTTTCAATAAATACTAGGATTTGGAGCCTTCTTGTTCAACTACCTCATTTTACAGATGAGCAAACTGAGGCTCAGATAGTTTAGGTGTCATGCTATGCTGACACAGCAAGTAAAGAGTGGTGCCAAGTTCTCTGACTCCAAACCAATAGTTCTTTTCATGTTGCCATATTGTAGTTTGGCCCACAGAGAGGATTATGCATGAAAATAAATAGCATTGAGTAATAAGAGGCAATCATAACATGTCTGGTGGCAAAATATCTCTTTGCCTTGTAAAAATGTCCCTAATTAAAGAGAATTTCCCAATTTAGGAGGTGTTCTTTTTTTTGGCTGATTTTTTTGGAAGTGAGTAAACAGCCCAATCCCATAACAGATGCAAAACTGTGTTGATTCCAAAGCTCAGACATGAGTTTAAATAATGTAGATCTTCTTTTTATGATGTAATTGTGAATTATGTGTTTTATGCATTGGTAATTAGACAGCAGAACAGATGGGGAAGGTTTAGCTTAAAGTGGTGTGTCCATTAAGACAACCTATGCTGTCTCTTCATATTCACTAAGATTGCAAATGGGTCCCATTAAAATGAGATGGGGCAATGAGAGTTTATCATCATTAAATTGGAGTCATCTAACTAACAATGGGGGAAAATCCCTGCAAATGCCCAATCAACCCATTATCCTGTTGTATTTTGCAAAGTATCCTAATAAAGCATGTTCACTATTAGAGAGAAATTTCAACGTTTGGCATCCTGATTTACTTTCTCATTGCTTAGACATTAACGCAAAGGAAATAATCACCTCACCCAATCTAAACTATAGTGTTTATCATAACATTATAGTCATATTTCAGTTCTTTTATGAAAGGACAGATGGTTAGTAGATAGATTTTTATATGTTAATATTGAATTTTACCAATTATCTTAGTCTGTTTTTTTAACCTGTCCTACCTTTCTTCAGCTTTTTTAGGCTACACATCCTTAGCTTACCTTATACTTGGCTTTTGTCATGAAAAGGCATTGGAACCAATAGCCTTTTGCTGTTAGAAATTTCCCTAATCTGCTTGGAGATTGAAGTAGAAGTCTCCTCACAACACCAGGATCTCTCCAACCCAATAAGCACTCATTAAACACTTATTGTGTGCCCAGGTGCTGTGATAGGTACTGGAGATTCAAAGAAAAAAATGAAAATTAGTTTCTGACCTTTAGGTACTTACATTTTACTGGGAGAATTATGACCTATTTTGTTCATTCAATCTCTCAAATATATATATATATATGTACAGTGTGTATGTATATACACACACAACACACACACACACATATTTGTCTACTGGCTAGAGAATCATATGTTAGGCACAGGGAAACACACAAAGTTTAGGTACAACACAATCCCTGCTGTCTCTGTCCTCATGGAGGTTCTAATCTAGTAAAGTCCAATGTTTTCTTCCATGGTCCCTTCAAATGTATGATATTTCTCTGAGTGGGGGCCATCTCCAGTTGTCCTGATATATATCTTGCCACTAGACGCAGATGGCCCCAGAGAAGAAAGTGAGGCTGGTGACTTTGCACAGCCCTCCCTCACTTAAATCCAATTCACTTGCAAGTCATGGTCTCACTTTCCTGATGCCATGATCCTCTTTGAGAATGAAGGACAAACAATAATTACTCTGAGTGGTGGGAATGGATTATGTAGCAGAAGTAACATTCTTCTATAAAGAATATCACCCTCAAGCAACCACCTGCAAGAAGGTGAACAGAAGTATCACATGAAGAATCTCTTCCTCTTGTAGATGACGAGAAATTCTGAGCTGATTCTCGAAATACGCTTGTGGTAACAAAGCCATACCAAGGGTAGATCAATCAGGATTTTGCCCATGGTGTGCCACAATTTTATTTTATTTTATTGTATTTTTTGTGAGGCAGTTGGTGTTAAGTGACTTGCCCAGGGTCACACAGCTAGTAAAGTTTCAAGTATCTGGTCTGAGACAGGATTTGAACTCAGATCTCCTGACTCCAAGGCCAGTGCTCTATCCACTGCATCACCTAACTGCCCTGGTGTGCCACAATTTAAAGGGGGCTGATAGCACCTGCAGTCTTTTCAACAGTATGCATTCAACTGAGATGATCACCTAGTTAGTAAGAATTAGTAGTTAAAATGTGAAGTTATTAGAGGGCAGACTACTTCCCCTAGTAGCCACACCTAAGGTAACATCCTTAGCCTAGTTTTTAATCTCCCTATCCTCCAAGCAGCCTTCATAGAGACTCCATGGCTCCATCTGGTGGAAGCTTTTTGGTGTCTTGGGATCTTTGTTGACATCTCTGACTTGTACTACTGGTCAATGTCTTAATAACTTCCTTTTTCCCATATCCGCCCCTTCCCTTCAACTGAATTTGTCTATAAAAGTTGATTTGCGGATATTTTTCATTCTGCTTTTCCCAGGGATGATTTGTGCTGCTTGTTCCAGGTACAAAAATGGCTTGCTAGGGTTGGCCTGGCCAGGACTCCTATACAAGAACCTTATCCTTATTTGTTGATTCAATAGGATCAGTAATTTGCCTATTATATCAAAGGGCCTGGTTCTTTTCACAGAGGGAAGTATCTGAAGTTCATTTGCTTAAAGAAGCAATATTACCTCCTTTACTCAGTGGCAGAAGAACGGAACTTACAGATGACAGCCCTAAGAAAAATATGTCAGCAATGGAGCAATGGTACTGTCACCCTACCCACAGAGAATTGAGACCTAGTGAAATCTGCCTCTGATTAGAGCACATGGGCTGCAGTTTGTTTTTTAAAATGTGTATTTATGCCCTTTTTTATATCATGGTCATTTCCCAATCATTCTTCCTCTTTTCCACTCCCTCCTCAACTCCTTCTAACAAATAAGAAAAGTCAAGCAAAACAAATCCATGTGTTGTTTGTGTCTGAGAGTAAATTCCTCTTGTTCACCAACTTTCTGCTAAGAAGTAGAAAGAATGCTTCAACAGCAAGTCCTTTGAAGTTACCTTGGTCACTGTATTGACAAGAGTTCTTAAGTCTTTCAATGTTTGTTTTCCTTTATGTTATTGTGGTTGTGTGTGTTGTTTAAAAGTTCAAGAGGCATAGTGTCTAGGTAATTTAATCAATTTATTAATGATGCCAGAATGTTTATCAATAAAAGGATCGTCATTTGCCTATCTCTCTTAGACCAAAGACCCCTAATGGTGGTAGGCTCATAGTTTATATGCCCTTGGAAGAACAGTTGTTCCTGAGGGTGGCAATCAACTCTGATTGGTTTACCATGAGGATGAATATTACAATGAGAGGCTGGGTTACATTACAATGAGGGTCTTGGGGTATGGTGCTTGGATCATCTAAATCTTGATCAAAGAGACATCAATTTCTATATCATCTGTCTGACAAAGGGAGAATCAACACTTTCCCAGACCTATCTGAGTAAACACAATGAGCAGGAATGTACCCATTACACTTAGAATTTCTTTTACTATCTTATTAGATCTTGGCCTGGGTAAATCTTTGAGAAAGATTTTCCACACTGGTTGATTTCTGGATGAGGAAACAGAAAAGAGGAAAAATCTAGGATTCTGATTCAGTAATTGGTTATTAATACAAGAGAGAAATAATCATTTCTCTCACTTGTAAATTCTTCTCCTGGTTCTGTTTCCTTTACTCTGCATCTATTCATACAAGTCTTTTCAAGTGTCTCAGAAGTATTTATAGTCATCCCTTCTTATGGTGCAAAAAAGAAAATGTTCTTTCCCCTTATATATCACAATTTGTTCAGTCATCCCCCAATTGATAGGCACCTGCTTTCCTTCTAGTTCTTTGTAATTCTGCAAAGCACTGAAAGAAATATTCTTGTACATATAGGCCATCTCTGCCTTAGACTTCTTTGATGAAAATAATCTGTAATGGTATTACTGAGTCAAAAGATATACCCAGTTTAGTTAAAGTAGCATGTTAATTATAATTTCAAATTATTTTCCAGGTTGAATTACCCAATTCATAATTCCACCAACATTTACCTTCTAAATTTTTTTTTGTCATCTTTGCCAATCCAAAGGATGTGATTTGAAACCTCACACTGGTTTTAATTTTCATTTCTCTTAGTGACTGGGGACAATTTTTCACATGGTTACTGATAGTCTCTATTTCTTATTTTGAAAACTGCCCATACAAATCATGTAAACACATGTGTATTAGGGTATGTATGTATATATTACTTGTGTGTGTATATACATATATTAGTATGGATACTCTATATCAGACCATTCTAAAAGAAATTCACTGCAAAAATTTCACCTGTTTTTCTTGTAATTCTAGATGTATTGATTTTGTTTGTGAAAGTTTTTCAATTTTGTGTCTTTTGTAGCCTGTAATTGCTTCTGTCCCTTGTTTAGTTAAAAATATTTTCCCAGTCACTGTGTAAGGGAGCATACTTTGTTACCCACTAATTTAAAAAATATATGTATATATAACTTTTCATTTTTAGATTGCGTATCCATTTGGATTTTGTTGTGGTTCAGATGTTGATTTAAACCTCATTTCTGCCAATCACCTTTCCATTTTCCCTGGAAGTTTTTATCAAATACGGTATCTTTGCCCTAGTAGTTGATGTTCTTGGGTTTCTCAAATATTAGTTTACAATATTTGATCCTAGAAAGTCCACTGGTGATTATTGAGTAGAAATAGTGACTTGGTCAGGAAAATCACTTTGGCAGCCAATGATGAATTGTATTGGAAAGAGACTTGATGAAAGGAATAGTACTGCAATAGTCCAGTAATGAGGTGATGAGAGCCTGTACCAGGATGTTGACCACATGAAAGCCGAGTAAAGGACCTAGATAAGAGAAAATGGAAACAACACAATGAAAATAAAAATGACTTATCAGGCAACAGATTAGGTATGTAGAATGAGTTTAAGAGAGGAGTTGAGGATGACACAGAAATTGTGAGCTTGGGTGACTAAAGGGATGGTTGTGCCCTTGATAGCTAAAGGGTAGTTGAGAAGTGGAGATTAGCGAAAAGATAATGGATTCTGTTCTAGATATGTTGAATTTGATATTTTTTGGAGGATATCTAGCCTGAGATGTCCAAAAGTCAAGTGATGATATTAGACTGGATGTTAGGAGAAGAGTTAGACTTGGATACATATCCATCACCTGCAGAGAAAAATAATTTAATTCATTTGAGATCACTAAGTGAGATAGTGTAGAATGAGAAGGGAAGAGGGTTAAGGACAGACTTCCCAATTCTAGCAAAAAAGACTGAGAAAGAAGGGTTAGACAAATAGGAAAAATAGGAGAAATTAGTGTTGCTGAAACCTTGAAAAGAGAAAACATTCAAGAGAAAAAGGCAATTGAGAGTTTTGGAAGTTCTAGAGAGGTCAAGAAGGATCAGGATTGAGGAAAAAGCTATGAGATTTGTCAATAAAGAAAACATTGGTGACTTTGGACAGAGCAGTTTCATTGAACGATAAGGTTGAAACCATATTACAGAGGGTTAAAAGAGGGTGAGAGGAGAGTCTAGATGCCTTTCTCAAGGACCTTAGCTAAGAAGGGAAGGAGAGACATAGGGTAATACTTAGCAGGCATGGTAGGATCAAGAGAGCAGTACTTTTTTTTTTTAAGAATAGGAGGATATAGGCATATTTGTAGGCTGTAGGAAATAAGTTAGTATATTGGGAGAAATTGAAGATTAGGGAGAAGATAGGGATAGTTTAAAGGGCAGATCTGCTAGAGAAGATGGGATGGAATCAAGAATGCATGTAGACTGAGCCATAAGTAGGGTGAAACCAATGGAACTTTGCCCTGGCACCCCCAAATTTAGAGGATGCTGCTGGTGAATGGAACAGCTGAGCTTAGTATCTATCTGGCAAGACTAGTTAGCTAAAAGAGGAGACTACCATATGACCTATTTTTTCCGACTAGGGCAGCCCCTACCAGATTCCAACCTTCCTCTGCTCTCCTCAACCACACTGTGGCCTAGTCAGCAGTGGTTTATTTCCTATGGTTTTGATCATTTTATTGTGTATCATTTTCCCAAAGTGGGAAACATCTAAGGCTCTGTTATGACTTTCATAAGACCATAGATTTAGATCTAGAAGGGAACTTGAAGTCATCTAATGAAATACTCACATTGTACATTTGAGGAAACTGAGGCCTAAAGAGGTCGAGTGACTTGCCTAAGATCACACAGCTAGTAAGTACCAAAGCAAGTATTCAGATATCTTTCTAACTCCAACTATCTGCTGTAATGCAATGCTTTAATTGCAGTTGCACTAAGAAAGCCGAAAATTAGCAAATTGGCTCTGAATCTTGTGGTCTAAGAACATAGAAATGCCCAAGCAAATTGATGCATGGAATAGTACTGAGATATTATTATTTATATATTATTATTATTATTATTATATTTGACTGAGATATTATTCAGTTTGCCAAATCACTTTTCTACCAAGAAAGATCTATGAGACCAATATTTCTTTTTCAAAGACTGGCCCTTTATATATAGGCTACTTCTCTCCTTACATAGGTCATCATGTTATGCTAGCATGTCAATAGCATTTTGGTGGGTAGGCAGTGTTGGATTGAAAGCCAGAATATCTGGGTTTGAATACAGGCTCTGTTACTTACTGCATGTATGTCATTGGGTCCATACTGCATCCCTCTGAGTCTCAGTTTCCTCACCTGTAAAATGAGTGAGTTGGACCAGATAAGCCCTTCTTCCTCTAAGCCTGTTGTATGTTGGGTATTTATGTGGCCAAGCTTTGAGTGAAATTCACCTTAGGTACAGATCTCCGTCTCTATCCCCCCACACTTTAAAAAAAAAAATCCATGCTCCTGACAATAGGGGCAATATGGTATAGGGAAAAAAGCACTATTTCTGGAGTTAAAGAACCTGGGTTCAAATCCTGACACTGAGGTGTCCTGCCTCTGTGACTTAGCCCAAGTCACAACTTCTTTGGGCCTCTCTCTGTAAAATGATGGTGTTGGACTAGATATTCTGTGAGAAACCTTCTAGCTCTAGATCTTTAGTCCTTTGTGAGAGATACAGATTTATATAGAGAGACTGCTAGGGGTGGAGGGGTGGTCAGTGCATCACTTTGGTCAGGATGATTTGAACATTTGGGGAGAGAAGTAGAATTTGTTATTTCTTGTTGTACCACCATTCCCCAACACATACCCAGTCATGGTACTAGGGACACAGAATAACTTGAATACTTTATGACATGAGCATTTGCCACATGTTTACTCACCAATT
The DNA here is from genome assembly GCF_003287225.1 of Phascolarctos cinereus. Classification (NCBI taxonomy): domain Eukaryota; kingdom Metazoa; phylum Chordata; class Mammalia; order Diprotodontia; family Phascolarctidae; genus Phascolarctos; species Phascolarctos cinereus. Next base: position 116,936,446 of record NW_027555847.1, read on the forward strand.
AGTGCATTCCCTATGAAAGAAAAAAGTAGGAGGATGAGACAAATTAAACTTTGTTTAACTTTGCAGGATCCTATATAACACTTAACCCCATGCCCAAACACACCTAGTTCCTCACAACTTTGCCTACTCCTTGTCCACTCTGTCTCTCCCTTTCCCATCAGACCTCAGAAGCCATAGGCTTTGATCTGGAAGTGTCATGGAGGCTACCAAGTCATTTTACAGATAAGAAAACTGAGGCCTAGTGAGGGTAAGTGACTTGTTTAAGGTGATACAGGCAAATCTGGGCTTT